>NW_027457198.1:698446-1047669 GCF_040206685.1 Ascaphus truei | reverse complement strand
GAAGCGGGGAAGATAGAAAACGTGTGCCCTGTAAAGGCGAAGTCTGTGGCATTAACAGGAAGGGAGAAAAAGTACTTTCTACCCATTTTTAGGTTCAGCGGTAAAATGGCAAGTTTCTATGGAACTGCATCTCGGCTTGTGACTGTGGTTTTCCCGGTCACACAAAAATGCTGAAATTCGACTTATACAGTGTTTTTGCTTATTAAACTTGATGAATTCTCTCCTCTTGACTGTAGAATAGTGTGTAAAGCAAAGCACAATACATTCCTATGTGTAGAAGCAAAGATATACGCGATTTCACAATGTGTTCCTAGAACAGCTGTGAGCAACTTTTTTACACAATGTTAACAACACATTTAAAGCTCAATATTTCATGGGCTGAAGCGGGGAAGATAGAAAACGTGTGCCCTGTAAAGGCGAAGTCTGTGGCATTAACAGGAAGGGAAAAAAAGTACTTTCTACCTATTTTTAGGTTCAGCGGTAAAACGGCAAGTTTCTATGGAACTGCATCTCGGCTTGTGACTGTGGTTTTCCCGGTCACACAAAAATGCTGAAATTCGACTTATACAGTGTTTTTGCTTATTAAACTTGATGAATTCTCTCCTCTTGACTGTAGAATAGTGTGTAAAGCAAAGCACAATACATTTCTATGTGTAGAAGCAAAGATATACGCGATTTCACAATGTGTTCCTAGAACAGCTGTGGGCAACTTTTTTACACAATGTTAACAACACATTTGAAGCTCAATATTTCATGGGCTGAAGCGGGGAAGATAGAAAACGTGTGCCCTGTAAAGGCGAAGTCTGTGGCATTAACAGGAAGGGAGAAAAAGTACTTTCTACCCATTTTTAGGTTCAGCGGTAAAATGGCAAGTTTCTATGGAACTGCATCTCGGCTTGTGACTGTGGTTTTCCCGGTCACACAAAAATGCTGAAATTCGACTTATACAGTGTTTTTGCTTATTAAACTTGATGAATTCTCTCCTCTTGACTGTAGAATAGTGTGTAAAGCAAAGCACAATACATTTCTATGTGTAGAAGCAAAGATATACGCGATTTCACAATGTGTTCCTAGAACAGCTGTGAGCAACTTTTTTACACAACGTTAACAACACATTTTAAGCTCAATATTTCATGGACTGAAGCGGGGAAGATAGAAAACGTGTGCCCTGTAAAGGCGAAGTCTGTGGCATTAACAGGAAGGGAGAAAAAGTACTTTCTACCCATTTTTAGGTTCAGCGGTAAAATGGCAAGTTTCTATGGAACTGCATCTCGGCTTGTGACTGTGGTTTTCCCGGTCACACAAAAATGCTGAAATTCGACTTATACAGTGTTTTTGCTTATTAAACTTGATGAATTCTCTCCTCTTGACTGTAGAATAGTGTGTAAAGCAAAGCACAATACATTTCTATGTGTAGAAGCAAAGATATACGCGATTTCACAATGTGTTCCTAGAACAGCTGTGAGCAACTTTTTTACACAACGTTAACAACACATTTTAAGCTCAATATTTCATGGACTGAAGCGGGGAAGATAGAAAACGTGTGCCCTGTAAAGGCGAAGTCTGTGGCATTAACAGGAAGGGAGAAAAAGTACTTTCTACCCATTTTTAGGTTCAGCGGTAAAACGGCAAGTTTCTATGGAACTGCATCTCGGCTTGTGACTGTGGTTTTCCCGGTCACACAAAAATGCTGAAATTCGACTTATACAGTGTTTTTGCTTATTAAACTTGATGAATTCTCTCCTCTTGACTGTAGAATAGTGTGTAAAGCCAAGCACAATACATTTCTATGTGTAGAAGCAAAGATATACGCGATTTCACAATGTGTTCCTAGAACAGCTGTGAGCAACTTTTTTACACAACGTTAACAACACATTTGAAGCTCAATATTTCATGGACTGAAGCGGGGAAGATAGAAAACGTGTGCCCTGTAAAGGCGAAGTCTGTGGCATTAACAGGAAGGGAAAAAAAGTACTTTCAACCCATTTTTAGGTTCAGCGGTAAAATGGCAAGTTTCTATGAAACTGCATATCGGATTGTGACTGTGGTTTTCCCGGTCACACAAAAATGCTGAAATTCGACTTATACAGTGTTTGTACTTATTAAACTTGATGAATTCTCTCCTCTTGACTGTAGAATAGTGTGTAAAGCAAAGCACAATACATTCCTATGTTTAGAAGCAAAGATATACGCGATTTCACAATGTGTTCCTAGAACAGCTGTGAGCAAATTTTTTACACAACGTTAACAACACATTTGAAGCTCAATATTTCATGGGCTGAAGCGGGAAAGATAGAAAACGTGTGCCATGTAAAGGGGAAGTCTGTGGCATTAACAGGAAGGGAGAAAAAGTACTTTCTACCCATTTTTAGGTTCCGCGGTAAAATGGCAAGTTTCTATGGAACTGCATCTCGGCTTGTGACTGTGGTTTTCCCGGTCACACAAAAATGCTGAAATTCGACTTATACAGTGTTTTTGCTTATTAAACTTGATGAATTCTCTCCTCTTGACTGTAGAATAGTGTGTAAAGCAAAGCACAATACACTCCTATGTGTAGAAGCAAAGATATACGCGATTTCACAATGTGTTCCTAGAACAGCTGTGAGCAACTTTTTTACACAATGTTAACAACACATTTAAAGCTCAATATTTCATGGGCTGAAGCGGGGAAGATAGAAAACGTGTGCCCTGTAAAGGCCAAGTCTGTGGCATTAACAGGAAGGGAGAAAAAGTACTTTCTACCCATTTTTAGGTTCAGCGGTAAAACGGCAAGTTTCTATGGAACTGCATCTCGGCTTGTGACTGTGGTTTTCCCGGTAACACAAAAATGCTGAAATTCGACTTATACAGTGTTTTTGCTTATTAAACTTGATGAATTCTCTCCTCTTGACTGTAGAATAGTGTGTAAAGCAAAGCACAATACATTTCTATGTGTAGAAGCAAAGATATACGCGATTTCACAATGTGTTCCTAGAACAGCTGTGAGCAACTTTTTTACACAACGTTAACAACACATTTGAAGCTCAATATTTCATGGACTGAAGCGGGGAAGATAGAAAACGTGTGCCCTGTAAAGGCGAAGTCTGTGGCATTAACAGGAAGGGAGAAAAAGTACTTTCAACCCATTTTTAGGTTCAGCGGTAAAATGGCAAGTTTCTATGGAACTGCATCTCGGATTGTGACTGTGGTTTTCCCGGTCACACAAAAATGCTGAAATTCGACTTATACACTGTTTGTACTTATTAAACTTGATGAATTCTCTCCCCTTGACTGTAGAATAGTGTGTAAAGCAAAGCACAATACATTCCTATGTGTAGAAGCAAAGATATACGCGATTTCACAATGTGTTCCTAGAACAGCTGTGAGCAACTTTTTTAAACAATGTTAACAACACATTTGAAGCTCAATATTTCATGGGCTGAAGCGGGGAAGATAGAAAACGTGTGCCCTGTAAAGGCGAAGTCTGTGGCATTAACAGGAAGGGAGAAAAAGTACTTTCTACCCATTTTTAGGTTCAGCGGTAAAACGGCAAGTTTCTATGGAACTGCATCTCGGCTTGTGACTGTGGTTTTCCCGGTCACACAAAAATGCTGAAATTCGACTTATACAGTGTTTTTGCTTATTAAACTTGATGAATTCTCTCCTCTTGACTGTAGAATAGTGTGTAAAGCAAAGCACAATACATTTCTATGTGTAGAAGCAAAGATATACGCGATTTCACAATGTGTTCCTAGAACAGCTGTGAGCAACTTTTTTACACAACGTTAACAACACATTTGAAGCTCAATATTTCATGGGCTGAAGCGGGGAAGATAGAAAACGTGTGCCCTGTAAAGGCCAAGTCTGTGGCATTAACAGGAAGGGAGAAAAAGTACTTTCTACCCATTTTTAGGTTCAGCGGTAAAATGGCAAGTTTCTATGGAACTGCATCTCGGATTGTGACTGTGGTTTTCCCGGTCAGACAAAAAAGCTGAAATTCGACTTATACAGTGTTTGTGCTTATTAAACTTGATGAATTCTCTCCTCTTGACTGTAGAATAGTGTGTAAAGCAAAGCACAATACATTTCTATGTGTAGAAGCAAAGATATACGCAATTTCACAATGTGTTCCTAGAACAGCTGTGAGCAACTTTTTTACACAACGTTAACAACACATTTGAAGCTCAATATTTCATGGACTGAAGCGGGGAAGATAGAAAACGTGTGCCCTGTAAAGGCGAAGTCTGTGGCATTAACAGGAAGGGAGAAAAAGTACTTTCAACCCATTTTTAGGTTCAGCGGTAAAATGGCAAGTTTCTATGGAACTGCATCTCGGATTGTGACTGTGGTTTTCCCGGTCACACAAAAATGCTGAAATTCGACTTATACACTGTTTGTACTTATTAAACTTGATGAATTCTCTCCCCTTGACTGTAGAATAGTGTGTAAAGCAAAGCACAATACATTCCTATGTGTAGAAGCAAAGATATACGCGATTTCACAATGTGTTCCTAGAACAGCTGTGAGCAACTTTTTTAAACAATGTTAACAACACATTTGAAGCTCAATATTTCATGGGCTGAAGCGGGGAAGATAGAAAACGTGTGCCCTGTAAAGGCGAAGTCTGTGGCATTAACAGGAAGGGAGAAAAAGTACTTTCTACCCATTTTTAGGTTCAGCGGTAAAATGGCAAGTTTCTATGGAACTGCATCTCGGCTTGTGACTGTGGTTTTCCCGGTCACACAAAAATGCTGAAATTCGACTTATACAGTGTTTTTGCTTATTAAACTTGATGAATTCTCTCCTCTTGACTGTAGAATAGTGTGTAAAGCAAAGCACAATACATTTCTATGTGTAGAAGCAAAGATATACGCGATTTCACAATGTGTTCCTAGAACAGCTGTGAGCAACTTTTTTACACAACGTTAACAACACATTTTAAGCTCAATATTTCATGGACTGAAGCGGGGAAAATAGAAAACGTGTGCCCTGTAAAGGGGAAGTCTGTGGCATTAACAGGAAGGGAGAAAAAGTACTTTCTACCCATTTTTAGGTTCCGCGGTAAAATGGCAAGTTTCTATGGAACTGCATCTCGGCTTGTGACTGTGGTTTTCCCGGTCACACAAAAATGCTGAAATTCGACTTATACAGTGTTTTTGCTTATTAAACTTGATGAATTCTCTCCTCTTGACTGTAGAATAGTGTGTAAAGCAAAGCACAATACATTCCTATGTGTAGAAGCAAAGATATACGCGATTTCACAATGTGTTCCTAGAACAGCTGTGAGCAACTTTTTTACACAACGTTAACAACACATTTGAAGCTCAATATTTCATGGACTGAAGCGGGGAAGATAGAAAACGTGTGCCCTGTAAAGGCGAAGTCTGTGGCATTAACAGGAAGGGAGAAAAAGTACTTTCAACCCATTTTTAGGTTCAGCGGTAAAATGGCAAGTTTCTATGAAACTGCATCTCGTATTGTGACTGTGGTTTTCCCGGTCACACAAAAATGCTGAAATTCGACTTATACAGTGTTTGTACTTATTAAACTTGATTAATTCTCTCCTCTTGACTGTAGAATAGTGTGTAAAGCAAAGCACAATACATTCCTATGTTTAGAAGCAAAGATATACGCGATTTCACAATGTGTTCCTAGAACAGCTGTGAGCAAATTTTTTACACAACGTTAACAACACATTTGAAGCTCAATATTTCATGGGCTGAAGCGGGAAAGATAGAAAACGTGTGCCCTGTAAAGGGGAAGTCTGTGGCATTAACAGGAAGGGAGAAAAAGTACTTTCTACCCATTTTTAGGTTCTGCGGTAAAATGGCAAGTTTCTATGGAACTGCATCTCGGCTTGTGACTGTGGTTTTCCCGGTCACACAAAAATGCTGAAATTCGACTTATACAGTGTTTTTGCTTATTAAACTTGATGAATTCTCCCCTCTTGACTGTAGAATAGTGTGTAAAGCAAAGCACAATACATTCCTATGTGTAGAAGCAAAGATATACGCGATTTCACAATGTGTTCCTAGAACAGCTGTGAGCAACTTTTTTACACAATGTTAACAACACATTTAAAGCTCAATATTTCATGGGCTGAAGCGGGGAAGATAGAAAACGTGTGCCCTGTAAAAGCGAAGTCTGTGGCATTAACAGGAAGGGAGAAAAAGTACTTTCTACCCATTTTTAGGTTCAGCGGTAAAATGGCAAGTTTCTATGGAACTGCATCTCGGCTTGTGACTGTGGTTTTCCCGGTCACACAAAAAAGCTGAAATTCGACTTATACAGTGTTTGTGCTTATTAAACTTGATCAATTCTCTCCTCTTAACTGTAGAATAGTGTGTAAAGCAAAGCACAATACATTCCTATGTGTAGAAGCAAAGATATACGCGATTTCACAATGTGTTCCTAGAACAGCTGTGGGCAACTTTTTTACACAATGTTAACAACACATTTGAAGCTCAATATTTCATGGGCTGAAGCGGGGAAGATAGAAAACGTGTGCCCTGTAAAGGCGAAGTCTGTGGCATTAACAGGAAGGGAGAAAAAGTACTTTCTACCCATTTTTAGGTTCAGCGGTAAAATGGCAAGTTTCTATGGAACTGCATCTCGGCTTGTGACTGTGGTTTTCCCGGTCACACAAAAATGCTGAAATTCGACTTATACAGTGTTTTTGCTTATTAAACTTGATGAATTCTCTCCTCTTGACTGTAGAATAGTGTGTAAAGCAAAGCACAATACATTCCTATGTGTAGAAGCAAAGATATACGCGATTTCACAATGTGTTCCTAGAACAGCTGTGAGCAACTTTTTTACACAATGTTAACAACACATTTGAAGCTCAATATTTCTTTGGCTGAAGCGGGGAAGATAGAAAACGTGTGCCCTGTAAAGGCGAAGTCTGTGGCATTAACAGGAAGGGAGAAAAAGTACTTTCTACCCATTTTTAGGTTCAGCGGTAAAATGGCAAGTTTCTATGGAACTGCATCTCGTATTGTGACTGTGGTTTTCACGGTCACACAAAAATGCTGAAATTCGACTTATACAGTGTTTGTACTTATTAAACTTGATGAATTCTCTCCTCTTAACTGTAGAATAGTGTGTAAAGCAAAGCACAATACATTCCTATGTGTAGAAGCAAAGATATACGCGATTTCACAATGTGTTCCTAGAACAGCTGTGGGCAACTTTTTTACACAATGTTAACAACACATTTGAAGCTCAATATTTCATGGGCTGAAGCGGGGAAGATAGAAAACGTGTGCCCTGTAAAGGGGAAGTCTGTGGCATTAACAGGAAGGGAGAAAAAGTACTTTCTACCCATTTTTAGGTTCAGCGGTAAAATGGCAAGTTTCTATGGAACTGCATCTCGGCTTGTGACTGTGGTTTTCCCGGTCACACAAAAATGCTGAAATTCGACTTATACAGTGTTTTTGCTTATTAAACTTGATGAATTCTCTCCTCTTGACTGTAGAATAGTGTGTAAAGCAAAGCACAATACATTCCTATGTGTAGAAGCAAAGATATACGCGATTTCACAATGTGTTCCTAGAACAGCTGTGAGCAACTTTTTTACACAACGTTAACAACACATTTGAAGCTCAATATTTCTTTGGCTGAAGCGGGGAAGATAGAAAACGTGTGCCCTGTAAAGGCGAAGTCTGTGGCATTAACAGGAAGGGAGAAAAAGTACTTTCTACCCATTTTTAGGTTCAGCGGTAAAATGGCAAGTTTCTATGGAACTGCATCTCGGCTTGTGACTGTGGTTTTCCCGGTCACACAAAAATGCTGAAATTCGACTTATACAGTGTTTTTGCTTATTAAACTTGATGAATTCTCTCCTCTTGACTGTAGAATAGTGTGTAAAGCAAAGCACAATACATTTCTATGTGTAGAAGCAAAGATATACGCGATTTCACAATGTGTTCCTAGAACAGCTGTGAGCAACTTTTTTACACAACGTTAACAACACATTTGAAGCTCAATATTTCATGGACTGAAGCGGGGAAGATAGAAAACGTGTGCCCTGTAAAGGCGAAGTCTGTGGCATTAACAGGAAGGGAGAAAAAGTACGTTCAACCCATTTTTAGGTTCAGCGGTAAAATGGCAAGTTTCTATGGAACTGCATCTCGGATTGTGACTGTGGTTTTCCCGGTCACACAAAAATGCTGAAATTCGACTTATACAGTGTTTGTACTTATTAAACTTGATGAATTCTCTCCTCTTAACTGTAGAATAGTGTGTAAAGCAAAGCACAATACATTCCTATGTGTAGAAGCAAAGATATACGCGATTTCACAATGTGTTCCTAGAACAGCTGTGGGCAACTTTTTTACACAATGTTAACAACACATTTGAAGCTCAATATTTCATGGGCTGAAGCGGGGAAGATAGAAAACGTGTGCCCTGTAAAGGCGAAGTCTGTGGCATTAACAGGAAGGGAGAAAAAGTACTTTCTACCCATTTTTAGGTTCAGCGGTAAAATGGCAAGTTTCTATGGAACTGCATCTCGGCTTGTGACTGTGGTTTTCCCGGTCACACAAAAATGCTGAAATTCGACTTATACAGTGTTTTTGCTTATTAAACTTGATGAATTCTCTCCTCTTGACTGTAGAATAGTGTGTAAAGCAAAGCACAATACATTCCTATGTGTAGAAGCAAAGATATACGCGATTTCACAATGTGTTCCTAGAACAGCTGTGAGCAACTTTTTTACACAATGTTAACAACACATTTGAAGCTCAATATTTCTTTGGCTGAAGCGGGGAAGATAGAAAACGTGTGCCCTGTAAAGGCGAAGTCTGTGGCATTAACAGGAAGGGAGAAAAAGTACTTTCTACCCATTTTTAGGTTCAGCGGTAAAATGGCAAGTTTCTATGGAACTGCATCTCGTATTGTGACTGTGGTTTTCCCGGTCACACAAAAATGCTGAAATTCGACTTATACAGTGTTTGTACTTATTAAACTTGATGAATTCTCTCCTCTTGACTGTAGAATAGTGTGTAAAGCAAAGCACAATACATTCCTATGTGTAGAAGCAAAGATATACGCGATTTCACAATGTGTTCCTAGAACAGCTGTGGGCAACTTTTTTACACAATGTTAACAACACATTTGAAGCTCAATATTTCATGGGCTGAAGCGGGGAAGATAGAAAACGTGTGCCCTGTAAAGGCGAAGTCTGTGGCATTAACAGGAAGGGAGAAAAAGTACTTTCTACCCATTTTTAGGTTCAGCGGTAAAATGGCAAGTTTCTATGGAACTGCATCTCGGCTTGTGACTGTGGTTTTCCCGGTCACACAAAAATGCTGAAATTCGACTTATACAGTGTTTTTGCTTATTAAACTTGATGAATTCTCTCCTCTTGACTGTAGAATAGTGTGTAAAGCAAAGCACAATACATTCCTATGTGTAGAAGCAAAGATATACGCGATTTCACAATGTGTTCCTAGAACAGCTGTGAGCAACTTTTTTACACAACGTTAACAACACATTTTAAGCTCAATATTTCATGGACTGAAGCGGGGAAGATAGAAAACGTGTGCCCTGTAAAGGCGAAGTCTGTGGCATTAACAGGAAGGGAGAAAAAGTACTTTCTACCCATTTTTAGGTTCAGCGGTAAAATGGCAAGTTTCTATGGAACTGCATCTCGGCTTGTGACTGTGGTTTTCCCGGTCACACAAAAATGCTGAAATTCGACTTATACAGTGTTTTTGCTTATTAAACTTGATGAATTCTCTCCTCTTGACTGTAGAATAGTGTGTAAAGCAAAGCACAATACATTTCTATGTGTAGAAGCAAAGATATACGCGATTTCACAATGTGTTCCTAGAACAGCTGTGAGCAACTTTTTTACACAACGTTAACAACACATTTTAAGCTCAATATTTCATGGACTGAAGCGGGGAAGATAGAAAACGTGTGCCCTGTAAAGGCGAAGTCTGTGGCATTAACAGGAAGGGAGAAAAAGTACTTTCTACCCATTTTTAGGTTCAGCGGTAAAACGGCAAGTTTCTATGGAACTGCATCTCGGCTTGTGACTGTGGTTTTCCCGGTCACACAAAAATGCTGAAATTCGACTTATACAGTGTTTTTGCTTATTAAACTTGATGAATTCTCTCCTCTTGACTGTAGAATAGTGTGTAAAGCCAAGCACAATACATTTCTATGTGTAGAAGCAAAGATATACGCGATTTCACAATGTGTTCCTAGAACAGCTGTGAGCAACTTTTTTACACAACGTTAACAACACATTTGAAGCTCAATATTTCATGGACTGAAGCGGGGAAGATAGAAAACGTGTGCCCTGTAAAGGCGAAGTCTGTGGCATTAACAGGAAGGGAAAAAAAGTACTTTCAACCCATTTTTAGGTTCAGCGGTAAAATGGCAAGTTTCTATGAAACTGCATATCGGATTGTGACTGTGGTTTTCCCGGTCACACAAAAATGCTGAAATTCGACTTATACAGTGTTTGTACTTATTAAACTTGATGAATTCTCTCCTCTTGACTGTAGAATAGTGTGTAAAGCAAAGCACAATACATTCCTATGTTTAGAAGCAAAGATATACGCGATTTCACAATGTGTTCCTAGAACAGCTGTGAGCAAATTTTTTACACAACGTTAACAACACATTTGAAGCTCAATATTTCATGGGCTGAAGCGGGAAAGATAGAAAACGTGTGCCATGTAAAGGGGAAGTCTGTGGCATTAACAGGAAGGGAGAAAAAGTACTTTCAACCCATTTTTAGGTTCAGCGGTAAAATGGCAAGTTTCTATGGAACTGCATCTCGGATTGTGACTGTGGTTTTCCCGGTCACACAAAAATGCTGAAATTCGACTTATACACTGTTTGTACTTATTAAACTTGATGAATTCTCTCCCCTTGACTGTAGAATAGTGTGTAAAGCAAAGCACAATACATTCCTATGTGTAGAAGCAAAGATATACGCGATTTCACAATGTGTTCCTAGAACAGCTGTGAGCAACTTTTTTAAACAATGTTAACAACACATTTGAAGCTCAATATTTCATGGGCTGAAGCGGGGAAGATAGAAAACGTGTGCCCTGTAAAGGCGAAGTCTGTGGCATTAACAGGAAGGGAGAAAAAGTACTTTCTACCCATTTTTAGGTTCAGCGGTAAAACGGCAAGTTTCTATGGAACTGCATCTCGGCTTGTGACTGTGGTTTTCCCGGTCACACAAAAATGCTGAAATTCGACTTATACAGTGTTTTTGCTTATTAAACTTGATGAATTCTCTCCTCTTGACTGTAGAATAGTGTGTAAAGCAAAGCACAATACATTTCTATGTGTAGAAGCAAAGATATACGCGATTTCACAATGTGTTCCTAGAACAGCTGTGAGCAACTTTTTTACACAACGTTAACAACACATTTGAAGCTCAATATTTCATGGGCTGAAGCGGGGAAGATAGAAAACGTGTGCCCTGTAAAGGCCAAGTCTGTGGCATTAACAGGAAGGGAGAAAAAGTACTTTCTACCCATTTTTAGGTTCAGCGGTAAAATGGCAAGTTTCTATGGAACTGCATCTCGGATTGTGACTGTGGTTTTCCCGGTCAGACAAAAAAGCTGAAATTCGACTTATACAGTGTTTGTGCTTATTAAACTTGATGAATTCTCTCCTCTTGACTGTAGAATAGTGTGTAAAGCAAAGCACAATACATTTCTATGTGTAGAAGCAAAGATATACGCAATTTCACAATGTGTTCCTAGAACAGCTGTGAGCAACTTTTTTAAACAATGTTAACAACACATTTGAAGCTCAATATTTCATGGGCTGAAGCGGGGAAGATAGAAAACGTGTGCCCTGTAAAGGCGAAGTCTGTGGCATTAACAGGAAGGGAGAAAAAGTACTTTCTACCCATTTTTAGGTTCAGCGGTAAAACGGCAAGTTTCTATGGAACTGCATCTCGGCTTGTGACTGTGGTTTTCCCGGTCACACAAAAATGCTGAAATTCGACTTATACAGTGTTTTTGCTTATTAAACTTGATGAATTCTCTCCTCTTGACTGTAGAATAGTGTGTAAAGCAAAGCACAATACATTCCTATGTGTAGAAGAAAAGATATACGCGATTTCACAATGTGTTCCTAGAACAGCTGTGAGCAACTTTTTTACACAATGTTAACAACACATTTGAAGCTCAATATTTCATGGGCTGAAGCGGGGAAGATAGAAAACGTGTGCCCTGTAAAGGCGAAGTCTGTGGCATTAACAGAAAGGGAGAAAAAGTACTTTCTACCCTTTTTAGGTTCAGCGGTAAAATGGCAAGTTTCTATGGAACTGCATCTCGTATTGTGACTGTGGTTTTCCCGGTCACACAAAAATGCTGAAATTCGACTTATACAGTGTTTTTGCTTATTAAACTTGATGAATTCTCTCCTCTTGACTGTAGAATAGTGTGTAAAGCAAAGCACAATACATTGCTATGTGTAGAAGCAAAGATATACGCGATTTCACAATGTGTTCCTAGAACAGCTGTGAGCAACTTTTTTACACAACGTTAACAACACATTTGAAGCTCAATATTTCATGGGCTGAAGCGGGGAAGATAGAAAACGTGTGCCCTGTAAAGGCGAAGTCTGTGGCATTAACAGGAAGGGAGAAAAAGTACTTTCTACCCATTTTTAGGTTCAGCGGTAAAACGGCAAGTTTCTATGGAACTGCATCTCGGCTTGTGACTGTGGCTTTCCCGGTCACACAAAAATGCTGAAATTCGACTTATACAGTGTTTTTGCTTATTAAACTTGATGAATTCTCTCCTCTTGACTGTAGAATAGTGTGTAAAGCAAAGCACAATACATTCCTATGTGTAGAAGCAAAGATATACGCGATTTCACAATGTGTTCCTAGAACAGCTGTGAGCAACTTTTTTACACAACGTTAACAACACATTTGAAGCTCAATATTTCATGGACTGAAGCGGGGAAGATAGAAAACGTGTGCCCTGTAAAGGCGAAGTCTGTGGCATTAACAGGAAGGGAGAAAAAGTACTTTCAACCCATTTTTAGGTTCAGCGGTAAAATGGCAAGTTTCTATGAAACTGCATCTCGTATTGTGACTGTGGTTTTCCCGGTCACACAAAAATGCTGAAATTCGACTTATACAGTGTTTGTACTTATTAAACTTGATTAATTCTCTCCTCTTGACTGTAGAATAGTGTGTAAAGCAAAGCACAATACATTCCTATGTTTAGAAGCAAAGATATACGCGATTTCACAATGTGTTCCTAGAACAGCTGTGAGCAAATTTTTTACACAACGTTAACAACACATTTGAAGCTCAATATTTCATGGGCTGAAGCGGGAAAGATAGAAAACGTGTGCCCTGTAAAGGGGAAGTCTGTGGCATTAACAGGAAGGGAGAAAAAGTACTTTCTACCCATTTTTAGGTTCTGCGGTAAAATGGCAAGTTTCTATGGAACTGCATCTCGGCTTGTGACTGTGGTTTTCCCGGTCACACAAAAATGCTGAAATTCGACTTATACAGTGTTTTTGCTTATTAAACTTGATGAATTCTCCCCTCTTGACTGTAGAATAGTGTGTAAAGCAAAGCACAATACATTCCTATGTGTAGAAGCAAAGATATACGCGATTTCACAATGTGTTCCTAGAACAGCTGTGAGCAACTTTTTTACACAATGTTAACAACACATTTAAAGCTCAATATTTCATGGGCTGAAGCGGGGAAGATAGAAAACGTGTGCCCTGTAAAAGCGAAGTCTGTGGCATTAACAGGAAGGGAGAAAAAGTACTTTCTACCCATTTTTAGGTTCAGCGGTAAAATGGCAAGTTTCTATGGAACTGCATCTCGGCTTGTGACTGTGGTTTTCCCGGTCACACAAAAAAGCTGAAATTCGACTTATACAGTGTTTGTGCTTATTAAACTTGATGAATTCTCTCCTCTTAACTGTAGAATAGTGTGTAAAGCAAAGCACAATACATTCCTATGTGTAGAAGCAAAGATATACGCGATTTCACAATGTGTTCCTAGAACAGCTGTGGGCAACTTTTTTACACAATGTTAACAACACATTTGAAGCTCAATATTTCATGGGCTGAAGCGGGGAAGATAGAAAACGTGTGCCCTGTAAAGGCGAAGTCTGTGGCATTAACAGGAAGGGAGAAAAAGTACTTTCTACCCATTTTTAGGTTCAGCGGTAAAATGGCAAGTTTCTATGGAACTGCATCTCGGCTTGTGACTGTGGTTTTCCCGGTCACACAAAAATGCTGAAATTCGACTTATACAGTGTTTTTGCTTATTAAACTTGATGAATTCTCTCCTCTTGACTGTAGAATAGTGTGTAAAGCAAAGCACAATACATTCCTATGTGTAGAAGCAAAGATATACGCGATTTCACAATGTGTTCCTAGAACAGCTGTGAGCAACTTTTTTACACAATGTTAACAACACATTTGAAGCTCAATATTTCTTTGGCTGAAGCGGGGAAGATAGAAAACGTGTGCCCTGTAAAGGCGAAGTCTGTGGCATTAACAGGAAGGGAGAAAAAGTACTTTCTACCCATTTTTAGGTTCAGCGGTAAAATGGCAAGTTTCTATGGAACTGCATCTCGTATTGTGACTGTGGTTTTCACGGTCACACAAAAATGCTGAAATTCGACTTATACAGTGTTTGTACTTATTAAACTTGATGAATTCTCTCCTCTTAACTGTAGAATAGTGTGTAAAGCAAAGCACAATACATTCCTATGTGTAGAAGCAAAGATATACGCGATTTCACAATGTGTTCCTAGAACAGCTGTGGGCAACTTTTTTACACAATGTTAACAACACATTTGAAGCTCAATATTTCATGGGCTGAAGCGGGGAAGATAGAAAACGTGTGCCCTGTAAAGGGGAAGTCTGTGGCATTAACAGGAAGGGAGAAAAAGTACTTTCTACCCATTTTTAGGTTCAGCGGTAAAATGGCAAGTTTCTATGGAACTGCATCTCGGCTTGTGACTGTGGTTTTCCCGGTCACACAAAAATGCTGAAATTCGACTTATACAGTGTTTTTGCTTATTAAACTTGATGAATTCTCTCCTCTTGACTGTAGAATAGTGTGTAAAGCAAAGCACAATACATTCCTATGTGTAGAAGCAAAGATATACGCGATTTCACAATGTGTTCCTAGAACAGCTGTGAGCAACTTTTTTACACAACGTTAACAACACATTTGAAGCTCAATATTTCTTTGGCTGAAGCGGGGAAGATAGAAAACGTGTGCCCTGTAAAGGCGAAGTCTGTGGCATTAACAGGAAGGGAGAAAAAGTACTTTCTACCCATTTTTAGGTTCAGCGGTAAAATGGCAAGTTTCTATGGAACTGCATCTCGGCTTGTGACTGTGGTTTTCCCGGTCACACAAAAATGCTGAAATTCGACTTATACAGTGTTTTTGCTTATTAAACTTGATGAATTCTCTCCTCTTGACTGTAGAATAGTGTGTAAAGCAAAGCACAATACATTTCTATGTGTAGAAGCAAAGATATACGCGATTTCACAATGTGTTCCTAGAACAGCTGTGAGCAACTTTTTTACACAACGTTAACAACACATTTGAAGCTCAATATTTCATGGACTGAAGCGGGGAAGATAGAAAACGTGTGCCCTGTAAAGGCGAAGTCTGTGGCATTAACAGGAAGGGAGAAAAAGTACGTTCAACCCATTTTTAGGTTCAGCGGTAAAATGGCAAGTTTCTATGGAACTGCATCTCGGATTGTGACTGTGGTTTTCCCGGTCACACAAAAATGCTGAAATTCGACTTATACAGTGTTTGTACTTATTAAACTTGATGAATTCTCTCCTCTTAACTGTAGAATAGTGTGTAAAGCAAAGCACAATACATTCCTATGTGTAGAAGCAAAGATATACGCGATTTCACAATGTGTTCCTAGAACAGCTGTGGGCAACTTTTTTACACAATGTTAACAACACATTTGAAGCTCAATATTTCATGGGCTGAAGCGGGGAAGATAGAAAACGTGTGCCCTGTAAAGGCGAAGTCTGTGGCATTAACAGGAAGGGAGAAAAAGTACTTTCTACCCATTTTTAGGTTCAGCGGTAAAATGGCAAGTTTCTATGGAACTGCATCTCGGCTTGTGACTGTGGTTTTCCCGGTCACACAAAAATGCTGAAATTCGACTTATACAGTGTTTTTGCTTATTAAACTTGATGAATTCTCTCCTCTTGACTGTAGAATAGTGTGTAAAGCAAAGCACAATACATTCCTATGTGTAGAAGCAAAGATATACGCGATTTCACAATGTGTTCCTAGAACAGCTGTGAGCAACTTTTTTACACAATGTTAACAACACATTTGAAGCTCAATATTTCTTTGGCTGAAGCGGGGAAGATAGAAAACGTGTGCCCTGTAAAGGCGAAGTCTGTGGCATTAACAGGAAGGGAGAAAAAGTACTTTCTACCCATTTTTAGGTTCAGCGGTAAAATGGCAAGTTTCTATGGAACTGCATCTCGTATTGTGACTGTGGTTTTCCCGGTCACACAAAAATGCTGAAATTCGACTTATACAGTGTTTGTACTTATTAAACTTGATGAATTCTCTCCTCTTGACTGTAGAATAGTGTGTAAAGCAAAGCACAATACATTCCTATGTGTAGAAGCAAAGATATACGCGATTTCACAATGTGTTCCTAGAACAGCTGTGGGCAACTTTTTTACACAATGTTAACAACACATTTGAAGCTCAATATTTCATGGGCTGAAGCGGGGAAGATAGAAAACGTGTGCCCTGTAAAGGCGAAGTCTGTGGCATTAACAGGAAGGGAGAAAAAGTACTTTCTACCCATTTTTAGGTTCAGCGGTAAAATGGCAAGTTTCTATGGAACTGCATCTCGGCTTGTGACTGTGGTTTTCCCGGTCACACAAAAATGCTGAAATTCGACTTATACAGTGTTTTTGCTTATTAAACTTGATGAATTCTCTCCTCTTGACTGTAGAATAGTGTGTAAAGCAAAGCACAATACATTCCTATGTGTAGAAGCAAAGATATACGCGATTTCACAATGTGTTCCTAGAACAGCTGTGAGCAACTTTTTTACACAACGTTAACAACACATTTGAAGCTCAATATTTCTTTGGCTGAAGCGGGGAAGATAGAAAACGTGTGCCCTGTAAAGGCGAAGTCTGTGGCATTAACAGGAAGGGAGAAAAAGTACTTTCTACCCATTTTTAGGTTCAGCGGTAAAATGGCAAGTTTCTATGGAACTGCATCTCGGCTTGTGACTGTGGTTTTCCCGGTCACACAAAAATGCTGAAATTCGACTTATACAGTGTTTTTGCTTATTAAACTTGATGAATTCTCTCCTCTTGACTGTAGAATAGTGTGTAAAGCAAAGCACAATACATTTCTATGTGTAGAAGCAAAGATATACGCGATTTCACAATGTGTTCCTAGAACAGCTGTGAGCAACTTTTTTACACAACGTTAACAACACATTTGAAGCTCAATATTTCATGGACTGAAGCGGGGAAGATAGAAAACGTGTGCCCTGTAAAGGCGAAGTCTGTGGCATTAACAGGAAGGGAGAAAAAGTACGTTCAACCCATTTTTAGGTTCAGCGGTAAAATGGCAAGTTTCTATGGAACTGCATCTCGGATTGTGACTGTGGTTTTCCCGGTCACACAAAAATGCTGAAATTCGACTTATACAGTGTTTGTACTTATTAAACTTGATGAATTCTCTCCTCTTAACTGTAGAATAGTGTGTAAAGCAAAGCACAATACATTCCTATGTGTAGAAGCAAAGATATACGCGATTTCACAATGTGTTCCTAGAACAGCTGTGGGCAACTTTTTTACACAATGTTAACAACACATTTGAAGCTCAATATTTCATGGACTGAAGCGGGGAAGATAGAAAACGTGTGCCCTGTAAAGGCGAAGTCTGTGGCATTAACAGGAAGGGAGAAAAAGTACGTTCAACCCATTTTTAGGTTCAGCGGTAAAATGGCAAGTTTCTATGGAACTGCATCTCGTATTGTGACTGTGGTTTTCCCGGTCACACAAAAATGCTGAAATTCGACTTATACAGTGTTTGTACTTATTAAACTTGATGAATTCTCTCCTCTTAACTGTAGAATAGTGTGTAAAGCAAAGCACAATACATTCCTATGTGTAGAAGCAAAGATATACGCGATTTCACAATGTGTTCCTAGAACAGCTGTGGGCAACTTTTTTACACAATGTTAACAACACATTTGAAGCTCAATATTTCTTTGGCTGAAGCGGGGAAGATAGAAAACGTGTGCCCTGTAAAGGCGAAGTCTGTGGCATTAACAGGAAGGGAGAAAAAGTACTTTCTACCCATTTTTAGGTTCAGCGGTAAAATGGCAAGTTTCTATGGAACTGCATCTCGGCTTGTGACTGTGGTTTTCCCGGTCACACAAAAATGCTGAAATTCGACTTATACAGTGTTTTTGCTTATTAAACTTGATGAATTCTCTCCTCTTGACTGTAGAATAGTGTGTAAAGCAAAGCACAATACATTCCTATGTGTAGAAGCAAAGATATACGCGATTTCACAATGTGTTCCTAGAACAGCTGTGAGCAACTTTTTTACACAATGTTAACAACACATTTGAAGCTCAATATTTCTTTGGCTGAAGCGGGGAAGATAGAAAACGTGTGCCCTGTAAAGGCGAAGTCTGTGGCATTAACAGGAAGGGAGAAAAAGTACTTTCTACCCATTTTTAGGTTCAGCGGTAAAATGGCAAGTTTCTATGGAACTGCATCTCGGCTTGTGACTGTGGTTTTCCCGGTCACACAAAAATGCTGAAATTCGACTTATACAGTGTTTTTGCTTATTAAACTTGATGAATTCTCTCCTCTTGACTGTAGAATAGTGTGTAAAGCAAAGCACAATACATTTCTATGTGTAGAAGCAAAGATATACGCGATTTCACAATGTGTTCCTAGAACAGCTGTGAGCAACTTTTTTACACAACGTTAACAACACATTTGAAGCTCAATATTTCATGGGCAGAAGCGGGGAAGATAGAAAACGTGTGCCCTGTAAAGGCGAAGTCTGTGGCATTAACAGGAAGGGAGAAAAAGTACTTTCTACCCATTTTTAGGTTCAGCGGTAAAATGGCAAGTTTCTATGGAACTGCATCTCGGCTTGTGACTGTGGTTTTCCCGGTCACACAAAAATGCTGAAATTCGACTTATACAGTGTTTTTGCTTATTAAACTTGATGAATTCTCTCCTCTTGACTGTAGAATAGTGTGTGAAGCAAAGCACAATACATTCCTATGTGTAGAAGCAAAGATATACGCGATTTCACAATGTGTTCCTAGAACAGCTGTGAGCAACTTTTTTACACAATGTTAACAACACATTTAAAGCTCAATATTTCATGGGCTGAAGCGGGGAAGATAGAAAACGTGTGCCCTGTAAAGGCGAAGTCTGTGGCATTAACAGGAAGGGAGAAAAAGTACTTTCTACCCATTTTTAGGTTCAGCGGTAAAACGGCAAGTTTCTATGGAACTGCATCTCGGCTTGTGACTGTGGTTTTCCCGGTCACACAAAAATGCTGAAATTCGACTTATACAGTGTTTTTGCTTATTAAACTTGATGAATTCTCTCCTCTTGACTGTAGAATAGTGTGTAAAGCAAAGCACAATACATTTCTATGTGTAGAAGCAAAGATATACGCGATTTCACAATGTGTTCCTAGAACAGCTGTGAGCAACTTTTTTACACAACGTTAACAACACATTTGAAGCTCAATATTTCATGGACTGAAGCGGGGAAGATAGAAAACGTGTGCCCTGTAAAGGCGAAGTCTGTGGCATTAACAGGAAGGGAGAAAAAGTACTTTCTACCCATTTTTAGGTTCAGCGGTAAAATGGCAAGTTTCTATGGAACTGCATCTCGGATTGTGACTGTGGTTTTCCCGGTCACACAAAAATGCTGAAATTCGACTTATACAGTGTTTGTACTTATTAAACTTGATGAATTCTCTCCTCTTGACTGTAGAATAGTGTGTAAAGCAAAGCACAATACATTCCTATGTGTAGAAGCAAAGATATACGCGATTTCACAATGTGTTCCTAGAACAGCTGTGAGCAACTTTTTTACACAATGTTAACAACACATTTGAAGCTCAATATTTCATGGACTGAAGCGGGGAAGATAGAAAACGTGTGCCCTGTAAAGGCGAAGTCTGTGGCATTAACAGGAAGGGAGAAAAAGTACGTTCAACCCATTTTTAGGTTCAGCGGTAAAATGGCAAGTTTCTATGGAACTGCATCTCGTATTGTGACTGTGGTTTTCCCGGTCACACAAAAATGCTGAAATTCGACTTATACAGTGTTTGTACTTATTAAACTTGATGAATTCTCTCCTCTTAACTGTAGAATAGTGTGTAAAGCAAAGCACAATACATTCCTATGTGTAGAAGCAAAGATATACGCGATTTCACAATGTGTTCCTAGAACAGCTGTGGGCAACTTTTTTACACAATGTTAACAACACATTTGAAGCTCAATATTTCATGGGCTGAAGCGGGGAAGATAGAAAACGTGTGCCCTGTAAAGGCGAAGTCTGTGGCATTAACAGGAAGGGAGAAAAAGTACTTTCTACCCATTTTTAGGTTCAGCGGTAAAATGGCAAGTTTCTATGGAACTGCATCTCGGCTTGTGACTGTGGTTTTCCCGGTCACACAAAAATGCTGAAATTCGACTTATACAGTGTTTTTGCTTATTAAACTTGATGAATTCTCTCCTCTTGACTGTAGAATAGTGTGTAAAGCAAAGCACAATACAGTACATTCCTATGTGTAGAAGCAAAGATATACGCGATTTCACAATGTGTTCCTAGAACAGCTGTGAGCAACTTTTTTACACAACGTTAACAACACATTTGAAGCTCAATATTTCTTTGGCTGAAGCGGGGAAGATAGAAAACGTGTGCCCTGTAAAGGCGAAGTCTGTGGCATTAACAGGAAGGGAGAAAAAGTACTTTCTACCCATTTTTAGGTTCAGCGGTAAAATGGCAAGTTTCTATGGAACTGCATCTCGGCTTGTGACTGTGGTTTTCCCGGTCACACAAAAATGCTGAAATTCGACTTATACAGTGTTTTTGCTTATTAAACTTGATGAATTCTCTCCTCTTGACTGTAGAATAGTGTGTAAAGCAAAGCACAATACATTTCTATGTGTAGAAGCAAAGATATACGCGATTTCACAATGTGTTCCTAGAACAGCTGTGAGCAACTTTTTTACACAACGTTAACAACACATTTGAAGCTCAATATTTCATGGACTGAAGCGGGGAAGATAGAAAACGTGTGCCCTGTAAAGGCGAAGTCTGTGGCATTAACAGGAAGGGAGAAAAAGTACGTTCAACCCATTTTTAGGTTCAGCGGTAAAATGGCAAGTTTCTATGGAACTGCATCTCGGATTGTGACTGTGGTTTTCCCGGTCACACAAAAATGCTGAAATTCGACTTATACAGTGTTTGTACTTATTAAACTTGATGAATTCTCTCCTCTTAACTGTAGAATAGTGTGTAAAGCAAAGCACAATACATTCCTATGTGTAGAAGCAAAGATATACGCGATTTCACAATGTGTTCCTAGAACAGCTGTGGGCAACTTTTTTACACAATGTTAACAACACATTTGAAGCTCAATATTTCATGGGCTGAAGCGGGGAAGATAGAAAACGTGTGCCCTGTAAAGGCGAAGTCTGTGGCATTAACAGGAAGGGAGAAAAAGTACTTTCTACCCATTTTTAGGTTCAGCGGTAAAATGGCAAGTTTCTATGGAACTGCATCTCGGCTTGTGACTGTGGTTTTCCCGGTCACACAAAAATGCTGAAATTCGACTTATACAGTGTTTTTGCTTATTAAACTTGATGAATTCTCTCCTCTTGACTGTAGAATAGTGTGTAAAGCAAAGCACAATACATTCCTATGTGTAGAAGCAAAGATATACGCGATTTCACAATGTGTTCCTAGAACAGCTGTGAGCAACTTTTTTACACAATGTTAACAACACATTTGAAGCTCAATATTTCTTTGGCTGAAGCGGGGAAGATAGAAAACGTGTGCCCTGTAAAGGCGAAGTCTGTGGCATTAACAGGAAGGGAGAAAAAGTACTTTCTACCCATTTTTAGGTTCAGCGGTAAAATGGCAAGTTTCTATGGAACTGCATCTCGGCTTGTGACTGTGGTTTTCCCGGTCACACAAAAATGCTGAAATTCGACTTATACAGTGTTTTTGCTTATTAAACTTGATGAATTCTCTCCTCTTGACTGTAGAATAGTGTGTAAAGCAAAGCACAATACATTTCTATGTGTAGAAGCAAAGATATACGCGATTTCACAATGTGTTCCTAGAACAGCTGTGAGCAACTTTTTTACACAACGTTAACAACACATTTGAAGCTCAATATTTCATGGACTGAAGCGGGGAAGATAGAAAACGTGTGCCCTGTAAAGGCGAAGTCTGTGGCATTAACAGGAAGGGAGAAAAAGTACTTTCAACCCATTTTTAGGTTCAGCGGTAAAATGGCAAGTTTCTATGGAACTGCATCTCGAATTGTGACTGTGGTTTTCCCGGTCACACAAAAATGCTGAAATTCGACTTATACAGTGTTTGTACTTATTAAACTTGATGAATTCTCTCCTCTTGACTGTAGAATAGTGTGTAAAGCAAAGCACAATACATTCCTATGTGTAGAAGCAAAGATATACGCGATTTCACAATGTGTTCCTAGAACAGCTGTGGGCAACTTTTTTACACAATGTTAACAACACATTTGAAGCTCAATATTTCATGGACTGAAGCGGGGAAGATAGAAAACGTGTGCCCTGTAAAGGCGAAGTCTGTGGCATTAACAGGAAGGGAGAAAAAGTACTTTCAACCCATTTTTAGGTTCAGCGGTAAAATGGCAAGTTTCTATGGAACTGCATCTCGGATTGTGACTGTGGTTTTCCCGGTCACACAAAAATGCTGAAATTCGACTTATACAGTGTTTGTACTTATTAAACTTGATGAATTCTCTCCTCTTGACTGTAGAATAGTGTGTAAAGCAAAGCACAATACATTCCTATGTGTAGAAGCAAAGATATACGCGATTTCACAATGTGTTCCTAGAACAGCTGTGGGCAACTTTTTTACACAATGTTAACAACACATTTAAAGCTCAATATTTCATGGGCTGAAGCGGGGAAGATAGAAAACGTGTGCCCTGTAAAGGCGAAGTCTGTGGCATTAACAGGAAGGGAGAAAAAGTACTTTCTACCCATTTTTAGGTTCAGCGGTAAAATGGCAAGTTTCTATGGAACTGCATCTCGGCTTGTGACTGTGGTTTTCCCGGTCACACAAAAATGCTGAAATTCGACTTATACAGTGTTTTTGCTTATTAAACTTGATGAATTCTCTCCTCTTGACTGTAGAATAGTGTGTAAAGCAAAGCACAATACATTCCTATGTGTAGAAGCAAAGATATACGCGATTTCACAATGTGTTCCTAGAACAGCTGTGAGCAACTTTTTTACACAATGTTACTGTAACAACACATTTGAAGCTCAATATTTCATGGGCTGAAGCGGGGAAGATAGAAAACGTGTGCCCTGTAAAGGCGAAGTCTGTGGCATTAACAGGAAGGGAGAAAAAGTACTTTCTACCCATTTTTAGGTTCAGCGGTAAAACGGCAAGTTTCTATGGAACTGCATCTCGGCTTGTGACTGTGGTTTTCCCGGTCACACAAAAATGCTGAAATTCGACTTATACAGTGTTTTTGCTTATTAAACTTGATGAATTCTCTCCTCTTGACTGTAGAATAGTGTGTAAAGCAAAGCACAATACATTCCTATGTGTAGAAGCAAAGATATACGCGATTTCACAATGTGTTCCTAGAACAGCTGTGGGCAACTTTTTTACACAATGTTAACAACACATTTGAAGCTCAATATTTCATGGGCTGAAGCGGGGAAGATAGAAAACGTGTGCCCTGTAAAGGCGAAGTCTGTGGCATTAACAGGAAGGGAGAAAAAGTACTTTCTACCCATTTTTAGGTTCAGCGGTAAAATGGCAAGTTTCTATGGAACTGCATCTCGGCTTGTGACTGTGGTTTTCCCGGTCACACAAAAATGCTGAAATTCGACTTATACAGTGTTTTTGCTTATTAAACTTGATGAATTCTCTCCTCTTGACTGTAGAATAGTGTGTAAAGCAAAGCACAATACATTTCTATGTGTAGAAGCAAAGATATACGCGATTTCACAATGTGTTCCTAGAACAGCTGTGAGCAACTTTTTTACACAACGTTAACAACACATTTGAAGCTCAATATTTCTTTGGCTGAAGCGGGGAAGATAGAAAACGTGTGCCCTGTAAAGGCGAAGTCTGTGGCATTAACAGGAAGGGAGAAAAAGTACTTTCTACCCATTTTTAGGTTCAGCGGTAAAATGGCAAGTTTCTATGGAACTGCATCTCGGCTTGTGACTGTGGTTTTCCCGGTCACACAAAAATGCTGAAATTCGACTTATACAGTGTTTTTGCTTATTAAACTTGATGAATTCTCTCCTCTTGACTGTAGAATAGTGTGTAAAGCAAAGCACAATACATTTCTATGTGTAGAAGCAAAGATATACGCGATTTCACAATGTGTTCCTAGAACAGCTGTGAGCAACTTTTTTACACAACGTTAACAACACATTTGAAGCTCAATATTTCATGGACTGAAGCGGGGAAGATAGAAAACGTGTGCCCTGTAAAGGCGAAGTCTGTGGCATTAACAGGAAGGGAGAAAAAGTACTTTCTACCCATTTTTAGGTTCAGCGGTAAAATGGCAAGTTTCTATGGAACTGCATCTCGGCTTGTGACTGTGGTTTTCCCGGTCACACAAAAATGCTGAAATTCGACTTATACAGTGTTTTTGCTTATTAAACTTGATGAATTCTCTCCTCTTGACTGTAGAATAGTGTGTAAAGCAAAGCACAATACATTCCTATGTGTAGAAGCAAAGATATACGCGATTTCACAATGAGTTCCTAGAACAGCTGTGAGCAACTTTTTTACACAACGTTAACAACACATTTGAAGCTCAATATTTCATGGACTGAAGCGGGGAAGATAGAAAACGTGTGCCCTGTAAAGGCGAAGTCTGTGGCATTAACAGGAAGGGAGAAAAAGTACTTTCTACCCATTTTTAGGTTCAGCGGTAAAATGGCAAGTTTCTATGGAACTGCATCTCGGATTGTGACTGTGGTTTTCCCGGTCACACAAAAATGCTGAAATTCGACTTATACAGTGTTTGTACTTATTAAACTTGATGAATTCTCTCCTCTTGACTGTAGAATAGTGTGTAAAGCAAAGCACAATACATTCCTATGTGTAGAAGCAAAGATATACGCGATTTCACAATGTGTTCCTAGAACAGCTGTGGGCAACTTTTTTACACAATGTTAACAACACATTTAAAGCTCAATATTTCATGGGCTGAAGCGGGGAAGATAGAAAACGTGTGCCCTGTAAAGGCGAAGTCTGTGGCATTAACAGGAAGGGAGAAAAAGTACTTTCTACCCATTTTTAGGTTCAGCGGTAAAATGGCAAGTTTCTATGGAACTGCATCTCGGCTTGTGACTGTGGTTTTCCCGGTCACACAAAAATGCTGAAATTCGACTTATACAGTGTTTTTGCTTATTAAACTTGATGAATTCTCTCCTCTTGACTGTAGAATAGTGTGTAAAGCAAAGCACAATACATTCCTATGTGTAGAAGCAAAGATATACGCGATTTCACAATGAGTTCCTAGAACAGCTGTGATCAACTTTTTTACACAAAGTTAACAACACATTTGAAGCTCAATATTTCATGGGCTGAAGCGGGGAAGATAGAAAACGTGTGCCCTGTAAAGGCGAAGTCTGTGGCATTAACAGGAAGGGAGAAAAAGTACTTTCTACCCATTTTTAGGTTCAGCGGTAAAATGGCAAGTTTCTATGGAACTGCATCTCGGCTTGTGACTGTGGTTTTCCCGGTCACACAAAAATGCTGAAATTCGACTTATACAGTGTTTTTGCTTATTAAACTTGATGAATTCTCTCCTCTTGACTGTAGAATAGTGTGTTAAGCAAAGCACAATACATTCCTATGTGTAGAAGCAAAGATATACGCGATTTCACAATGTGTTCCTAGAACAGCTGTGAGCAACTTTTTTACACAATGTTAACAACACATTTGAAGCTCAATATTTCATGGGCTGAAGCGGGGAAGATAGAAAACGTGTGCCCTGTAAAGGCGAAGTCTGTGGCATTAACAGGAAGGGAGAAAAAGTACTTTCTACCCATTTTTAGGTTCAGCGGTAAAATGGCAAGTTTCTATGGAACTGCATCTCGGATTGTGACTGTGGTTTTCCCGGTCACACAAAAATGCTGAAATTCGACTTATACAGTGTTTGTACTTATTAAACTTGATGAATTCTCTCCTCTTAACTGTAGAATAGTGTGTAAAGCAAAGCACAATACATTCCTATGTGTAGAAGCAAAGATATACGCGATTTCACAATGTGTTCCTAGAACAGCTGTGGGCAACTTTTTTACACAATGTTAACAACACATTTGAAGCTCAATATTTCATGGGCTGAAGCGGGGAAGATAGAAAACGTGTGCCCTGTAAAGGCGAAGTCTGTGGCATTAACAGGAAGGGAGAAAAAGTACTTTCTACACATTTTTAGGTTCAGCGGTAAAATGGCAAGTTTCTATGGAACTGCATCTCGGCTTGTGACTGTGGTTTTCCCGGTCACACAAAAATGCTGAAATTCGACTTATACAGTGTTTTTGCTTATTAAACTTGATGAATTCTCTCCTCTTGACTGTAGAATAGTGTGTAAAGCAAAGCACAATACATTCCTATGTGTAGAAGCAAAGATATACGCGATTTCACAATGTGTTCCTAGAACAGCTGTGAGCAACTTTTTTACACAATGTTAACAACACATTTGAAGCTCAATATTTCTTTGGCTGAAGCGGGGAAGATAGAAAACGTGTGCCCTGTAAAGGCGAAGTCTGTGGCATTAACAGGAAGGGAGAAAAAGTACTTTCTACCCATTTTTAGGTTCAGCGGTAAAATGGCAAGTTTCTATGGAACTGCATCTCGGCTTGTGACTGTGGTTTTCCCGGTCACACAAAAATGCTGAAATTCGACTTATACAGTGTTTTTGCTTATTAAACTTGATGAATTCTCTCCTCTTGACTGTAGAATAGTGTGTAAAGCAAAGCACAATACATTTCTATGTGTAGAAGCAAAGATATACGCGATTTCACAATGTGTTCCTAGAACAGCTGTGAGCAACTTTTTTACACAACGTTAACAACACATTTGAAGCTCAATATTTCATGGACTGAAGCGGTGAAGATAGAAAACGTGTGCCCTGTAAAGGCGAAGTCTGTGGCATTAACAGGAAGGGAGAAAAAGTACTTTCAACCCATTTTTAGGTTCAGCGGTAAAATGGCAAGTTTCTATGGAACTGCATCTCGAATTGTGACTGTGGTTTTCCCGGTCACACAAAAATGCTGAAATTCGACTTATACAGTGTTTGTACTTATTAAACTTGATGAATTCTCTCCTCTTGACTGTAGAATAGTGTGTAAAGCAAAGCACAATACATTCCTATGTGTAGAAGCAAAGATATACGCGATTTCACAATGTGTTCCTAGAACAGCTGTGGGCAACTTTTTTACACAATGTTAACAACACATTTGAAGCTCAATATTTCATGGACTGAAGCGGGGAAGATAGAAAACGTGTGCCCTGTAAAGGCGAAGTCTGTGGCATTAACAGGAAGGGAGAAAAAGTACTTTCAACCCATTTTTAGGTTCAGCGGTAAAATGGCAAGTTTCTATGGAACTGCATCTCGGATTGTGACTGTGGTTTTCCCGGTCACAAAAAATGCTGAAATTCGACTTATACAGTGTTTGTACTTATTAAACTTGATGAATTCTCTCCTCTTGACTGTAGAATAGTGTGTAAAGCAAAGCACAATACATTCCTATGTGTAGAAGCAAAGATATACGCGATTTCACAATGTGTTCCTAGAACAGCTGTGGGCAACTTTTTTACACAATGTTAACAACACATTTAAAGCTCAATATTTCATGGGCTGAAGCGGGGAAGATAGAAAACGTGTGCCCTGTAAAGGCGAAGTCTGTGGCATTAACAGGAAGGGAGAAAAAGTACTTTCTACCCATTTTTAGGTTCAGCGGTAAAATGGCAAGTTTCTATGGAACTGCATCTCGGCTTGTGACTGTGGTTTTCCCGGTCACACAAAAATGCTGAAATTCGACTTATACAGTGTTTTTGCTTATTAAACTTGATGAATTCTCTCCTCTTGACTGTAGAATAGTGTGTAAAGCAAAGCACAATACATTCCTATGTGTAGAAGCAAAGATATACGCGATTTCACAATGTGTTCCTAGAACAGCTGTGAGCAACTTTTTTACACAATGTTACTGTAACAACACATTTGAAGCTCAATATTTCATGGGCTGAAGCGGGGAAGATAGAAAACGTGTGCCCTGTAAAGGCGAAGTCTGTGGCATTAACAGGAAGGGAGAAAAAGTACTTTCTACCCATTTTTAGGTTCAGCGGTAAAACGGCAAGTTTCTATGGAACTGCATCTCGGCTTGTGACTGTGGTTTTCCCGGTCACACAAAAATGCTGAAATTCGACTTATACAGTGTTTTTGCTTATTAAACTTGATGAATTCTCTCCTCTTGACTGTAGAATAGTGTGTAAAGCAAAGCACAATACATTCCTATGTGTAGAAGCAAAGATATACGCGATTTCACAATGTGTTCCTAGAACAGCTGTGGGCAACTTTTTTACACAATGTTAACAACACATTTGAAGCTCAATATTTCATGGGCTGAAGCGGGGAAGATAGAAAACGTGTGCCCTGTAAAGGCGAAGTCTGTGGCATTAACAGGAAGGGAGAAAAAGTACTTTCTACCCATTTTTAGGTTCAGCGGTAAAATGGCAAGTTTCTATGGAACTGCATCTCGGCTTGTGACTGTGGTTTTCCCGGTCACACAAAAATGCTGAAATTCGACTTATACAGTGTTTTTGCTTATTAAACTTGATGAATTCTCTCCTCTTGACTGTAGAATAGTGTGTAAAGCAAAGCACAATACATTTCTATGTGTAGAAGCAAAGATATACGCGATTTCACAATGTGTTCCTAGAACAGCTGTGAGCAACTTTTTTACACAACGTTAACAACACATTTGAAGCTCAATATTTCTTTGGCTGAAGCGGGGAAGATAGAAAACGTGTGCCCTGTAAAGGCGAAGTCTGTGGCATTAACAGGAAGGGAGAAAAAGTACTTTCTACCCATTTTTAGGTTCAGCGGTAAAATGGCAAGTTTCTATGGAACTGCATCTCGGCTTGTGACTGTGGTTTTCCCGGTCACACAAAAATGCTGAAATTCGACTTATACAGTGTTTTTGCTTATTAAACTTGATGAATTCTCTCCTCTTGACTGTAGAATAGTGTGTAAAGCAAAGCACAATACATTTCTATGTGTAGAAGCAAAGATATACGCGATTTCACAATGTGTTCCTAGAACAGCTGTGAGCAACTTTTTTACACAACGTTAACAACACATTTGAAGCTCAATATTTCATGGACTGAAGCGGGGAAGATAGAAAACGTGTGCCCTGTAAAGGCGAAGTCTGTGGCATTAACAGGAAGGGAGAAAAAGTACTTTCTACCCATTTTTAGGTTCAGCGGTAAAATGGCAAGTTTCTATGGAACTGCATCTCGGCTTGTGACTGTGGTTTTCCCGGTCACACAAAAATGCTGAAATTCGACTTATACAGTGTTTTTGCTTATTAAACTTGATGAATTCTCTCCTCTTGACTGTAGAATAGTGTGTAAAGCAAAGCACAATACATTCCTATGTGTAGAAGCAAAGATATACGCGATTTCACAATGAGTTCCTAGAACAGCTGTGAGCAACTTTTTTACACAACGTTAACAACACATTTGAAGCTCAATATTTCATGGACTGAAGCGGGGAAGATAGAAAACGTGTGCCCTGTAAAGGCGAAGTCTGTGGCATTAACAGGAAGGGAGAAAAAGTACTTTCTACCCATTTTTAGGTTCAGCGGTAAAATGGCAAGTTTCTATGGAACTGCATCTCGGATTGTGACTGTGGTTTTCCCGGTCACACAAAAATGCTGAAATTCGACTTATACAGTGTTTGTACTTATTAAACTTGATGAATTCTCTCCTCTTGACTGTAGAATAGTGTGTAAAGCAAAGCACAATACATTCCTATGTGTAGAAGCAAAGATATACGCGATTTCACAATGTGTTCCTAGAACAGCTGTGGGCAACTTTTTTACACAATGTTAACAACACATTTAAAGCTCAATATTTCATGGGCTGAAGCGGGGAAGATAGAAAACGTGTGCCCTGTAAAGGCGAAGTCTGTGGCATTAACAGGAAGGGAGAAAAAGTACTTTCTACCCATTTTTAGGTTCAGCGGTAAAATGGCAAGTTTCTATGGAACTGCATCTCGGCTTGTGACTGTGGTTTTCCCGGTCACACAAAAATGCTGAAATTCGACTTATACAGTGTTTTTGCTTATTAAACTTGATGAATTCTCTCCTCTTGACTGTAGAATAGTGTGTAAAGCAAAGCACAATACATTCCTATGTGTAGAAGCAAAGATATACGCGATTTCACAATGAGTTCCTAGAACAGCTGTGAGCAACTTTTTTACACAAAGTTAACAACACATTTGAAGCTCAATATTTCATGGGCTGAAGCGGGGAAGATAGAAAACGTGTGCCCTGTAAAGGCGAAGTCTGTGGCATTAACAGGAAGGGAGAAAAAGTACTTTCTACCCATTTTTAGGTTCAGCGGTAAAATGGCAAGTTTCTATGGAACTGCATCTCGGCTTGTGACTGTGGTTTTCCCGGTCACACAAAAATGCTGAAATTCGACTTATACAGTGTTTTTGCTTATTAAACTTGATGAATTCTCTCCTCTTGACTGTAGAATAGTGTGTTAAGCAAAGCACAATACATTCCTATGTGTAGAAGCAAAGATATACGCGATTTCACAATGTGTTCCTAGAACAGCTGTGAGCAACTTTTTTACACAATGTTAACAACACATTTGAAGCTCAATATTTCATGGGCTGAAGCGGGGAAGATAGAAAACGTGTGCCCTGTAAAGGCGAAGTCTGTGGCATTAACAGGAAGGGAGAAAAAGTACTTTCTACCCATTTTTAGGTTCAGCGGTAAAATGGCAAGTTTCTATGGAACTGCATCTCGGATTGTGACTGTGGTTTTCCCGGTCACACAAAAATGCTGAAATTCGACTTATACAGTGTTTGTACTTATTAAACTTGATGAATTCTCTCCTCTTGACTGTAGAATAGTGTGTAAAGCAAAGCACAATACATTCCTATGTGTAGAAGCAAAGATATACGCGATTTCACAATGTGTTCCTAGAACAGCTGTGGGCAACTTTTTTACACAATGTTAACAACACATTTAAAGCTCAATATTTCATGGGCTGAAGCGGGGAAGATAGAAAACGTGTGCCCTGTAAAGGCGAAGTCTGTGGCATTAACAGGAAGGGAGAAAAAGTACTTTCTACCCATTTTTAGGTTCAGCGTTAAAATGGCAAGTTTCTATGGAACTGCATCTCGGCTTGTGACTGTGGTTTTCCCGGTCACACAAAAATGCTGAAATTCGACTTATACAGTGTTTTTGCTTATTAAACTTGATGAATTCTCTCCTCTTGACTGTAGAATAGTGTGTAAAGCAAAGCACAATACATTCCTATGTGTAGAAGCAAAGATATACGCGATTTCACAATGAGTTCCTAGAACAGCTGTGAGCAACTTTTTTACACAAAGTTAACAACACATTTGAAGCTCAATATTTCATGGGCTGAAGCGGGGAAGATAGAAAACGTGTGCCCTGTAAAGGCGAAGTCTGTGGCATTAACAGGAAGGGAGAAAAAGTACTTTCTACCCATTTTTAGGTTCAGCGGTAAAATGGCAAGTTTCTATGGAACTGCATCTCGGCTTGTGACTGTGGTTTTCCCGGTCACACAAAAATGCTGAAATTCGACTTATACAGTGTTTTTGCTTATTAAACTTGATGAATTCTCTCCTCTTGACTGTAGAATAGTGTGTTAAGCAAAGCACAATACATTCCTATGTGTAGAAGCAAAGATATACGCGATTTCACAATGTGTTCCTAGAACAGCTGTGAGCAACTTTTTTACACAATGTTAACAACACATTTGAAGCTCAATATTTCATGGGCTGAAGCGGGGAAGATAGAAAACGTGTGCCCTGTAAAGGCGAAGTCTGTGGCATTAACAGGAAGGGAGAAAAAGTACTTTCTACCCATTTTTAGGTTCAGCGGTAAAACGGCAAGTTTCTATGGAACTGCATCTCGGCTTGTGACTGTGGTTTTCCCGGTCACACAAAAATGCTGAAATTCGACTTATACAGTGTTTTTGCTTATTAAACTTGATGAATTCTCTCCTCTTGACTGTAGAATAGTGTGTAAAGCAAAGCACAATACATTCCTATGTGTAGAAGCAAAGATATACGCGATTTCACAATGTGTTCCTAGAACAGCTGTGGGCAACTTTTTTACACAATGTTAACAACACATTTGAAGCTCAATATTTCATGGGCTGATGCGGGGAAGATAGAAAACGTGTGCCCTGTAAAGGCGAAGTCTGTGGCATTAACAGGAAGGGAGAAAAAGTACTTTCTACCCATTTTTAGGTTCAGCGGTAAAATGGCAAGTTTCTATGGAACTGCATCTCGGCTTGTGACTGTGGTTTTCCCGGTCACACAAAAATGCTGAAATTCGACTTATACAGTGTTTTTGCTTATTAAACTTGATGAATTCTCTCCTCTTGACTGTAGAATAGTGTGTAAAGCAAAGCACAATACATTTCTATGTGTAGAAGCAAAGATATACGCGATTTCACAATGTGTTCCTAGAACAGCTGTGAGCAACTTTTTTACACAACGTTAACAACACATTTGAAGCTCAATATTTCATGGGCTGAAGCGGGGAAGATAGAAAACGTGTGCCCTGTAAAGGCGAAGTCTGTGGCATTAACAGGAAGGGAGAAAAAGTACTTTCTACCCATTTTTAGGTTCAGCGGTAAAATGGCAAGTTTCTATGGAACTGCATCTCGACTTGTGACTGTGGTTTTCCCGGTCACACAAAAATGCTGAAATTCGACTTATACAGTGTTTTTGCTTATTAAACTTGATGAATTCTCTCCTCTTGACTGTAGAATAGTGTGTAAAGCAAAGCACAATACATTCCTATGTGTAGAAGCAAAGATATACGCGATTTCACAATGTGTTCCTAGAACAGCTGTGAGCAACTTTTTTACACAACGTTAACAACACATTTGAAGCTCAATATTTCTTTGGCTGAAGCGGGGAAGATAGAAAACGTGTGCCCTGTAAAGGCGAAGTCTGTGGCATTAACAGGAAGGGAGAAAAAGTACTTTCTACCCATTTTTAGGTTCAGCGGTAAAATGGCAAGTTTCTATGGAACTGCATCTCGGCTTGTGACTGTGGTTTTCCCGGTCACACAAAAATGCTGAAATTCGACTTATACAGTGTTTTTGCTTATTAAACTTGATGAATTCTCTCCTCTTGACTGTAGAATAGTGTGTAAAGCAAAGCACAATACATTTCTATGTGTAGAAGCAAAGATATACGCGATTTCACAATGTGTTCCTAGAACAGCTGTGAGCAACTTCTTTACACAACGTTAACAACACATTTGAAGCTCAATATTTCATGGACTGAAGCGGGGAAGATAGAAAACGTGTGCCCTGTAAAGGCGAAGTCTGTGGCATTAACAGGAAGGGAGAAAAAGTACGTTCAACCCATTTTTAGGTTCAGCGGTAAAATGGCAAGTTTCTATGGAACTGCATCTCGTATTGTGACTGTGGTTTTCCCGGTCACACAAAAATGCTGAAATTCGACTTATACAGTGTTTGTACTTATTAAACTTGATGAATTCTCTCCTCTTAACTGTAGAATAGTGTGTAAAGCAAAGCACAATACATTCCTATGTGTAGAAGCAAAGATATACGCGATTTCACAATGTGTTCCTAGAACAGCTGTGGGCAACTTTTTTACACAATGTTAACAACACATTTGAAGCTCAATATTTCATGGGCTGAAGCGGGGAAGATAGAAAACGTGTGCCCTGTAAAGGCGAAGTCTGTGGCATTAACAGGAAGGGAGAAAAAGTACTTTCTACCCATTTTTAGGTTCAGCGGTAAAATGGCAAGTTTCTATGGAACTGCATCTCGGCTTGTGACTGTGGTTTTCCCGGTCACACAAAAATGCTGAAATTCGACTTATACAGTGTTTTTGCTTATTAAACTTGATGAATTCTCTCCTCTTGACTGTAGAATAGTGTGTAAAGCAAAGCACAATACATTCCTATGTGTAGAAGCAAAGATATACGCGATTTCACAATGTGTTCCTAGAACAGCTGTGAGCAACTTTTTTACACAATGTTAACAACACATTTGAAGCTCAATATTTCTTTGGCTGAAGCGGGGAAGATAGAAAACGTGTGCCCTGTAAAGGCGAAGTCTGTGGCATTAACAGGAAGGGAGAAAAAGTACTTTCTACCCATTTTTAGGTTCAGCGGTAAAATGGCAAGTTTCTATGGAACTGCATCTCGGCTTGTGACTGTGGTTTTCCCGGTCACACAAAAATGCTGAAATTCGACTTATACAGTGTTTTTGCTTATTAAACTTGATGAATTCTCTCCTCTTGACTGTAGAATAGTGTGTAAAGCAAAGCACAATACATTTCTATGTGTAGAAGCAAAGATATACGCGATTTCACAATGTGTTCCTAGAACAGCTGTGAGCAACTTTTTTACACAACGTTAACAACACATTTGAAGCTCAATATTTCATGGGCAGAAGCGGGGAAGATAGAAAACGTGTGCCCTGTAAAGGCGAAGTCTGTGGCATTAACAGGAAGGGAGAAAAAGTACTTTCTACCCATTTTTAGGTTCAGCGGTAAAATGGCAAGTTTCTATGGAACTGCATCTCGGCTTGTGACTGTGGTTTTCCCGGTCACACAAAAATGCTGAAATTCGACTTATACAGTGTTTTTGCTTATTAAACTTGATGAATTCTCTCCTCTTGACTGTAGAATAGTGTGTGAAGCAAAGCACAATACATTCCTATGTGTAGAAGCAAAGATATACGCGATTTCACAATGTGTTCCTAGAACAGCTGTGAGCAACTTTTTTACACAATGTTAACAACACATTTAAAGCTCAATATTTCATGGGCTGAAGCGGGGAAGATAGAAAACGTGTGCCCTGTAAAGGCGAAGTCTGTGGCATTAACAGGAAGGGAGAAAAAGTACTTTCTACCCATTTTTAGGTTCAGCGGTAAAACGGCAAGTTTCTATGGAACTGCATCTCGGCTTGTGACTGTGGTTTTCCCGGTCACACAAAAATGCTGAAATTCGACTTATACAGTGTTTTTGCTTATTAAACTTGATGAATTCTCTCCTCTTGACTGTAGAATAGTGTGTAAAGCAAAGCACAATACATTTCTATGTGTAGAAGCAAAGATATACGCGATTTCACAATGTGTTCCTAGAACAGCTGTGAGCAACTTTTTTACACAACGTTAACAACACATTTGAAGCTCAATATTTCATGGACTGAAGCGGGGAAGATAGAAAACGTGTGCCCTGTAAAGGCGAAGTCTGTGGCATTAACAGGAAGGGAGAAAAAGTACTTTCAACCCATTTTTAGGTTCAGCGGTAAAATGGCAAGTTTCTATGGAACTGCATCTCGGATTGTGACTGTGGTTTTCCCGGTCACACAAAAATGCTGAAATTCGACTTATACAGTGTTTGTACTTATTAAACTTGATGAATTCTCTCCTCTTGACTGTAGAATAGTGTGTAAAGCAAAGCACAATACATTCCTATGTGTAGAAGCAAAGATATACGCGATTTCACAATGTGTTCCTAGAACAGCTGTGAGCAACTTTTTTACACAATGTTAACAACACATTTGAAGCTCAATATTTCATGGACTGAAGCGGGGAAGATAGAAAACGTGTGCCCTGTAAAGGCGAAGTCTGTGGCATTAACAGGAAGGGAGAAAAAGTACGTTCAACCCATTTTTAGGTTCAGCGGTAAAATGGCAAGTTTCTATGGAACTGCATCTCGTATTGTGACTGTGGTTTTCCCGGTCACACAAAAATGCTGAAATTCGACTTATACAGTGTTTGTACTTATTAAACTTGATGAATTCTCTCCTCTTAACTGTAGAATAGTGTGTAAAGCAAAGCACAATACATTCCTATGTGTAGAAGCAAAGATATACGCGATTTCACAATGTGTTCCTAGAACAGCTGTGGGCAACTTTTTTACACAATGTTAACAACACATTTGAAGCTCAATATTTCATGGGCTGAAGCGGGGAAGATAGAAAACGTGTGCCCTGTAAAGGCGAAGTCTGTGGCATTAACAGGAAGGGAGAAAAAGTACTTTCTACCCATTTTTAGGTTCAGCGGTAAAATGGCAAGTTTCTATGGAACTGCATCTCGGCTTGTGACTGTGGTTTTCCCGGTCACACAAAAATGCTGAAATTCGACTTATACAGTGTTTTTGCTTATTAAACTTGATGAATTCTCTCCTCTTGACTGTAGAATAGTGTGTAAAGCAAAGCACAATACAGTACATTCCTATGTGTAGAAGCAAAGATATACGCGATTTCACAATGTGTTCCTAGAACAGCTGTGAGCAACTTTTTTACACAACGTTAACAACACATTTGAAGCTCAATATTTCTTTGGCTGAAGCGGGGAAGATAGAAAACGTGTGCCCTGTAAAGGCGAAGTCTGTGGCATTAACAGGAAGGGAGAAAAAGTACTTTCTACCCATTTTTAGGTTCAGCGGTAAAATGGCAAGTTTCTATGGAACTGCATCTCGGCTTGTGACTGTGGTTTTCCCGGTCACACAAAAATGCTGAAATTCGACTTATACAGTGTTTTTGCTTATTAAACTTGATGAATTCTCTCCTCTTGACTGTAGAATAGTGTGTAAAGCAAAGCACAATACATTTCTATGTGTAGAAGCAAAGATATACGCGATTTCACAATGTGTTCCTAGAACAGCTGTGAGCAACTTTTTTACACAACGTTAACAACACATTTGAAGCTCAATATTTCATGGACTGAAGCGGGGAAGATAGAAAACGTGTGCCCTGTAAAGGCGAAGTCTGTGGCATTAACAGGAAGGGAGAAAAAGTACGTTCAACCCATTTTTAGGTTCAGCGGTAAAATGGCAAGTTTCTATGGAACTGCATCTCGGATTGTGACTGTGGTTTTCCCGGTCACACAAAAATGCTGAAATTCGACTTATACAGTGTTTGTACTTATTAAACTTGATGAATTCTCTCCTCTTAACTGTAGAATAGTGTGTAAAGCAAAGCACAATACATTCCTATGTGTAGAAGCAAAGATATACGCGATTTCACAATGTGTTCCTAGAACAGCTGTGGGCAACTTTTTTACACAATGTTAACAACACATTTGAAGCTCAATATTTCATGGGCTGAAGCGGGGAAGATAGAAAACGTGTGCCCTGTAAAGGCGAAGTCTGTGGCATTAACAGGAAGGGAGAAAAAGTACTTTCTACCCATTTTTAGGTTCAGCGGTAAAATGGCAAGTTTCTATGGAACTGCATCTCGGCTTGTGACTGTGGTTTTCCCGGTCACACAAAAATGCTGAAATTCGACTTATACAGTGTTTTTGCTTATTAAACTTGATGAATTCTCTCCTCTTGACTGTAGAATAGTGTGTAAAGCAAAGCACAATACATTCCTATGTGTAGAAGCAAAGATATACGCGATTTCACAATGTGTTCCTAGAACAGCTGTGAGCAACTTTTTTACACAATGTTAACAACACATTTGAAGCTCAATATTTCTTTGGCTGAAGCAGGGAAGATAGAAAACGTGTGCCCTGTAAAGGCGAAGTCTGTGGCATTAACAGGAAGGGAGAAAAAGTACTTTCTACCCATTTTTAGGTTCAGCGGTAAAATGGCAAGTTTCTATGGAACTGCATCTCGGCTTGTGACTGTGGTTTTCCCGGTCACACAAAAATGCTGAAATTCGACTTATACAGTGTTTTTGCTTATTAAACTTGATGAATTCTCTCCTCTTGACTGTAGAATAGTGTGTAAAGCAAAGCACAATACATTTCTATGTGTAGAAGCAAAGATATACGCGATTTCACAATGTGTTCCTAGAACAGCTGTGAGCAACTTTTTTACACAACGTTAACAACACATTTGAAGCTCAATATTTCATGGACTGAAGCGGGGAAGATAGAAAACGTGTGCCCTGTAAAGGCGAAGTCTGTGGCATTAACAGGAAGGGAGAAAAAGTACTTTCAACCCATTTTTAGGTTCAGCGGTAAAATGGCAAGTTTCTATGGAACTGCATCTCGAATTGTGACTGTGGTTTTCCCGGTCACACAAAAATGCTGAAATTCGACTTATACAGTGTTTGTACTTATTAAACTTGATGAATTCTCTCCTCTTGACTGTAGAATAGTGTGTAAAGCAAAGCACAATACATTCCTATGTGTAGAAGCAAAGATATACGCGATTTCACAATGTGTTCCTAGAACAGCTGTGGGCAACTTTTTTACACAATGTTAACAACACATTTGAAGCTCAATATTTCATGGACTGAAGCGGGGAAGATAGAAAACGTGTGCCCTGTAAAGGCGAAGTCTGTGGCATTAACAGGAAGGGAGAAAAAGTACTTTCAACCCATTTTTAGGTTCAGCGGTAAAATGGCAAGTTTCTATGGAACTGCATCTCGGATTGTGACTGTGGTTTTCCCGGTCACACAAAAATGCTGAAATTCGACTTATACAGTGTTTGTACTTATTAAACTTGATGAATTCTCTCCTCTTGACTGTAGAATAGTGTGTAAAGCAAAGCACAATACATTCCTATGTGTAGAAGCAAAGATATACGCGATTTCACAATGTGTTCCTAGAACAGCTGTGGGCAACTTTTTTACACAATGTTAACAACACATTTAAAGCTCAATATTTCATGGGCTGAAGCGGGGAAGATAGAAAACGTGTGCCCTGTAAAGGCGAAGTCTGTGGCATTAACAGGAAGGGAGAAAAAGTACTTTCTACCCATTTTTAGGTTCAGCGGTAAAATGGCAAGTTTCTATGGAACTGCATCTCGGCTTGTGACTGTGGTTTTCCCGGTCACACAAAAATGCTGAAATTCGACTTATACAGTGTTTTTGCTTATTAAACTTGATGAATTCTCTCCTCTTGACTGTAGAATAGTGTGTAAAGCAAAGCACAATACATTCCTATGTGTAGAAGCAAAGATATACGCGATTTCACAATGTGTTCCTAGAACAGCTGTGAGCAACTTTTTTACACAATGTTACTGTAACAACACATTTGAAGCTCAATATTTCATGGGCTGAAGCGGGGAAGATAGAAAACGTGTGCCCTGTAAAGGCGAAGTCTGTGGCATTAACAGGAAGGGAGAAAAAGTACTTTCTACCCATGTTTAGGTTCAGCGGTAAAACGGCAAGTTTCTATGGAACTGCATCTCGGCTTGTGACTGTGGTTTTCCCGGTCACACAAAAATGCTGAAATTCGACTTATACAGTGTTTTTGCTTATTAAACTTGATGAATTCTCTCCTCTTGACTGTAGAATAGTGTGTAAAGCAAAGCACAATACATTCCTATGTGTAGAAGCAAAGATATACGCGATTTCACAATGTGTTCCTAGAACAGCTGTGGGCAACTTTTTTACACAATGTTAACAACACATTTGAAGCTCAATATTTCATGGGCTGAAGCGGGGAAGATAGAAAACGTGTGCCCTGTAAAGGCGAAGTCTGTGGCATTAACAGGAAGGGAGAAAAAGTACTTTCTACCCATTTTTAGGTTCAGCGGTAAAATGGCAAGTTTCTATGGAACTGCATCTCGGCTTGTGACTGTGGTTTTCCCGGTCACACAAAAATGCTGAAATTCGACTTATACAGTGTTTTTGCTTATTAAACTTGATGAATTCTCTCCTCTTGACTGTAGAATAGTGTGTAAAGCAAAGCACAATACATTTCTATGTGTAGAAGCAAAGATATACGCGATTTCACAATGTGTTCCTAGAACAGCTGTGAGCAACTTTTTTACACAACGTTAACAACACATTTGAAGCTCAATATTTCTTTGGCTGAAGCGGGGAAGATAGAAAACGTGTGCCCTGTAAAGGCGAAGTCTGTGGCATTAACAGGAAGGGAGAAAAAGTACTTTCTACCCATTTTTAGGTTCAGCGGTAAAATGGCAAGTTTCTATGGAACTGCATCTCGGCTTGTGACTGTGGTTTTCCCGGTCACACAAAAATGCTGAAATTCGACTTATACAGTGTTTTTGCTTATTAAACTTGATGAATTCTCTCCTCTTGACTGTAGAATAGTGTGTAAAGCAAAGTACAATACATTTCTATGTGTAGAAGCAAAGATATACGCGATTTCACAATGTGTTCCTAGAACAGCTGTGAGCAACTTTTTTACACAACGTTAACAACACATTTGAAGCTCAATATTTCATGGACTGAAGCGGGGAAGATAGAAAACGTGTGCCCTGTAAAGGCGAAGTCTGTGGCATTAACAGGAAGGGAGAAAAAGTACTTTCTACCCATTTTTAGGTTCAGCGGTAAAATGGCAAGTTTCTATGGAACTGCATCTCGGCTTGTGACTGTGGTTTTCCCGGTCACACAAAAATGCTGAAATTCGACTTATACAGTGTTTTTGCTTATTAAACTTGATGAATTCTCTCCTCTTGACTGTAGAATAGTGTGTAAAGCAAAGCACAATACATTCCTATGTGTAGAAGCAAAGATATACGCGATTTCACAATGAGTTCCTAGAACAGCTGTGAGCAACTTTTTTACACAACGTTAACAACACATTTGAAGCTCAATATTTCATGGACTGAAGCGGGGAAGATAGAAAACGTGTGCCCTGTAAAGGCGAAGTCTGTGGCATTAACAGGAAGGGAGAAAAAGTACTTTCTACCCATTTTTAGGTTCAGCGGTAAAATGGCAAGTTTCTATGGAACTGCATCTCGGATTGTGACTGTGGTTTTCCCGGTCACACAAAAATGCTGAAATTCGACTTATACAGTGTTTGTACTTATTAAACTTGATGAATTCTCTCCTCTTGACTGTAGAATAGTGTGTAAAGCAAAGCACAATACATTCCTATGTGTAGAAGCAAAGATATACGCGATTTCACAATGTGTTCCTAGAACAGCTGTGGGCAACTTTTTTACACAATGTTAACAACACATTTAAAGCTCAATATTTCATGGGCTGAAGCGGGGAAGATAGAAAACGTGTGCCCTGTAAAGGCGAAGTCTGTGGCATTAACAGGAAGGGAGAAAAAGTACTTTCTACCCATTTTTAGGTTCAGCGGTAAAATGGCAAGTTTCTATGGAACTGCATCTCGGCTTGTGACTGTGGTTTTCCCGGTCACACAAAAATGCTGAAATTCGACTTATACAGTGTTTTTGCTTATTAAACTTGATGAATTCTCTCCTCTTGACTGTAGAATAGTGTGTAAAGCAAAGCACAATACATTCCTATGTGTAGAAGCAAAGATATACGCGATTTCACAATGAGTTCCTAGAACAGCTGTGAGCAACTTTTTTACACAAAGTTAACAACACATTTGAAGCTCAATATTTCATGGGCTGAAGCGGGGAAGATAGAAAACGTGTGCCCTGTAAAGGCGAAGTCTGTGGCATTAACAGGAAGGGAGAAAAAGTACTTTCTACCCATTTTTAGGTTCAGCGGTAAAATGGCAAGTTTCTATGGAACTGCATCTCGGCTTGTGACTGTGGTTTTCCCGGTCACACAAAAATGCTGAAATTCGACTTATACAGTGTTTTTGCTTATTAAACTTGATGAATTCTCTCCTCTTGACTGTAGAATAGTGTGTTAAGCAAAGCACAATACATTCCTATGTGTAGAAGCAAAGATATACGCGATTTCACAATGTGTTCCTAGAACAGCTGTGGGCAACTTTTTTACACAATGTTAACAACACATTTGAAGCTCAATATTTCATGGGCTGATGCGGGGAAGATAGAAAACGTGTGCCCTGTAAAGGCGAAGTCTGTGGCATTAACAGGAAGGGAGAAAAAGTACTTTCTACCCATTTTTAGGTTCAGCGGTAAAATGGCAAGTTTCTATGGAACTGCATCTCGGCTTGTGACTGTGGTTTTCCCGGTCACACAAAAATGCTGAAATTCGACTTATACAGTGTTTTTGCTTATTAAACTTGATGAATTCTCTCCTCTTGACTGTAGAATAGTGTGTAAAGCAAAGCACAATACATTTCTATGTGTAGAAGCAAAGATATACGCGATTTCACAATGTGTTCCTAGAACAGCTGTGAGCAACTTTTTTACACAACGTTAACAACACATTTGAAGCTCAATATTTCATGGGCTGAAGCGGGGAAGATAGAAAACGTGTGCCCTGTAAAGGCGAAGTCTGTGGCATTAACAGGAAGGGAGAAAAAGTACTTTCTACCCATTTTTAGGTTCAGCGGTAAAATGGCAAGTTTCTATGGAACTGCATCTCGACTTGTGACTGTGGTTTTCCCGGTCACACAAAAATGCTGAAATTCGACTTATACAGTGTTTTTGCTTATTAAACTTGATGAATTCTCTCCTCTTGACTGTAGAATAGTGTGTAAAGCAAAGCACAATACATTCCTATGTGTAGAAGCAAAGATATACGCGATTTCACAATGTGTTCCTAGAACAGCTGTGAGCAACTTTTTTACACAACGTTAACAACACATTTGAAGCTCAATATTTCTTTGGCTGAAGCGGGAAAGATAGAAAACGTGTGCCCTGTAAAGGCGAAGTCTGTGGCATTAACAGGAAGGGAGAAAAAGTACTTTCTACCCATTTTTAGGTTCAGCGGTAAAATGGCAAGTTTCTATGGAACTGCATCTCGGCTTGTGACTGTGGTTTTCCCGGTCACACAAAAATGCTGAAATTCGACTTATACAGTGTTTTTGCTTATTAAACTTGATGAATTCTCTCCTCTTGACTGTAGAATAGTGTGTAAAGCAAAGCACAATACATTTCTATGTGTAGAAGCAAAGATATACGCGATTTCACAATGTGTTCCTAGAACAGCTGTGAGCAACTTCTTTACACAACGTTAACAACACATTTGAAGCTCAATATTTCATGGACTGAAGCGGGGAAGATAGAAAACGTGTGCCCTGTAAAGGCGAAGTCTGTGGCATTAACAGGAAGGGAGAAAAAGTACGTTCAACCCATTTTTAGGTTCAGCGGTAAAATGGCAAGTTTCTATGGAACTGCATCTCGGATTGTGACTGTGGTTTTCCCGGTCACACAAAAATGCTGAAATTCGACTTATACAGTGTTTGTACTTATTAAACTTGATGAATTCTCTCCTCTTAACTGTAGAATAGTGTGTAAAGCAAAGCACAATACATTCCTATGTGTAGAAGCAAAGATATACGCGATTTCACAATGTGTTCCTAGAACAGCTGTGAGCAACTTTTTTACACAAAGTTAACAACACATTTGAAGCTCAATATTTCATGGGCTGAAGCGGGGAAGATAGAAAACGTGTGCCCTGTAAAGGCGAAGTCTGTGGCATTAACAGGAAGGGAGAAAAAGTACTTTCTACCCATTTTTAGGTTCAGCGGTAAAATGGCAAGTTTCTATGGAACTGCATCTCGGCTTGTGACTGTGGTTTTCCCGGTCACACAAAAATGCTGAAATTCGACTTATACAGTGTTTTTGCTTATTAAACTTGATGAATTCTCTCCTCTTGACTGTAGAATAGTGTGTTAAGCAAAGCACAATACATTCCTATGTGTAGAAGCAAAGATATACGCGATTTCACAATGTGTTCCTAGAACAGCTGTGAGCAACTTTTTTACACAATGTTAACAACACATTTGAAGCTCAATATTTCATGGGCTGAAGCGGGGAAGATAGAAAACGTGTGCCCTGTAAAGGCGAAGTCTGTGGCATTAACAGGAAGGGAGAAAAAGTACTTTCTACCCATTTTTAGGTTCAGCGGTAAAACGGCAAGTTTCTATGGAACTGCATCTCGGCTTGTGACTGTGGTTTTCCCGGTCACACAAAAATGCTGAAATTCGACTTATACAGTGTTTTTGCTTATTAAACTTGATGAATTCTCTCCTCTTGACTGTAGAATAGTGTGTAAAGCAAAGCACAATACATTCCTATGTGTAGAAGCAAAGATATACGCGATTTCACAATGTGTTCCTAGAACAGCTGTGGGCAACTTTTTTACACAATGTTAACAACACATTTGAAGCTCAATATTTCATGGGCTGAAGCGGGGAAGATAGAAAACGTGTGCCCTGTAAAGGCGAAGTCTGTGGCATTAACAGGAAGGGAGAAAAAGTACTTTCTACCCATTTTTAGGTTCAGCGGTAAAATGGCAAGTTTCTATGGAACTGCATCTCGGCTTGTGACTGTGGTTTTCCCGGTCACACAAAAATGCTGAAATTCGACTTATACAGTGTTTTTGCTTATTAAACTTGATGAATTCTCTCCTCTTGACTGTAGAATAGTGTGTAAAGCAAAGCACAATACATTTCTATGTGTAGAAGCAAAGATATACGCGATTTCACAATGTGTTCCTAGAACAGCTGTGAGCAACTTTTTTACACAACGTTAACAACACATTTGAAGCTCAATATTTCTTTGGCTGAAGCGGGGAAGATAGAAAACGTGTGCCCTGTAAAGGCGAAGTCTGTGGCATTAACAGGAAGGGAGAAAAAGTACTTTCTACCCATTTTTAGGTTCAGCGGTAAAATGGCAAGTTTCTATGGAACTGCATCTCGGCTTGTGACTGTGGTTTTCCCGGTCACACAAAAATGCTGAAATTCGACTTATACAGTGTTTTTGCTTATTAAACTTGATGAATTCTCTCCTCTTGACTGTAGAATAGTGTGTAAAGCAAAGCACAATACATTTCTATGTGTAGAAGCAAAGATATACGCGATTTCACAATGTGTTCCTAGAACAGCTGTGAGCAACTTTTTTACACAACGTTAACAACACATTTGAAGCTCAATATTTCATGGACTGAAGCGGGGAAGATAGAAAACGTGTGCCCTGTAAAGGCGAAGTCTGTGGCATTAACAGGAAGGGAGAAAAAGTACTTTCTACCCATTTTTAGGTTCAGCGGTAAAATGGCAAGTTTCTATGGAACTGCATCTCGGATTGTGACTGTGGTTTTCCCGGTCACACAAAAATGCTGAAATTCGACTTATACAGTGTTTGTACTTATTAAACTTGATGAATTCTCTCCTCTTGACTGTAGAATAGTGTGTAAAGCAAAGCACAATACATTCCTATGTGTAGAAGCAAAGATATACGCGATTTCACAATGTGTTCCTAGAACAGCTGTGGGCAACTTTTTTACACAATGTTAACAACACATTTAAAGCTCAATATTTCATGGGCTGAAGCGGGGAAGATAGAAAACGTGTGCCCTGTAAAGGCGAAGTCTGTGGCATTAACAGGAAGGGAGAAAAAGTACTTTCTACCCATTTTTAGGTTCAGCGGTAAAATGGCAAGTTTCTATGGAACTGCATCTCGGCTTGTGACTGTGGTTTTCCCGGTCACACAAAAATGCTGAAATTCGACTTATACAGTGTTTTTGCTTATTAAACTTGATGAATTCTCTCCTCTTGACTGTAGAATAGTGTGTAAAGCAAAGCACAATACATTCCTATGTGTAGAAGCAAAGATATACGCGATTTCACAATGTGTTCCTAGAACAGCTGTGAGCAACTTTTTTACACAAAGTTAACAACACATTTGAAGCTCAATATTTCATGGGCTGAAGCGGGGAAGATAGAAAACGTGTGCCCTGTAAAGGCGAAGTCTGTGGCATTAACAGGAAGGGAGAAAAAGTACTTTCTACCCATTTTTAGGTTCAGCGGTAAAATGGCAAGTTTCTATGGAACTGCATCTCGGCTTGTGACTGTGGTTTTCCCGGTCACACAAAAATGCTGAAATTCGACTTATACAGTGTTTTTGCTTATTAAACTTGATGAATTCTCTCCTCTTGACTGTAGAATAGTGTGTTAAGCAAAGCACAATACATTCCTATGTGTAGAAGCAAAGATATACGCGATTTCACAATGTGTTCCTAGAACAGCTGTGAGCAACTTTTTTACACAATGTTAACAACACATTTGAAGCTCAATATTTCATGGGCTGAAGCGGGGAAGATAGAAAACGTGTGCCCTGTAAAGGCGAAGTCTGTGGCATTAACAGGAAGGGAGAAAAAGTACTTTCTACCCATTTTTAGGTTCAGCGGTAAAACGGCAAGTTTCTATGGAACTGCATCTCGGCTTGTGACTGTGGTTTTCCCGGTCACACAAAAATGCTGAAATTCGACTTATACAGTGTTTTTGCTTATTAAACTTGATGAATTCTCTCCTCTTGACTGTAGAATAGTGTGTAAAGCAAAGCACAATACATTCCTATGTGTAGAAGCAAAGATATACGCGATTTCACAATGTGTTCCTAGAACAGCTGTGGGCAACTTTTTTACACAATGTTAACAACACATTTGAAGCTCAATATTTCATGGGCTGATGCGGGGAAGATAGAAAACGTGTGCCCTGTAAAGGCGAAGTCTGTGGCATTAACAGGAAGGGAGAAAAAGTACTTTCTACCCATTTTTAGGTTCAGCGGTAAAATGGCAAGTTTCTATGGAACTGCATCTCGGCTTGTGACTGTGGTTTTCCCGGTCACACAAAAATGCTGAAATTCGACTTATACAGTGTTTTTGCTTATTAAACTTGATGAATTCTCTCCTCTTGACTGTAGAATAGTGTGTAAAGCAAAGCACAATACATTTCTATGTGTAGAAGCAAAGATATACGCGATTTCACAATGTGTTCCTAGAACAGCTGTGAGCAACTTTTTTACACAATGTTAACAACACATTTGAAGCTCAATATTTCATGGGCTGAAGCGGGGAAGATAGAAAACGTGTGCCCTGTAAAGGCGAAGTCTGTGGCATTAACAGGAAGGGAGAAAAAGTACTTTCTACCCATTTTTAGGTTCAGCGGTAAAACGGCAAGTTTCTATGGAACTGCATCTCGGCTTGTGACTGTGGTTTTCCCGGTCACACAAAAATGCTGAAATTCGACTTATACAGTGTTTTTGCTTATTAAACTTGATGAATTCTCTCCTCTTGACTGTAGAATAGTGTGTAAAGCAAAGCACAATACATTCCTATGTGTAGAAGCAAAGATATACGCGATTTCACAATGTGTTCCTAGAACAGCTGTGGGCAACTTTTTTACACAATGTTAACAACACATTTGAAGCTCAATATTTCATGGGCTGAAGCGGGGAAGATAGAAAACGTGTGCCCTGTAAAGGCGAAGTCTGTGGCATTAACAGGAAGGGAGAAAAAGTACTTTCTACCCATTTTTAGGTTCAGCGGTAAAATGGCAAGTTTCTATGGAACTGCATCTCGGCTTGTGACTGTGGTTTTCCCGGTCACACAAAAATGCTGAAATTCGACTTATACAGTGTTTTTGCTTATTAAACTTGATGAATTCTCTCCTCTTGACTGTAGAATAGTGTGTAAAGCAAAGCACAATACATTTCTATGTGTAGAAGCAAAGATATACGCGATTTCACAATGTGTTCCTAGAACAGCTGTGAGCAACTTTTTTACACAACGTTAACAACACATTTGAAGCTCAATATTTCTTTGGCTGAAGCGGGGAAGATAGAAAACGTGTGCCCTGTAAAGGCGAAGTCTGTGGCATTAACAGGAAGGGAGAAAAAGTACTTTCTACCCATTTTTAGGTTCAGCGGTAAAATGGCAAGTTTCTATGGAACTGCATCTCGGCTTGTGACTGTGGTTTTCCCGGTCACACAAAAATGCTGAAATTCGACTTATACAGTGTTTTTGCTTATTAAACTTGATGAATTCTCTCCTCTTGACTGTAGAATAGTGTGTAAAGCAAAGCACAATACATTTCTATGTGTAGAAGCAAAGATATACGCGATTTCACAATGTGTTCCTAGAACAGCTGTGAGCAACTTTTTTACACAACGTTAACAACACATTTGAAGCTCAATATTTCATGGACTGAAGCGGGGAAGATAGAAAACGTGTGCCCTGTAAAGGCGAAGTCTGTGGCATTAACAGGAAGGGAGAAAAAGTACTTTCTACCCATTTTTAGGTTCAGCGGTAAAATGGCAAGTTTCTATGGAACTGCATCTCGGATTGTGACTGTGGTTTTCCCGGTCACACAAAAATGCTGAAATTCGACTTATACAGTGTTTGTACTTATTAAACTTGATGAATTCTCTCCTCTTGACTGTAGAATAGTGTGTAAAGCAAAGCACAATACATTCCTATGTGTAGAAGCAAAGATATACGCGATTTCACAATGTGTTCCTAGAACAGCTGTGGGCAACTTTTTTACACAATGTTAACAACACATTTAAAGCTCAATATTTCATGGGCTGAAGCGGGGAAGATAGAAAACGTGTGCCCTGTAAAGGCGAAGTCTGTGGCATTAACAGGAAGGGAGAAAAAGTACTTTCTACCCATTTTTAGGTTCAGCGGTAAAATGGCAAGTTTCTATGGAACTGCATCTCGGCTTGTGACTGTGGTTTTCCCGGTCACACAAAAATGCTGAAATTCGACTTATACAGTGTTTTTGCTTATTAAACTTGATGAATTCTCTCCTCTTGACTGTAGAATAGTGTGTAAAGCAAAGCACAATACATTCCTATGTGTAGAAGCAAAGATATACGCGATTTCACAATGTGTTCCTAGAACAGCTGTGAGCAACTTTTTTACACAAAGTTAACAACACATTTGAAGCTCAATATTTCATGGGCTGAAGCGGGGAAGATAGAAAACGTGTGCCCTGTAAAGGCGAAGTCTGTGGCATTAACAGGAAGGGAGAAAAAGTACTTTCTACCCATTTTTAGGTTCAGCGGTAAAATGGCAAGTTTCTATGGAACTGCATCTCGGCTTGTGACTGTGGTTTTCCCGGTCACACAAAAATGCTGAAATTCGACTTATACAGTGTTTTTGCTTATTAAACTTGATGAATTCTCTCCTCTTGACTGTAGAATAGTGTGTTAAGCAAAGCACAATACATTCCTATGTGTAGAAGCAAAGATATACGCGATTTCACAATGTGTTCCTAGAACAGCTGTGAGCAACTTTTTTACACAATGTTAACAACACATTTGAAGCTCAATATTTCATGGGCTGAAGCGGGGAAGATAGAAAACGTGTGCCCTGTAAAGGCGAAGTCTGTGGCATTAACAGGAAGGGAGAAAAAGTACTTTCTACCCATTTTTAGGTTCAGCGGTAAAACGGCAAGTTTCTATGGAACTGCATCTCGGCTTGTGACTGTGGTTTTCCCGGTCACACAAAAATGCTGAAATTCGACTTATACAGTGTTTTTGCTTATTAAACTTGATGAATTCTCTCCTCTTGACTGTAGAATAGTGTGTAAAGCAAAGCACAATACATTCCTATGTGTAGAAGCAAAGATATACGCGATTTCACAATGTGTTCCTAGAACAGCTGTGGGCAACTTTTTTACACAATGTTAACAACACATTTGAAGCTCAATATTTCATGGGCTGATGCGGGGAAGATAGAAAACGTGTGCCCTGTAAAGGCGAAGTCTGTGGCATTAACAGGAAGGGAGAAAAAGTACTTTCTACCCATTTTTAGGTTCAGCGGTAAAATGGCAAGTTTCTATGGAACTGCATCTCGGCTTGTGACTGTGGTTTTCCCGGTCACACAAAAATGCTGAAATTCGACTTATACAGTGTTTTTGCTTATTAAACTTGATGAATTCTCTCCTCTTGACTGTAGAATAGTGTGTAAAGCAAAGCACAATACATTTCTATGTGTAGAAGCAAAGATATACGCGATTTCACAATGTGTTCCTAGAACAGCTGTGAGCAACTTTTTTACACAACGTTAACAACACATTTGAAGCTCAATATTTCATGGGCTGAAGCGGGGAAGATAGAAAACGTGTGCCCTGTAAAGGCGAAGTCTGTGGCATTAACAGGAAGGGAGAAAAAGTACTTTCTACCCATTTTTAGGTTCAGCGGTAAAATGGCAAGTTTCTATGGAACTGCATCTCGGCTTGTGACTGTGGTTTTCCCGGTCACACAAAAATGCTGAAATTCGACTTATACAGTGTTTTTGCTTATTAAACTTGATGAATTCTCTCCTCTTGACTGTAGAATAGTGTGTAAAGCAAAGCACAATACATTCCTATGTGTAGAAGCAAAGATATACGCGATTTCACAATGTGTTCCTAGAACAGCTGTGAGCAACTTTTTTACACAACGTTAACAACACATTTGAAGCTCAATATTTCTTTGGCTGAAGCGGGGAAGATAGAAAACGTGTGCCCTGTAAAGGCGAAGTCTGTGGCATTAACAGGAAGGGAGAAAAAGTACTTTCTACCCATTTTTAGGTTCAGCGGTAAAATGGCAAGTTTCTATGGAACTGCATCTCGGCTTGTGACTGTGGTTTTCCCGGTCACACAAAAATGCTGAAATTCGACTTATACAGTGTTTTTGCTTATTAAACTTGATGAATTCTCTCCTCTTGACTGTAGAATAGTGTGTAAAGCAAAGCACAATACATTTCTATGTGTAGAAGCAAAGATATACGCGATTTCACAATGTGTTCCTAGAACAGCTGTGAGCAACTTTTTTACACAACGTTAACAACACATTTGAAGCTCAATATTTCTTTGGCTGAAGCGGGGAAGATAGAAAACGTGTGCCCTGTAAAGGCGAAGTCTGTGGCATTAACAGGAAGGGAGAAAAAGTACTTTCTACCCATTTTTAGGTTCAGCGGTAAAATGGCAAGTTTCTATGGAACTGCATCTCGGCTTGTGACTGTGGTTTTCCCGGTCACACAAAAATGCTGAAATTCGACTTATACAGTGTTTTTGCTTATTAAACTTGATGAATTCTCTCCTCTTGACTGTAGAATAGTGTGTAAAGCAAAGCACAATACATTTCTATGTGTAGAAGCAAAGATATACGCGATTTCACAATGTGTTCCTAGAACAGCTGTGAGCAACTTTTTTACACAACGTTAACAACACATTTGAAGCTCAATATTTCATGGACTGAAGCGGGGAAGATAGAAAACGTGTGCCCTGTAAAGGCGAAGTCTGTGGCATTAACAGGAAGGGAGAAAAAGTACTTTCTACCCATTTTTAGGTTCAGCGGTAAAATGGCAAGTTTCTATGGAACTGCATCTCGGATTGTGACTGTGGTTTTCCCGGTCACACAAAAATGCTGAAATTCGACTTATACAGTGTTTGTACTTATTAAACTTGATGAATTCTCTCCTCTTGACTGTAGAATAGTGTGTAAAGCAAAGCACAATACATTCCTATGTGTAGAAGCAAAGATATACGCGATTTCACAATGTGTTCCTAGAACAGCTGTGGGCAACTTTTTTACACAATGTTAACAACACATTTAAAGCTCAATATTTCATGGGCTGAAGCGGGGAAGATAGAAAACGTGTGCCCTGTAAAGGCGAAGTCTGTGGCATTAACAGGAAGGGAGAAAAAGTACTTTCTACCCATTTTTAGGTTCAGCGGTAAAATGGCAAGTTTCTATGGAACTGCATCTCGGCTTGTGACTGTGGTTTTCCCGGTCACACAAAAATGCTGAAATTCGACTTATACAGTGTTTTTGCTTATTAAACTTGATGAATTCTCTCCTCTTGACTGTAGAATAGTGTGTAAAGCAAAGCACAATACATTCCTATGTGTAGAAGCAAAGATATACGCGATTTCACAATGTGTTCCTAGAACAGCTGTGAGCAACTTTTTTACACAAAGTTAACAACACATTTGAAGCTCAATATTTCATGGGCTGAAGCGGGGAAGATAGAAAACGTGTGCCCTGTAAAGGCGAAGTCTGTGGCATTAACAGGAAGGGAGAAAAAGTACTTTCTACCCATTTTTAGGTTCAGCGGTAAAATGGCAAGTTTCTATGGAACTGCATCTCGGCTTGTGACTGTGGTTTTCCCGGTCACACAAAAATGCTGAAATTCGACTTATACAGTGTTTTTGCTTATTAAACTTGATGAATTCTCTCCTCTTGACTGTAGAATAGTGTGTTAAGCAAAGCACAATACATTCCTATGTGTAGAAGCAAAGATATACGCGATTTCACAATGTGTTCCTAGAACAGCTGTGAGCAACTTTTTTACACAATGTTAACAACACATTTGAAGCTCAATATTTCATGGGCTGAAGCGGGGAAGATAGAAAACGTGTGCCCTGTAAAGGCGAAGTCTGTGGCATTAACAGGAAGGGAGAAAAAGTACTTTCTACCCATTTTTAGGTTCAGCGGTAAAACGGCAAGTTTCTATGGAACTGCATCTCGGCTTGTGACTGTGGTTTTCCCGGTCACACAAAAATGCTGAAATTCGACTTATACAGTGTTTTTGCTTATTAAACTTGATGAATTCTCTCCTCTTGACTGTAGAATAGTGTGTAAAGCAAAGCACAATACATTCCTATGTGTAGAAGCAAAGATATACGCGATTTCACAATGTGTTCCTAGAACAGCTGTGGGCAACTTTTTTACACAATGTTAACAACACATTTGAAGCTCAATATTTCATGGGCTGATGCGGGGAAGATAGAAAACGTGTGCCCTGTAAAGGCGAAGTCTGTGGCATTAACAGGAAGGGAGAAAAAGTACTTTCTACCCATTTTTAGGTTCAGCGGTAAAATGGCAAGTTTCTATGGAACTGCATCTCGGCTTGTGACTGTGGTTTTCCCGGTCACACAAAAATGCTGAAATTCGACTTATACAGTGTTTTTGCTTATTAAACTTGATGAATTCTCTCCTCTTGACTGTAGAATAGTGTGTAAAGCAAAGCACAATACATTTCTATGTGTAGAAGCAAAGATATACGCGATTTCACAATGTGTTCCTAGAACAGCTGTGAGCAACTTTTTTACACAACGTTAACAACACATTTGAAGCTCAATATTTCATGGGCTGAAGCGGGGAAGATAGAAAACGTGTGCCCTGTAAAGGCGAAGTCTGTGGCATTAACAGGAAGGGAGAAAAAGTACTTTCTACCCATTTTTAGGTTCAGCGGTAAAATGGCAAGTTTCTATGGAACTGCATCTCGGCTTGTGACTGTGGTTTTCCCGGTCACACAAAAATGCTGAAATTCGACTTATACAGTGTTTTTGCTTATTAAACTTGATGAATTCTCTCCTCTTGACTGTAGAATAGTGTGTAAAGCAAAGCACAATACATTCCTATGTGTAGAAGCAAAGATATACGCGATTTCACAATGTGTTCCTAGAACAGCTGTGAGCAACTTTTTTACACAACGTTAACAACACATTTGAAGCTCAATATTTCTTTGGCTGAAGCGGGGAAGATAGAAAACGTGTGCCCTGTAAAGGCGAAGTCTGTGGCATTAACAGGAAGGGAGAAAAAGTACTTTCTACCCATTTTTAGGTTCAGCGGTAAAATGGCAAGTTTCTATGGAACTGCATCTCGGCTTGTGACTGTGGTTTTCCCGGTCACACAAAAATGCTGAAATTCGACTTATACAGTGTTTTTGCTTATTAAACTTGATGAATTCTCTCCTCTTGACTGTAGAATAGTGTGTAAAGCAAAGCACAATACATTTCTATGTGTAGAAGCAAAGATATACGCGATTTCACAATGTGTTCCTAGAACAGCTGTGAGCAACTTCTTTACACAACGTTAACAACACATTTGAAGCTCAATATTTCATGGACTGAAGCGGGGAAGATAGAAAACGTGTGCCCTGTAAAGGCGAAGTCTGTGGCATTAACAGGAAGGGAGAAAAAGTACGTTCAACCCATTTTTAGGTTCAGCGGTAAAATGGCAAGTTTCTATGGAACTGCATCTCGGATTGTGACTGTGGTTTTCCCGGTCACACAAAAATGCTGAAATTCGACTTATACAGTGTTTGTACTTATTAAACTTGATGAATTCTCTCCTCTTGACTGTAGAATAGTGTGTAAAGCAAAGCACAATACATTCCTATGTGTAGAAGCAAAGATATACGCGATTTCACAATGTGTTCCTAGAACAGCTGTGGGCAACTTTTTTACACAATGTTAACAACACATTTGAAGCTCAATATTTCATGGGCTGATGCGGGGAAGATAGAAAACGTGTGCCCTGTAAAGGCGAAGTCTGTGGCATTAACAGGAAGGGAGAAAAAGTACTTTCTACCCATTTTTAGGTTCAGCGGTAAAATGGCAAGTTTCTATGGAACTGCATCTCGGCTTGTGACTGTGGTTTTCCCGGTCACACAAAAATGCTGAAATTCGACTTATACAGTGTTTTTGCTTATTAAACTTGATGAATTCTCTCCTCTTGACTGTAGAATAGTGTGTAAAGCAAAGCACAATACATTTCTATGTGTAGAAGCAAAGATATACGCGATTTCACAATGTGTTCCTAGAACAGCTGTGAGCAACTTTTTTACACAACGTTAACAACACATTTGAAGCTCAATATTTCATGGGCTGAAGCGGGGAAGATAGAAAACGTGTGCCCTGTAAAGGCGAAGTCTGTGGCATTAACAGGAAGGGAGAAAAAGTACTTTCTACCCATTTTTAGGTTCAGCGGTAAAATGGCAAGTTTCTATGGAACTGCATCTCGGCTTGTGACTGTGGTTTTCCCGGTCACACAAAAATGCTGAAATTCGACTTATACAGTGTTTTTGCTTATTAAACTTGATGAATTCTCTCCTCTTGACTGTAGAATAGTGTGTAAAGCAAAGCACAATACATTCCTATGTGTAGAAGCAAAGATATACGCGATTTCACAATGTGTTCCTAGAACAGCTGTGAGCAACTTTTTTACACAACGTTAACAACACATTTGAAGCTCAATATTTCTTTGGCTGAAGCGGGGAAGATAGAAAACGTGTGCCCTGTAAAGGCGAAGTCTGTGGCATTAACAGGAAGGGAGAAAAAGTACTTTCTACCCATTTTTAGGTTCAGCGGTAAAATGGCAAGTTTCTATGGAACTGCATCTCGGCTTGTGACTGTGGTTTTCCCGGTCACACAAAAATGCTGAAATTCGACTTATACAGTGTTTTTGCTTATTAAACTTGATGAATTCTCTCCTCTTGACTGTAGAATAGTGTGTAAAGCAAAGCACAATACATTTCTATGTGTAGAAGCAAAGATATACGCGATTTCACAATGTGTTCCTAGAACAGCTGTGAGCAACTTCTTTACACAACGTTAACAACACATTTGAAGCTCAATATTTCATGGACTGAAGCGGGGAAGATAGAAAACGTGTGCCCTGTAAAGGCGAAGTCTGTGGCATTAACAGGAAGGGAGAAAAAGTACGTTCAACCCATTTTTAGGTTCAGCGGTAAAATGGCAAGTTTCTATGGAACTGCATCTCGGATTGTGACTGTGGTTTTCCCGGTCACACAAAAATGCTGAAATTCGACTTATACAGTGTTTGTACTTATTAAACTTGATGAATTCTCTCCTCTTAACTGTAGAATAGTGTGTAAAGCAAAGCACAATACATTCCTATGTGTAGAAGCAAAGATATACGCGATTTCACAATGTGTTCCTAGAACAGCTGTGGGCAACTTTTTTACACAATGTTAACAACACATTTGAAGCTCAATATTTCATGGGCTGAAGCGGGGAAGATAGAAAACGTGTGCCCTGTAAAGGCGAAGTCTGTGGCATTAACAGGAAGGGAGAAAAAGTACTTTCTACCCATTTTTAGGTTCAGCGGTAAAATGGCAAGTTTCTATGGAACTGCATCTCGGCTTGTGACTGTGGTTTTCCCGGTCACACAAAAATGCTGAAATTCGACTTATACAGTGTTTTTGCTTATTAAACTTGATGAATTCTCTCCTCTTGACTGTAGAATAGTGTGTAAAGCAAAGCACAATACATTTCTATGTGTAGAAGCAAAGATATACGCGATTTCACAATGTGTTCCTAGAACAGCTGTGAGCAACTTTTTTACACAACGTTAACAACACATTTGAAGCTCAATATTTCTTTGGCTGAAGCGGGGAAGATAGAAAACGTGTGCCCTGTAAAGGCGAAGTCTGTGGCATTAACAGGAAGGGAGAAAAAGTACTTTCTACCCATTTTTAGGTTCAGCGGTAAAATGGCAAGTTTCTATGGAACTGCATCTCGGCTTGTGACTGTGGTTTTCCCGGTCACACAAAAATGCTGAAATTCGACTTATACAGTGTTTTTGCTTATTAAACTTGATGAATTCTCTCCTCTTGACTGTAGAATAGTGTGTAAAGCAAAGCACAATACATTTCTATGTGTAGAAGCAAAGATATACGCGATTTCACAATGTGTTCCTAGAACAGCTGTGAGCAACTTTTTTACACAACGTTAACAACACATTTGAAGCTCAATATTTCATGGACTGAAGCGGGGAAGATAGAAAACGTGTGCCCTGTAAAGGCGAAGTCTGTGGCATTAACAGGAAGGGAGAAAAAGTACGTTCAACCCATTTTTAGGTTCAGCGGTAAAATGGCAAGTTTCTATGGAACTGCATCTCGGATTGTGACTGTGGTTTTCCCGGTCACACAAAAATGCTGAAATTCGACTTATACAGTGTTTGTACTTATTAAACTTGATGAATTCTCTCCTCTTAACTGTAGAATAGTGTGTAAAGCAAAGCACAATACATTCCTATGTGTAGAAGCAAAGATATACGCGATTTCACAATGTGTTCCTAGAACAGCTGTGGGCAACTTTTTTACACAATGTTAACAACACATTTGAAGCTCAATATTTCATGGGCTGAAGCGGGGAAGATAGAAAACGTGTGCCCTGTAAAGGCGAAGTCTGTGGCATTAACAGGAAGGGAGAAAAAGTACTTTCTACCCATTTTTAGGTTCAGCGGTAAAATGGCAAGTTTCTATGGAACTGCATCTCGGCTTGTGACTGTGGTTTTCCCGGTCACACAAAAATGCTGAAATTCGACTTATACAGTGTTTTTGCTTATTAAACTTGATGAATTCTCTCCTCTTGACTGTAGAATAGTGTGTAAAGCAAAGCACAATACATTCCTATGTGTAGAAGCAAAGATATACGCGATTTCACAATGTGTTCCTAGAACAGCTGTGAGCAACTTTTTTACACAACGTTAACAACACATTTGAAGCTCAATATTTCTTTGGCTGAAGCGGGGAAGATAGAAAACGTGTGCCCTGTAAAGGCGAAGTCTGTGGCATTAACAGGAAGGGAGAAAAAGTACTTTCAACCCATTTTTAGGTTCAGCGGTAAAATGGCAAGTTTCTATGGAACTGCATCTCGGATTGTGACTGTGGTTTTCCCGGTCACACAAAAATGCTGAAATTCGACTTATACAGTGTTTGTACTTATTAAACTTGATGAATTCTCTCCTCTTGACTGTAGAATAGTGTGTAAAGCAAAGCACAATACATTCCTATGTGTAGAAGCAAAGATATACGCGATTTCACAATGTGTTCCTAGAACAGCTGTGGGCAACTTTTTTACACAATGTTAACAACACATTTAAAGCTCAATATTTCATGGGCTGAAGCGGGGAAGATAGAAAACGTGTGCCCTGTAAAGGCGAAGTCTGTGGCATTAACAGGAAGGGAGAAAAAGTACTTTCTACCCATTTTTAGGTTCAGCGGTAAAATGGCAAGTTTCTATGGAACTGCATCTCGGCTTGTGACTGTGGTTTTCCCGGTCACACAAAAATGCTGAAATTCGACTTATACAGTGTTTTTGCTTATTAAACTTGATGAATTCTCTCCTCTTGACTGTAGAATAGTGTGTTAAGCAAAGCACAATACATTCCTATGTGTAGAAGCAAAGATATACGCGATTTCACAATGTGTTCCTAGAACAGCTGTGAGCAACTTTTTTACACAATGTTAACAACACATTTGAAGCTCAATATTTCATGGGCTGAAGCGGGGAAGATAGAAAACGTGTGCCCTGTAAAGGCGAAGTCTGTGGCATTAACAGGAAGGGAGAAAAAGTACTTTCTACCCAATTTTTAGGTTCAGCGGTAAAACGGCAAGTTTCTATGGAACTGCATCTCGGCTTGTGACTGTGGTTTTCCCGGTCACACAAAAATGCTGAAATTCGACTTATACAGTGTTTTTGCTTATTAAACTTGATGAATTCTCTCCTCTTGACTGTAGAATAGTGTGTAAAGCAAAGCACAATACATTCCTATGTGTAGAAGCAAAGATATACGCGATTTCACAATGTGTTCCTAGAACAGCTGTGGGCAACTTTTTTACACAATGTTAACAACACATTTGAAGCTCAATATTTCATGGGCTGAAGCGGGGAAGATAGAAAACGTGTGCCCTGTAAAGGCGAAGTCTGTGGCATTAACAGGAAGGGAGAAAAAGTACTTTCTACCCATTTTTAGGTTCAGCGGTAAAATGGCAAGTTTCTATGGAACTGCATCTCGGCTTGTGACTGTGGTTTTCCCGGTCACACAAAAATGCTGAAATTCGACTTATACAGTGTTTTTGCTTATTAAACTTGATGAATTCTCTCCTCTTGACTGTAGAATAGTGTGTAAAGCAAAGCACAATACATTTCTATGTGTAGAAGCAAAGATATACGCGATTTCACAATGTGTTCCTAGAACAGCTGTGAGCAACTTTTTTACACAACGTTAACAACACATTTGAAGCTCAATATTTCATGGGCTGAAGCGGGGAAGATAGAAAATGTGTGCCATGTAAAGGCGAAGTCTGTGGCATTAACAGGAAGGGAGAAAAAGTACTTTCTACCCATTTTTAGGTTCAGCGGTAAAATGGCAAGTTTCTATGGAACTGCTTCTCGTCTTGTGACTGTGGTTTTCCCGGTCACACAAAAATGCTGAAATTCGACTTATACAGTGTTTTTGCTTATTAAACTTGATGAATTCTCTCCTCTTGACTGTAGAATAGTGTGTAAAGCAAATACGGCCAGAACCATGGACCCGGTACTTGTGGTTCGGACTCTCTCCAACCAGCCATAATGTTGTGAGAGTGAAATTATGTCTAAGTCCAGCTTTGGTACATTAGAAGCAACTCTGAAACTTAACCTAAGCGTTTTTCGAAGCTACTTTTTGGCTAACTTCTTAAAAGAAGGTCTAGGAGCTCTGAAAATGAACGTGCGCGTCTTTCACTCTTCCCGAGGGACTTAGAAGAATTTTGTGATATTTTTATAAAAATGGTGTATAAGGGTATATATATAAAAATATTTTATGCACTGTATATGAGCTGGCGATTTCTAAGTCTGTGGTTCCGAGAGGGGGTAACCAGGCTCACTAATAAAGGTCAAGCCACTTGGCTGCCAGAATGCCCTGCTTCAGCACAGACCAGAAAGGCATTGTGATAAGCGTATCCCCGGTATAGTCAGGGGTTAATGGGAGTCGTCCCCGTCCCCCCAGTATACGGCCAGAACCATGGACCCGGTACTTGTGGTTCGGACTGTCTCCAACCAGCCATAATGTTGTGAGAGTGAAATTATGTCTAAGTCCAGCTTTGGTACATTAGAAGCAACTCTGAAACTTAACCTAAGCGTTTTTCGAAGCTACTTTTTGGCTAACTTCTTATAGGAAGGTCTAGGAGCTCTGAAAATGAACGTGCGCGTCTTTCACTCTTCCCGAGGGACTTAGAAGAATTTTGTGATATTTTTTTATTAAAATGGTGTATAAGGGTATATATATAAATATATTTTATGCACTGTATATGAGCTGGCGATTTCTAAGTCTGTGGTTCCGAGAGGGGGTAACCAGGCTCACTAATAAAGGTCAAGCCACTTGGCTGCCAGAATGCCCTGCTTCAGCACAGACCAGAAAGGCATTGTGATAAGCGTATCCCCGGTATAGTCAGGGGTTAATGGGAGTCGTCCCCGTCCCCCCAGTATACGGCCAGAACCATGGACCCGGTACTTGTGGTTCGGACTCTCTCCAACCAGCCATAATGTTGTGAGAGTGAAATTATGTCTAAGTCCAGCTTTGGTACATTAGAAGCAACTCTGAAACTTAACCTAAGCGTTTTTCGAAACTACTTTTTGGCTAACTTCTTATAGGAAGGTCTAGGAGCTCTAAAAATGAACGTGCGAGTCTTTCACTCTTCCCGAGGGACTTAGAAGAATTTTGTGATATTTTTTATTAAAATGGTGTATAAGGGTATATATATACTGTAAATATATTTTATGCACTGTATATGAGCTGGCGATTTCTAAGTCTGTGGTTCCGAGAGGGGGTAACCAGGCTCACTAATAAAGGTCAAGCCACTTGGCTGCCAGAATGCCCTGCTTAAGCACAGACCAGAAAGGCATTGTGATAAGCGTATCCCCGATATAGTCAGGGGTTAATGGGAGTCGTCCCCGTCCCCCCAGTATACGGCCAGAACCATGGACCCGGTACTTGTGGTTCGGACTGTCTCCAACCAGCCATAATGTTGTGAGAGTGAAATTATGTCTAAGTCCAGCTTTGGTACATTAGAAGCAACTCTGAAACTTAACCTAAGCGTTTTTCGAAGCTACTTTTTGGCTAACTTCTTATAGGAAGGTCTAGGAGCTCTGAAAATGAACGTGCGCGTCTTTCACTCTTCCCGAGGGACTTAGAAGAATTTTGTGATATTTTTTATTAAAATGGTGTATAAGGGTATATATATAAATATATTTTATGCACTGTATATGAGCTGGCGATTTCTAAGTCTGTGGTTCCGAGAGGGGGTAACCAGGCTCACTAATAAAGGTCAAGCCACTTGGCTGCCAGAATGCCGTGCTTCAGCACAGACCAGAAAGGCATTGTGATAAGCGTATCCCCGGTATAGTCAGGGGTTAATGGGAGTCGTCCCCGTCCCCCCAGTATACGGCCAGAACCATGGACCCGGTACTTGTGGTTCGGACTGTCTCCAACCAGCCATAATGTTGTGAGAGTGAAATTATGTCTAAGTCCAGCTTTGGTACATTAGAAGCAACTCTGAAACTTAACCTAAGCGTTTTTCGAAGCTACTTTTTGGCTAACTTCTTATAGGAAGGTCTAGGTGCTCTGAAAATGAACGTGCGCGTCTTTCACTCTTCCCGAGGTACTTAGAAGAATTTTGTGATATTTTTTATTAAAATGGTGTATAAGGGTATATATATAAATATATTTTATGCACTGTATATGAGCTGGCAATTTCTAAGTCTGTGGTTCCGAGAGGGGGTAACCAGGCTCACTAATAAAGGTCAAGCAACTTTTCTGCCAGAATGCCCTGCTTCAGCACAGACCAGAAAGGCATTGTGATAAGCGTATCCCCGGTATAGTCAGGGGTTAATGGGAGTCGTCCCCGTCCCCCCAGTATACGGCCAGAACCATGGACCCGGTACTTGTGGTTCGGACTGTCTCCAACCAGCCATAATGTTGTGAGAGTGAAATTATGTCTAAGTCCAGCTTTGGTACATTAGAAGCAACTCTGAAACTTAACCTAAGCGTTTTTCGAAGCTACTTTTTGGCTAACTTCTTATAGGAAGGTCTAGGAGCTCTGAAAATGAACGTGCGCGTCTTTCACTCTTCCCGAGGGACTTAGAAGAATTTTGTGATATTTTTTATTAAAATGGTGTATAAGGGTATATATATAAATATATTTTATGCACTGTATATGAGCTGGCGATTTCTAAGTCTGTGGTTCCGAGAGGGGGTAACCAGGCTCACTAATAAAGGTCAAGCCACTTGGCTGCCAGAATGCCGTGCTTCAGCACAGACCAGAAAGGCATTGTGATAAGCGTATCCCCGGTATAGTCAGGGGTTAATGGGAGTCGTCCCCGTCCCCCCAGTATACGGCCAGAACCATGGACCCGGTACTTGTGGTTCGGACTGTCTCCAACCAGCCATAATGTTGTGAGAGTGAAATTATGTCTAAGTCCAGCTTTGGTACATTAGAAGCAACTCTGAAACTTAACCTAAGCGTTTTTCGAAGCTACTTTTTGGCTAACTTCTTATAGGAAGGTCTAGGAGCTCTGAAAATGAACGTGCGCGTCTTTCACTCTTCCCGAGGGACTTAGAAGAATTTTGTGATATTTTTTATTAAAATGGTGTATAAGGGTATATATATATATATATATATATATATATATATATATATATATATATATATATATATATATATATATATATATATATATATATATATATATTTTATGCACTGTATATGAGCTGGCGATTTCTAAGTCTGTGGTTCCGAGAGGGGGTAACCAGGCTCACTAATAAAGGTCAAGCCACTTGGCTGCCAGAATGCCCTGCTTAAGCACAGACCAGAAAGGCATTGTGATAAGCGTATCCCCGGTATAGTCAGGGGTTAATGGGAGTCGTCCCCGTCCCCCCAGTATACGGCCAGAACCATGGACCCGGTACTTGTGGTTCGGACTGTCTCCAACCAGCCATAATGTTGTGAGAGTGAAATTATGTCTAAGTCCAGCTTTGGTACATTAGAAGCAACTCTGAAACTTAACCTAAGCGTTTTTCGAAGCTACTTTTTGGCTAACTTCTTATAGGAAGGTCTAGGAGCTCTGAAAATGAAGGTGCGCGTCTTTCACTCTTCCCGAGGGACTTAGAAGAATTTTGTGATATTTTTTTATTAAAATGGTGTATAAGGGTATATATATAAATATATTTTATGCACTGTATATGAGCTGGCGATTTCTAAGTCTGTGGTTCCGAGAGGGGGTAACCAGGCTCACTAATAAAGGTCAAGCCACTTGGCTGCCAGAATGCCCTGCTTCAGCACAGACCAGAAAGGCATTGTGATAAGCGTATCCCCGGTATAGTCAGGGGTTAATGGGAGTCGTCCCCGTCCCCCCAGTATACGGCCAGAACCATGGACCCGGTACTTGTGGTTCGGACTCTCTCCAACCAGCCATAATGTTGTGAGAGTGAAATTATGTCTAAGTCCAGCTTTGGTACATTAGAAGCAACTCTGAAACTTAACCTAAGCGTTTTTCGAAACTACTTTTTGGCTAACTTCTTATAGGAAGGTCTAGGAGCTCTAAAAATGAACGTGCGAGTCTTTCACTCTTCCCGAGGGACTTAGAAGAATTTTGTGATATTTTTTATTAAAATGGTGTATAAGGGTATATATATACTGTAAATATATTTTATGCACTGTATATGAGCTGGCGATTTCTAAGTCTGTGGTTCCGAGAGGGGGTAACCAGGCTCACTAATAAAGGTCAAGCCACTTGGCTGCCAGAATGCCCTGCTTAAGCACAGACCAGAAAGGCATTGTGATAAGCGTATCCCCGATATAGTCAGGGGTTAATGGGAGTCGTCCCCGTCCCCCCAGTATACGGCCAGAACCATGGACCCGGTACTTGTGGTTCGGACTGTCTCCAACCAGCCATAATGTTGTGAGAGTGAAATTATGTCTAAGTCCAGCTTTGGTACATTAGAAGCAACTCTGAAACTTAACCTAAGCGTTTTTCGAAGCTACTTTTTGGCTAACTTCTTATAGGAAGGTCTAGGAGCTCTGAAAATGAACGTGCGCGTCTTTCACTCTTCCCGAGGGACTTAGAAGAATTTTGTGATATTTTTTATTAAAATGGTGTATAAGGGTATATATATAAATATATTTTATGCACTGTATATGAGCTGGCGATTTCTAAGTCTGTGGTTCCGAGAGGGGGTAACCAGGCTCACTAATAAAGGTCAAGCCACTTGGCTGCCAGAATGCCCTGCTTCAGCACAGACCAGAAAGGCATTGTGATAAGCGTATCCCCGGTATAGTCAGGGGTTAATGGGAGTCGTCCCCGTCCCCCCAGTATACGGCCAGAACCATGGACCCGGTACTTGTGGTTCGGACTGTCTCCAACCAGCCATAATGTTGTGAGAGTGAAATTATGTCTAAGTCCAGCTTTGGTACATTAGAAGCAACTCTGAAACTTAACCTAAGCGTTTTTCGAAGCTACTTTTTGGCTAACTTCTTATAGGAAGGTCTAGGAGCTCTGAAAATGAACGTGCGCGTCTTTCACTCTTCCCGAGGGACTTAGAAGAATTTTGTGATATTTTTTTATTAAAATGGTGTATAAGGGTATATATATAAATATATTTTATGCACTGTATATGAGCTGGCGATTTCTAAGTCTGTGGTTCCGAGAGGGGGTAACCAGGCTCACTAATAAAGGTCAAGCCACTTGGCTGCCAGAATGCCCTGCTTCAGCACAGACCAGAAAGGCATTGTGATAAGCGTATCCCCGGTATAGTCAGGGGTTAATGGGAGTCGTCCCCGTCCCCCCAGTATACGGCCAGAACCATGGACCCGGTACTTGTGGTTCGGACTCTCTCCAACCAGCCATAATGTTGTGAGAGTGAAATTATGTCTAAGTCCAGCTTTGGTACATTAGAAGCAACTCTGAAACTTAACCTAAGCGTTTTTCGAAACTACTTTTTGGCTAACTTCTTATAGGAAGGTCTAGGAGCTCTAAAAATGAACGTGCGAGTCTTTCACTCTTCCCGAGGGACTTAGAAGAATTTTGTGATATTTTTTATTAAAATGGTGTATAAGGGTATATATATACTGTAAATATATTTTATGCACTGTATATGAGCTGGCGATTTCTAAGTCTGTGGTTCCGAGAGGGGGTAACCAGGCTCACTAATAAAGGTCAAGCCACTTGGCTGCCAGAATGCCCTGCTTAAGCACAGACCAGAAAGGCATTGTGATAAGCGTATCCCCGATATAGTCAGGGGTTAATGGGAGTCGTCCCCGTCCCCCCAGTATACGGCCAGAACCATGGACCCGGTACTTGTGGTTCGGACTGTCTCCAACCAGCCATAATGTTGTGAGAGTGAAATTATGTCTAAGTCCAGCTTTGGTACATTAGAAGCAACTCTGAAACTTAACCTAAGCGTTTTTCGAAGCTACTTTTTGGCTAACTTCTTATAGGAAGGTCTAGGAGCTCTGAAAATGAACGTGCGCGTCTTTCACTCTTCCCGAGGGACTTAGAAGAATTTTGTGATATTTTTTATTAAAATGGTGTATAAGGGTATATATATAAATATATTTTATGCACTGTATATGAGCTGGCGATTTCTAAGTCTGTGGTTCCGAGAGGGGGTAACCAGGCTCACTAATAAAGGTCAAGCCACTTGGCTGCCAGAATGCCGTGCTTCAGCACAGACCAGAAAGGCATTGTGATAAGCGTATCCCCGGTATAGTCAGGGGTTAATGGGAGTCGTCCCCGTCCCCCCAGTATACGGCCAGAACCATGGACCCGGTACTTGTGGTTCGGACTGTCTCCAACCAGCCATAATGTTGTGAGAGTGAAATTATGTCTAAGTCCAGCTTTGGTACATTAGAAGCAACTCTGAAACTTAACCTAAGCGTTTTTCGAAGCTACTTTTTGGCTAACTTCTTATAGGAAGGTCTAGGTGCTCTGAAAATGAACGTGCGCGTCTTTCACTCTTCCCGAGGTACTTAGAAGAATTTTGTGATATTTTTTATTAAAATGGTGTATAAGGGTATATATATAAATATATTTTATGCACTGTATATGAGCTGGCAATTTCTAAGTCTGTGGTTCCGAGAGGGGGTAACCAGGCTCACTAATAAAGGTCAAGCAACTTTTCTGCCAGAATGCCCTGCTTCAGCACAGACCAGAAAGGCATTGTGATAAGCGTATCCCCGGTATAGTCAGGGGTTAATGGGAGTCGTCCCCGTCCCCCCAGTATACGGCCAGAACCATGGACCCGGTACTTGTGGTTCGGACTGTCTCCAACCAGCCATAATGTTGTGAGAGTGAAATTATGTCTAAGTCCAGCTTTGGTACATTAGAAGCAACTCTGAAACTTAACCTAAGCGTTTTTCGAAGCTACTTTTTGGCTAACTTCTTATAGGAAGGTCTAGGAGCTCTGAAAATGAACGTGCGCGTCTTTCACTCTTCCCGAGGGACTTAGAAGAATTTTGTGATATTTTTTATTAAAATGGTGTATAAGGGTATATATATAAATATATTTTATGCACTGTATATGAGCTGGCGATTTCTAAGTCTGTGGTTCCGAGAGGGGGTAACCAGGCTCACTAATAAAGGTCAAGCCACTTGGCTGCCAGAATGCCGTGCTTCAGCACAGACCAGAAAGGCATTGTGATAAGCGTATCCCCGGTATAGTCAGGGGTTAATGGGAGTCGTCCCCGTCCCCCCAGTATACGGCCAGAACCATGGACCCGGTACTTGTGGTTCGGACTGTCTCCAACCAGCCATAATGTTGTGAGAGTGAAATTATGTCTAAGTCCAGCTTTGGTACATTAGAAGCAACTCTGAAACTTAACCTAAGCGTTTTTCGAAGCTACTTTTTGGCTAACTTCTTATAGGAAGGTCTAGGAGCTCTGAAAATGAACGTGCGCGTCTTTCACTCTTCCCGAGGGACTTAGAAGAATTTTGTGATATTTTTTATTAAAATGGTGTATAAGGGTATATATATATATATATATATATATATATATATATATATATATATATATATATATATATATATATATATATATATATATATATATATATATTTTATGCACTGTATATGAGCTGGCGATTTCTAAGTCTGTGGTTCCGAGAGGGGGTAACCAGGCTCACTAATAAAGGTCAAGCCACTTGGCTGCCAGAATGCCCTGCTTAAGCACAGACCAGAAAGGCATTGTGATAAGCGTATCCCCGGTATAGTCAGGGGTTAATGGGAGTCGTCCCCGTCCCCCCAGTATACGGCCAGAACCATGGACCCGGTACTTGTGGTTCGGACTGTCTCCAACCAGCCATAATGTTGTGAGAGTGAAATTATGTCTAAGTCCAGCTTTGGTACATTAGAAGCAACTCTGAAACTTAACCTAAGCGTTTTTCGAAGCTACTTTTTGGCTAACTTCTTATAGGAAGGTCTAGGAGCTCTGAAAATGAAGGTGCGCGTCTTTCACTCTTCCCGAGGGACTTAGAAGAATTTTGTGATATTTTTTTATTAAAATGGTGTATAAGGGTATATATATAAATATATTTTATGCACTGTATATGAGCTGGCGATTTCTAAGTCTGTGGTTCCGAGAGGGGGTAACCAGGCTCACTAATAAAGGTCAAGCCACTTGGCTGCCAGAATGCCCTGCTTCAGCACAGACCAGAAAGGCATTGTGATAAGCGTATCCCCGGTATAGTCAGGGGTTAATGGGAGTCGTCCCCGTCCCCCCAGTATACGGCCAGAACCATGGACCCGGTACTTGTGGTTCGGACTCTCTCCAACCAGCCATAATGTTGTGAGAGTGAAATTATGTCTAAGTCCAGCTTTGGTACATTAGAAGCAACTCTGAAACTTAACCTAAGCGTTTTTCGAAACTACTTTTTGGCTAACTTCTTATAGGAAGGTCTAGGAGCTCTAAAAATGAACGTGCGAGTCTTTCACTCTTCCCGAGGGACTTAGAAGAATTTTGTGATATTTTTTATTAAAATGGTGTATAAGGGTATATATATACTGTAAATATATTTTATGCACTGTATATGAGCTGGCGATTTCTAAGTCTGTGGTTCCGAGAGGGGGTAACCAGGCTCACTAATAAAGGTCAAGCCACTTGGCTGCCAGAATGCCCTGCTTAAGCACAGACCAGAAAGGCATTGTGATAAGCGTATCCCCGATATAGTCAGGGGTTAATGGGAGTCGTCCCCGTCCCCCCAGTATACGGCCAGAACCATGGACCCGGTACTTGTGGTTCGGACTGTCTCCAACCAGCCATAATGTTGTGAGAGTGAAATTATGTCTAAGTCCAGCTTTGGTACATTAGAAGCAACTCTGAAACTTAACCTAAGCGTTTTTCGAAGCTACTTTTTGGCTAACTTCTTATAGGAAGGTCTAGGAGCTCTGAAAATGAACGTGCGCGTCTTTCACTCTTCCCGAGGGACTTAGAAGAATTTTGTGATATTTTTTATTAAAATGGTGTATAAGGGTATATATATAAATATATTTTATGCACTGTATATGAGCTGGCGATTTCTAAGTCTGTGGTTCCGAGAGGGGGTAACCAGGCTCACTAATAAAGGTCAAGCCACTTGGCTGCCAGAATGCCGTGCTTCAGCACAGACCAGAAAGGCATTGTGATAAGCGTATCCCCGGTATAGTCAGGGGTTAATGGGAGTCGTCCCCGTCCCCCCAGTATACGGCCAGAACCATGGACCCGGTACTTGTGGTTCGGACTGTCTCCAACCAGCCATAATGTTGTGAGAGTGAAATTATGTCTAAGTCCAGCTTTGGTACATTAGAAGCAACTCTGAAACTTAACCTAAGCGTTTTTCGAAGCTACTTTTTGGCTAACTTCTTATAGGAAGGTCTAGGTGCTCTGAAAATGAACGTGCGCGTCTTTCACTCTTCCCGAGGTACTTAGAAGAATTTTGTGATATTTTTTATTAAAATGGTGTATAAGGGTATATATATAAATATATTTTATGCACTGTATATGAGCTGGCAATTTCTAAGTCTGTGGTTCCGAGAGGGGGTAACCAGGCTCACTAATAAAGGTCAAGCAACTTTTCTGCCAGAATGCCCTGCTTCAGCACAGACCAGAAAGGCATTGTGATAAGCGTATCCCCGGTATAGTCAGGGGTTAATGGGAGTCGTCCCCGTCCCCCCAGTATACGGCCAGAACCATGGACCCGGTACTTGTGGTTCGGACTGTCTCCAACCAGCCATAATGTTGTGAGAGTGAAATTATGTCTAAGTCCAGCTTTGGTACATTAGAAGCAACTCTGAAACTTAACCTAAGCGTTTTTCGAAGCTACTTTTTGGCTAACTTCTTATAGGAAGGTCTAGGAGCTCTGAAAATGAACGTGCGCGTCTTTCACTCTTCCCGAGGGACTTAGAAGAATTTTGTGATATTTTTTATTAAAATGGTGTATAAGGGTATATATATATATATATATATATATATATATATATATATATATATATATATATATATATATATATATATATATATATATATATATTTTATGCACTGTATATGAGCTGGCGATTTCTAAGTCTGTGGTTCCGAGAGGGGGTAACCAGGCTCACTAATAAAGGTCAAGCCACTTGGCTGCCAGAATGCCCTGCTTAAGCACAGACCAGAAAGGCATTGTGATAAGCGTATCCCCGGTATAGTCAGGGGTTAATGGGAGTCGTCCCCGTCCCCCCAGTATACGGCCAGAACCATGGACCCGGTACTTGTGGTTCGGACTGTCTCCAACCAGCCATAATGTTGTGAGAGTGAAATTATGTCTAAGTCCAGCTTTGGTACATTAGAAGCAACTCTGAAACTTAACCTAAGCGTTTTTCGAAGCTACTTTTTGGCTAACTTCTTATAGGAAGGTCTAGGAGCTCTGAAAATGAAGGTGCGCGTCTTTCACTCTTCCCGAGGGACTTAGAAGAATTTTGTGATATTTTTTTATTAAAATGGTGTATAAGGGTATATATATAAATATATTTTATGCACTGTATATGAGCTGGCGATTTCTAAGTCTGTGGTTCCGAGAGGGGGTAACCAGGCTCACTAATAAAGGTCAAGCCACTTGGCTGCCAGAATGCCCTGCTTCAGCACAGACCAGAAAGGCATTGTGATAAGCGTATCCCCGGTATAGTCAGGGGTTAATGGGAGTCGTCCCCGTCCCCCCAGTATACGGCCAGAACCATGGACCCGGTACTTGTGGTTCGGACTCTCTCCAACCAGCCATAATGTTGTGAGAGTGAAATTATGTCTAAGTCCAGCTTTGGTACATTAGAAGCAACTCTGAAACTTAACCTAAGCGTTTTTCGAAACTACTTTTTGGCTAACTTCTTATAGGAAGGTCTAGGAGCTCTAAAAATGAACGTGCGAGTCTTTCACTCTTCCCGAGGGACTTAGAAGAATTTTGTGATATTTTTTATTAAAATGGTGTATAAGGGTATATATATACTGTAAATATATTTTATGCACTGTATATGAGCTGGCGATTTCTAAGTCTGTGGTTCCGAGAGGGGGTAACCAGGCTCACTAATAAAGGTCAAGCCACTTGGCTGCCAGAATGCCCTGCTTAAGCACAGACCAGAAAGGCATTGTGATAAGCGTATCCCCGATATAGTCAGGGGTTAATGGGAGTCGTCCCCGTCCCCCCAGTATACGGCCAGAACCATGGACCCGGTACTTGTGGTTCGGACTGTCTCCAACCAGCCATAATGTTGTGAGAGTGAAATTATGTCTAAGTCCAGCTTTGGTACATTAGAAGCAACTCTGAAACTTAACCTAAGCGTTTTTCGAAGCTACTTTTTGGCTAACTTCTTATAGGAAGGTCTAGGAGCTCTGAAAATGAACGTGCGCGTCTTTCACTCTTCCCGAGGGACTTAGAAGAATTTTGTGATATTTTTTATTAAAATGGTGTATAAGGGTATATATATAAATATATTTTATGCACTGTATATGAGCTGGCGATTTCTAAGTCTGTGGTTCCGAGAGGGGGTAACCAGGCTCACTAATAAAGGTCAAGCCACTTGGCTGCCAGAATGCCGTGCTTCAGCACAGACCAGAAAGGCATTGTGATAAGCGTATCCCCGGTATAGTCAGGGGTTAATGGGAGTCGTCCCCGTCCCCCCAGTATACGGCCAGAACCATGGACCCGGTACTTGTGGTTCGGACTGTCTCCAACCAGCCATAATGTTGTGAGAGTGAAATTATGTCTAAGTCCAGCTTTGGTACATTAGAAGCAACTCTGAAACTTAACCTAAGCGTTTTTCGAAGCTACTTTTTGGCTAACTTCTTATAGGAAGGTCTAGGTGCTCTGAAAATGAACGTGCGCGTCTTTCACTCTTCCCGAGGTACTTAGAAGAATTTTGTGATATTTTTTATTAAAATGGTGTATAAGGGTATATATATAAATATATTTTATGCACTGTATATGAGCTGGCAATTTCTAAGTCTGTGGTTCCGAGAGGGGGTAACCAGGCTCACTAATAAAGGTCAAGCAACTTTTCTGCCAGAATGCCCTGCTTCAGCACAGACCAGAAAGGCATTGTGATAAGCGTATCCCCGGTATAGTCAGGGGTTAATGGGAGTCGTCCCCGTCCCCCCAGTATACGGCCAGAACCATGGACCCGGTACTTGTGGTTCGGACTGTCTCCAACCAGCCATAATGTTGTGAGAGTGAAATTATGTCTAAGTCCAGCTTTGGTACATTAGAAGCAACTCTGAAACTTAACCTAAGCGTTTTTCGAAGCTACTTTTTGGCTAACTTCTTATAGGAAGGTCTAGGAGCTCTGAAAATGAACGTGCGCGTCTTTCACTCTTCCCGAGGGACTTAGAAGAATTTTGTGATATTTTTTATTAAAATGGTGTATAAGGGTATATATATAAATATATTTTATGCACTGTATATGAGCTGGCGATTTCTAAGTCTGTGGTTCCGAGAGGGGGTAACCAGGCTCACTAATAAAGGTCAAGCCACTTGGCTGCCAGAATGCCGTGCTTCAGCACAGACCAGAAAGGCATTGTGATAAGCGTATCCCCGGTATAGTCAGGGGTTAATGGGAGTCGTCCCCGTCCCCCCAGTATACGGCCAGAACCATGGACCCGGTACTTGTGGTTCGGACTGTCTCCAACCAGCCATAATGTTGTGAGAGTGAAATTATGTCTAAGTCCAGCTTTGGTACATTAGAAGCAACTCTGAAACTTAACCTAAGCGTTTTTCGAAGCTACTTTTTGGCTAACTTCTTATAGGAAGGTCTAGGAGCTCTGAAAATGAACGTGCGCGTCTTTCACTCTTCCCGAGGGACTTAGAAGAATTTTGTGATATTTTTTATTAAAATGGTGTATAAGGGTATATATATATATATATATATATATATATATATATATATATATATATATATATATATATATATATATATATATATATATATATATATATATTTTATGCACTGTATATGAGCTGGCGATTTCTAAGTCTGTGGTTCCGAGAGGGGGTAACCAGGCTCACTAATAAAGGTCAAGCCACTTGGCTGCCAGAATGCCCTGCTTAAGCACAGACCAGAAAGGCATTGTGATAAGCGTATCCCCGATATAGTCAGGGGTTAATGGGAGTCGTCCCCGTCCCCCCAGTATACGGCCAGAACCATGGACCCGGTACTTGTGGTTCGGACTGTCTCCAACCAGCCATAATGTTGTGAGAGTGAAATTATGTCTAAGTCCAGCTTTGGTACATTAGAAGCAACTCTGAAACTTAACCTAAGCGTTTTTCGAAGCTTCTTTTTGGCTAACTTCTTATAGGAAGGTCTAGGAGCTCTGAAAATGAAGGTGCGCGTCTTTCACTCTTCCCGAGGGACTTAGAAGAATTTTGTGATATTTTTTATTAAAATGGTGTATAAGGGTATATATATAAATATATTTTATGCACTGTATATGAGCTGGCAATTTCTAAGTCTGTGGTTCCGAGAGGGGGTAACCAGGCTCACTAATAAAGGTCAAGCCACTTTTCTGCCAGAATGCCCTGCTTCAGCACAGACCAGAAAGGCATTGTGATAAGCGTATCCCCGGTATAGTCAGGGGTTAATGGGAGTCGTCCCCGTCCCCCCAGTATACGGCCAGAACCATGGACCCGGTACTTGTGGTTCGGACTGTCTCCAACCAGCCATAATGTTGTGAGAGTGAAATTATGTCTAAGTCCAGCTTTGGTACATTAGAAGCAACTCTGAAACTTAACCTAAGCGTTTTTCGAAGCTACTTTTTGGCTAACTTCTTATAGGAAGGTCTAGGAGCTCTGAAAATGAACGTGCGCGTCTTTCACTCTTCCCGAGGGACTTAGAAGAATTTTGTGATATTTTTTATTAAAATGGTGTATAAGGGTATATATATATATATATATATATATATATATATATATATATATATATATATATATATATATATATATATATATATATTTTATGCACTGTATATGAGCTGGCGATTTCTAAGTCTGTGGTTCCGAGAGGGGGTAACCAGGCTCACTAATAAAGGTCAAGCCACTTGGCTGCCAGAATGCCCTGCTTAAGCACAGACCAGAAAGGCATTGTGATAAGCGTATCCCCGATATAGTCAGGGGTTAATGGGAGTCGTCCCCGTCCCCCCAGTATACGGCCAGAACCATGGACCCGGTACTTGTGGTTCGGACTGTCTCCAACCAGCCATAATGTTGTGAGAGTGAAATTATGTCTAAGTCCAGCTTTGGTACATTAGAAGCAACTCTGAAACTTAACCTAAGCGTTTTTCGAAGCTACTTTTTGGCTAACTTCTTATAGGAAGGTCTAGGAGCTCTGAAAATGAAGGTGCGCGTCTTTCACTCTTCCCGAGGGACTTAGAAGAATTTTGTGATATTTTTTATTAAAATGGTGTATAAGGGTATATATATAAATATATTATATGCACTGTATATGAGCTGGCGATTTCTAAGTCTGTGGTTCCGAGAGGGGGTAACCAGGCTCACTAATAAAGGTCAAGCCACTTGGCTGCCAGAATGCCGTGCTTCAGCACAGACCAGAAAGGCATTGTGATAAGCGTATCCCCGGTATAGTCAGGGGTTAATGGGAGTCGTCCCCGTCCCCCCAGTATACGGCCAGAACCATGGACCCGGTACTTGTGGTTCGGACTGTCTCCAACCAGCCATAATGTTGTGAGAGTGAAATTATGTCTAAGTCCAGCTTTGGTACATTAGAAGCAACTCTGAAACTTAACCTAAGCGTTTTTCGAAGCTACTTTTTGGCTAACTTCTTATAGGAAGGTCTAGGAGCTCTGAAAATGAACGTGCGCGTCTTTCACTCTTCCCGAGGGACTTAGAAGAATTTTGTGATATTTTTTATTAAAATGGTGTATAAGGGTATATATATAAATATATTTTATGCACTGTATATGAGCTGGCGATTTCTAAGTCTGTGGTTCCGAGAGGGGGTAACCAGGCTCACTAATAAAGGTCAAGCCACTTGGCTGCCAGAATGCCCTGCTTCAGCACAGACCAGAAAGGCATTGTGATAAGCGTATCCCCGGTATAGTCAGGGGTTAATGGGAGTCGTCCCCGTCCCCCCAGTATACGGCCAGAACCATGGACCCGGTACTTGTGGTTCGGACTGTCTCCAACCAGCCATAATGTTGTGAGAGTGAAATTATGTCTAAGTCCAGCTTTGGTACATTAGAAGCAACTCTGAAACTTAACCTAAGCGTTTTTCGAAGCTACTTTTTGCTAACTTCTTATAGGAAGGTCTAGGAGCTCTGAAAATGAAAGTGCGCGTCTTTCACTCTTCCCGAGGGACTTAGAAGAATTTTGTGATATTTTTTATTAAAATGGTGTATAAGGGTATATATATATATATATATATATATATATATATATATATATATATATATATATATATATATTTTATGCACTGTATATGAGCTGGCGATTTCTAAGTCTGTGGTTCCGAGAGGGGGTAACCAGGCTCACTAATAAAGGTCAAGCCACTTGGCTGCCAGAATGCCCTGCTTAAGCACAGACCAGAAAGGCATTGTGATAAGCGTATCCCCGATATAGTCAGGGGTTAATGGGAGTCGTCCCCGTCCCCCCAGTATACGGCCAGAACCATGGACCCGGTACTTGTGGTTCGGACTGTCTCCAACCAGCCATAATGTTGTGAGAGTGAAATTATGTCTAAGTCCAGCTTTGGTACATTAGAAGCAACTCTGAAACTTAACCTAAGCGTTTTTCGAAGCTACTTTTTGGCTAACTTCTTATAGGAAGGTCTAGGAGCTCTGAAAATGAAGGTGCGCGTCTTTCACTCTTCCCGAGGGACTTAGAAGAATTTTGTGATATTTTTTATTAAAATGGTGTATAAGGGTATATATATAAATATATTTTATGCACTGTATATGAGCTGGCGATTTCTAAGTCTGTGGTTCCGAGAGGGGGTAACCAGGCTCACTAATAAAGGTCAAGCCACTTGGCTGCCAGAATGCCGTGCTTCAGCACAGACCAGAAAGGCACTGTGATAAGCGTATCCCCGGTATAGTCAGGGGTTAATGGGAGTCGTCCCCGTCCCCCCAGTATACGGCCAGAACCATGGACCCGGTACTTGTGGTTCGGACTGTCTCCAACCAGCCATAATGTTGTGAGAGTGAAATTATGTCTAAGTCCAGCTTTGGTACATTAGAAGCAACTCTGAAACTTAACCTAAGCGTTTTTCGAAGCTACTTTTTGGCTAACTTCTTATAGGAAGGTCTAGGTGCTCTGAAAATGAACGTGCGCGTCTTTCACTCTTCCCGAGGTACTTAGAAGAATTTTGTGATATTTTTTATTAAAATGGTGTATAAGGGTATATATATATATATATATATATATATATATATATATATATTTTATGCACTGTATATGAGCTGGCGATTTCTAAGTCTGTGGTTCCGAGAGGGGGTAACCAGGCTCACTAATAAAGGTCAAGCCACTTGGCTGCCAGAATGCCCTGCTTAAGCACAGACCAGAAAGGCATTGTGATAAGCGTATCCCCGATATAGTCAGGGGTTAATGGGAGTCGTCCCCGTCCCCCCAGTATACGGCCAGAACCATGGACCCGGTACTTGTGGTTCGGACTGTCTCCAACCAGCCATAATGTTGTGAGAGTGAAATTATGTCTAAGTCCAGCTTTGGTACATTAGAAGCAACTCTGAAACTTAACCTAAGCGTTTTTCGAAGCTACTTTTTGGCTAACTTCTTATAGGAAGGTCTAGGAGCTCTGAAAATGAAGGTGCGCGTCTTTCACTCTTCCCGAGGGACTTAGAAGAATTTTGTGATATTTTTTATTAAAATGGTGTATAAGGGTATATATATAAATATATTTTATGCACTGTATATGAGCTGGCAATTTCTAAGTCTGTGGTTCCGAGAGGGGGTAACCAGGCTCACTAATAAAGGTCAAGCCACTTTTCTGCCAGAATGCCCTGCTTCAGCACAGACCAGAAAGGCATTGTGATAAGCGTATCCCCGGTATAGTCAGGGGTTAATGGGAGTCGTCCCCGTCCCCCCAGTATACGGCCAGAACCATGGACCCGGTACTTGTGGTTCGGACTGTCTCCAACCAGCCATAATGTTGTGAGAGTGAAATTATGTCTAAGTCCAGCTTTGGTACATTAGAAGCAACTCTGAAACTTAACCTAAGCGTTTTTCGAAGCTACTTTTTGGCTAACTTCTTATAGGAAGGTCTAGGAGCTCTGAAAATGAACGTGCGCGTCTTTCACTCTTCCCGAGGGACTTAGAAGAATTTTGTGATATTTTTTATTAAAATGGTGTATAAGGGTATATATATAAATATATTTTATGCACTGTATATGAGCTGGCGATTTCTAAGTCTGTGGTTCCGAGAGGGGGTAACCAGGCTCACTAATAAAGGTCAAGCCACTTGGCTGCCAGAATGCCGTGCTTCAGCACAGACCAGAAAGGCATTGTGATAAGCGTATCCCCGGTATAGTCAGGGGTTAATGGGAGTCGTCCCCGTCCCCCCAGTATACGGCCAGAACCATGGACCCGGTACTTGTGGTTCGGACTGTCTCCAACCAGCCATAATGTTGTGAGAGTGAAATTATGTCTAAGTCCAGCTTTGGTACATTAGAAGCAACTCTGAAACTTAACCTAAGCGTTTTTCGAAGCTACTTTTTGGCTAACTTCTTATAGGAAGGTCTAGGAGCGCTGAAAATGAACGTGCGCGTCTTTCACTCTTCCCGAGGGACTTAGAAGAATTTTGTGATATTTTTTATTAAAATGGTGTATAAGGGTATATATATATATATATATATATATATATATATATATATATATATATATATATATATATATATATATATATATATATATATATATATATATATATATATATATATTTTATGCACTGTATATGAGCTGGCGATTTCTAAGTCTGTGGTTCCGAGAGGGGGTAACCAGGCTCACTAATAAAGGTCAAGCCACTTGCCTGCCAGAATGCCCTGCTTAAGCACAGACCAGAAAGGCATTGTGATAAGCGTATCCCCGATATAGTCAGGGGTTAATGGGAGTCGTCCCCGTCCCCCCAGTATACGGCCAGAACCATGGACCCGGTACTTGTGGTTCGGACTGTCTCCAACCAGCCATAATGTTGTGAGAGTGAAATTATGTCTAAGTCCAGCTTTGGTACATTAGAAGCAACTCTGAAACTTAACCTAAGCGTTTTTCGAAGCTACTTTTTGGCTAACTTCTTATAGGAAGGTCTAGGAGCTCTGAAAATGAAGCTGCGCGTCTTTCACTCTTCCCGAGGGACTTAGAAGAATTTTGTGATATTTTTTATTAAAATGGTGTATAAGGGTATATATATAAATATATTTTATGCACTGTATATGAGCTGGCGATTTCTAAGTCTGTGGTTCCGAGAGGGGGTAACCAGGCTCACTAATAAAGGTCAAGCCACTTGGCTGCCAGAATGCCCTGCTTCAGCACAGACCAGAAAGGCATTGTGATAAGCGTATCCCCGGTATAGTCAGGGGTTAATGGGAGTCGTCCCCGTCCCCCCAGTATACGGCCAGAACCATGGACCCGGTACTTGTGGTTCGGACTGTCTCCAACCAGCCATAATGTTGTGAGAGTGAAATTATGTCTAAGTCCAGCTTTGGTACATTAGAAGCAACTCTGAAACTTAACCTAAGCGTTTTTCGAAGCTACTTTTTGGCTAACTTCTTATAGGAAGGTCTAGGTGCTCTGAAAATGAACGTGCGCGTCTTTCACTCTTGCCGAGGTACTTAGAAGAATTTTGTGATATTTTTTATTAAAATGGTGTATAAGGGTATATATATATATATATATATATATATATATATATATATTTTATGCACTGTATATGAGCTGGCGATTTCTAAGTCTGTGGTTCCGAGAGGGGGTAACCAGGCTCACTAATAAAGGTCAAGCCACTTGGCTGCCAGAATGCCCTGCTTAAGCACAGACCAGAAAGGCATTGTGATAAGCGTATCCCCGATATAGTCAGGGGTTAATGGGAGTCGTCCCCGTCCCCCCAGTATACGGCCAGAACCATGGACCCGGTACTTGTGGTTCGGACTGTCTCCAACCAGCCATAATGTTGTGAGAGTGAAATTATGTCTAAGTCCAGCTTTGGTACATTAGAAGCAACTCTGAAACTTAACCTAAGCGTTTTTCGAAGCTACTTTTTGGCTAACTTCTTATAGGAAGGTCTAGGTGCTCTGAAAATGAACGTGCGCGTCTTTCACTCTTCCCGAGGTACTTAGAAGAATTTTGTGATATTTTTTATTAAAATGGTGTATAAGGGTATATATATATATATATATATATATATATATATATATATATATATATATATATATATATTATGCACTGTATATGAGCTGGCGATTTCTAAGTCTGTGGTTCCGAGAGGGGGTAACCAGGCTCACTAATAAAGGTCAAGCCACTTGGCTGCCAGAATGCCCTGCTTAAGCACAGACCAGAAAGGCATTGTGATAAGCGTATCCCCGATATAGTCAGGGGTTAATGGGAGTCGTCCCCGTCCCCCCAGTATACGGCCAGAACCATGGACCCGGTACTTGTGGTTCGGACTGTCTCCAACCAGCCATAATGTTGTGAGAGTGAAATTATGTCTAAGTCCAGCTTTGGTACATTAGAAGCAACTCTGAAACTTAACCTAAGCGTTTTTCGAAGCTACTTTTTGGCTAACTTCTTATAGGAAGGTCTAGGTGCTCTGAAAATGAACGTGCGCGTCTTTCACTCTTCCCGAGGTACTTAGAAGAATTTTGTGATATTTTTTATTAAAATGGTGTATAAGGGTATATATATATATATATATATATATATATATATATTTTATGCACTGTATATGAGCTGGCGATTTCTAAGTCTGTGGTTCCGAGAGGGGGTAACCAGGCTCACTAATAAAGGTCAAGCCACTTGGCTGCCAGAATGCCCTGCTTAAGCACAGACCAGAAAGGCATTGTGATAAGCGTATCCCCGATATAGTCAGGGGTTAATGGGAGTCGTCCCCGTCCCCCCAGTATACGGCCAGAACCATGGACCCGGTACTTGTGGTTCGGACTGTCTCCAACCAGCCATAATGTTGTGAGAGTGAAATTATGTCTAAGTCCAGCTTTGGTACATTAGAAGCAACTCTGAAACTTAACCTAAGCGTTTTTCGAAGCTACTTTTTGGCTAACTTCTTATAGGAAGGTCTAGGAGCTCTGAAAATGAAGGTGCGCGTCTTTCACTCTTCCCGAGGGACTTAGAAGAATTTTGTGATATTTTTTATTAAAATGGTGTATAAGGGTATATATATAAATATATTTTATGCACTGTATATGAGCTGGCAATTTCTAAGTCTGTGGTTCCGAGAGGGGGTAACCAGGCTCACTAATAAAGGTCAAGCCACTTTTCTGCCAGAATGCCCTGCTTCAGCACAGACCAGAAAGGCATTGTGATAAGCGTATCCCCGGTATAGTAAGGGGTTAATGGGAGTCGTCCCCGTCCCCCCAGTATACGGCCAGAACCATGGACCCGGTACTTGTGGTTCGGACTGTCTCCAACCAGCCATAATGTTGTGAGAGTGAAATTATGTCTAAGTCCAGCTTTGGTACATTAGAAGCAACTCTGAAACTTAACCTAAGCGTTTTTCGAAGCTACTTTTTGGCTAACTTCTTATAGGAAGGTCTAGGAGCTCTGAAAATGAACGTGCGCGTCTTTCACTCTTCCCGAGGGACTTAGAAGAATTTTGTGATATTTTTTATTAAAATGGTGTATAAGGGTATATATATAAATATATTTTATGCACTGTATATGAGCTGGCGATTTCTAAGTCTGTGGTTCCGAGAGGGGGTAACCAGGCTCACTAATAAAGGTCAAGCCACTTTTCTGCCAGAATGCCCTGCTTCAGCACAGACCAGAAAGGCATTGTGATAAGCGTATCCCCGGTATAGTCAGGGGTTAATGGGAGTCGTCCCCGTCCCCCCAGTATACGGCCAGAACCATGGACCCGGTACTTGTGGTTCGGACTGTCTCCAACCAGCCATAATGTTGTGAGAGTGAAATTATGTCTAAGTCCAGCTTTGGTACATTAGAAGCAACTCTGAAACTTAACCTAAGCGTTTTTCGAAGCTACTTTTTGGCTAACTTCTTATAGGAAGGTCTAGGAGCTCTGAAAATGAACGTGCGCGTCTTTCACTCTTCCCGAGGGACTTAGAAGAATTTTGTGATATTTTTTATTAAAATGGTGTATAAGGGTATATATATAAATATATTTTATGCACTGTATATGAGCTGGCGATTTCTAAGTCTGTGGTTCCGAGAGGGGGTAACCAGGCTCACTAATAAAGGTCAAGCCACTTGGCTGCCAGAATGCCCTGCTTCAGCACAGACCAGAAAGGCATTGTGATAAGCGTATCCCCGGTATAGTCAGGGGTTAATGGGAGTCGTCCCCGTCCCCCCAGTATACGGCCAGAACCATGGACCCGGTACTTGTGGTTCGGACTGTCTCCAACCAGCCATAATGTTGTGAGAGTGAAATTATGTCTAAGTCCAGCTTTGGTACATTAGAAGCAACTCTGAAACTTAACCTAAGCGTTTTTCGAAGCTACTTTTTGGCTAACTTCTTATAGGAAGGTCTAGGAGCTCTGAAAATGAACGTGCGCGTCTTTCACTCTTCCCGAGGGACTTAGAAGAATTTTGTGATATTTTTTATTAAAATGGTGTATAAGGGTATATATATATATATATATATATATATATATATATATATATATATATATATATATATATATATATATATATATATATATATTTTATGCACTGTATATGAGCTGGCGATTTCTAAGTCTGTGGTTCCGAGAGGGGGTAACCAGGCTCACTAATAAAGGTCAAGCCACTTGGCTGCCAGAATGCCCTGCTTAAGCACAGACCAGAAAGGCATTGTGATAAGCGTATCCCCGATATAGTCAGGGGTTAATGGGAGTCGTCCCCGTCCCCCCAGTATACGGCCAGAACCATGGACCCGGTACTTGTGGTTCGGACTGTCTCCAACCAGCCATAATGTTGTGAGAGTGAAATTATGTCTAAGTCCAGCTTTGGTACATTAGAAGCAACTCTGAAACTTAACCTAAGCGTTTTTCGAAGCTACTTTTTGGCTAACTTCTTATAGGAAGGTCTAGGAGCTCTGAAAATGAAGGTGCGCGTCTTTCACTCTTCCCGAGGGACTTAGAAGAATTTTGTGATATTTTTTATTAAAATGGTGTATAAGGGTATATATATAAATATATTTTATGCACTGTATATGAGCTGGCGATTTCTAAGTCTGTGGTTCCGAGAGGGGGTAACCAGGCTCACTAATAAAGGTCAAGCCACTTGGCTGCCAGAATGCCGTGCTTCAGCACAGACCAGAAAGGCATTGTGATAAGCGTATCCCCGGTATAGTCAGGGGTTAATGGGAGTCGTCCCCGTCCCCCCAGTATACGGCCAGAACCATGGACCCGGTACTTGTGGTTCGGACTGTCTCCAACCAGCCATAATGTTGTGAGAGTGAAATTATGTCTAAGTCCAGCTTTGGTACATTAGAAGCAACTCTGAAACTTAACCTAAGCGTTTTTCGAAGCTACTTTTTGGCTAACTTCTTATAGGAAGGTCTAGGAGCTCTGAAAATGAAGGTGCGCGTCTTTCACTCTTCCCGAGGGACTTAGAAGAATTTTGTGATATTTTTTATTAAAATGGTGTATAAGGGTATATATATAAATATATTTTATGCACTGTATATGAGCTGGCGATTTCTAAGTCTGTGGTTCCGAGAGGGGGTAACCAGGCTCACTAATAAAGGTCAAGCCACTTGGCTGCCAGAATGCCGTGCTTCAGCACAGACCAGAAAGGCATTGTGATAAGCGTATCCCCGGTATAGTCAGGGGTTAATGGGAGTCGTCCCCGTCCCCCCAGTATACGGCCAGAACCATGGACCCGGTACTTGTGGTTCGGACTGTCTCCAACCAGCCATAATGTTGTGAGAGTGAAATTATGTCTAAGTCCAGCTTTGGTACATTAGAAGCAACTCTGAAACTTAACCTAAGCGTTTTTCGAAGCTACTTTTTGGCTAACTTCTTATAGGAAGGTCTAGGAGCTCTGAAAATGAACGTGCGCGTCTTTCACTCTTCCAGAGGGACTTAGAAGAATTTTGTGATATTTTTTATTAAAATGGTGTATAAGGGTATATATATAAATATATTTTATGCACTGTATATGAGCTGGCGATTTCTAAGTCTGTGGTTCCGAGAGGGGGTAACCAGGCTCACTAATAAAGGTCAAGCCACTTGGCTGCCAGAATGCCCTGCTTCAGCACAGACCAGAAAGGCATTGTGATAAGCGTATCCCCGGTATAGTCAGGGGTTAATGGGAGTCGTCCCCGTCCCCCCAGTATACGGCCAGAACCATGGACCCGGTACTTGTGGTTCGGACTGTCTCCAACCAGCCATAATGTTGTGAGAGTGAAATTATGTCTAAGTCCAGCTTTGGTACATTAGAAGCAACTCTGAAACTTAACCTAAGCGTTTTTCGAAGCTACTTTTTGCTAACTTCTTATAGGAAGGTCTAGGAGCTCTGAAAATGAACGTGCGCGTTTTTCACTCTTCCCGAGGGACTTAGAAGAATTTTGTGATATTTTTTATTAAAATGGTGTATAAGGGTATATATATATATATATATATATATATATATATATATATATATATATATATATATATATATATATATATATATATATATATATATATATATATATATATTTTATGCACTGTATATGAGCTGGCGATTTCTAAGTCTGTGGTTCCGAGAGGGGGTAACCAGGCTCACTAATAAAGGTCAAGCCACTTGGCTGCCAGAATGCCGTGCTTCAGCACAGACCAGAAAGGCACTGTGATAAGCGTATCCCCGGTATAGTCAGGGGTTAATGGGAGTCGTCCCCGTCCCCCCAGTATACGGCCAGAACCATGGACCCGGTACTTGTGGTTCGGACTGTCTCCAACCAGCCATAATGTTGTGAGAGTGAAATTATGTCTAAGTCCAGCTTTGGTACATTAGAAGCAACTCTGAAACTTAACCTAAGCGTTTTTCGAAGCTACTTTTTGGCTAACTTCTTATAGGAAGGTCTAGGAGCTCTGAAAATGAACGTGCGCGTCTTTCACTCTTCCCGAGGGACTTAGAAGAATTTTGTGATATTTTTTATTAAAATGGTGTATAAGGGTATATATATATATATATATATATTTTATGCACTGTATATGAGCTGGCAATTTCTAAGTCTGTGGTTCCGAGAGGGGGTAACCAGGCTCACTAATAAAGGTCAAGCCACTTTTCTGCCAGAATGCCCTGCTTCAGCACAGACCAGAAAGGCATTGTGATAAGCGTATCCCCGGTATAGTCAGGGGTTAATGGGAGTCGTCCCCGTCCCCCCAGTATACGGCCAGAACCATGGACCCGGTACTTGTGGTTCGGACTGTCTCCAACCAGCCATAATGTTGTGAGAGTGAAATTATGTCTAAGTCCAGCTTTGGTACATTAGAAGCAACTCTGAAACTTAACCTAAGCGTTTTTCGAAGCTACTTTTTGGCTAACTTCTTATAGGAAGGTCTAGGAGCTCTGAAAATGAACGTGCGCGTCTTTCACTCTTCCCGAGGGACTTAGAAGAATTTTGTGATATTTTTTATTAAAATGGTGTATAAGGGTATATATATAAATATATTTTATGCACTGTATATGAGCTGGCGATTTCTAAGTCTGTGGTTCCGAGAGGGGGTAACCAGGCTCACTAATAAAGGTCAAGCCACTTGGCTGCCAGAATGCCCTGCTTCAGCACAGACCAGAAAGGCATTGTGATAAGCGTATCCCCGGTATAGTCAGGGGTTAATGGGAGTCGTCCCCGTCCCCCCAGTATACGGCCAGAACCATGGACCCGGTACTTGTGGTTCGGACTGTCTCCAACCAGCCATAATGTTGTGAGAGTGAAATTATGTCTAAGTCCAGCTTTGGTACATTAGAAGCAACTCTGAAACTTAACCTAAGCGTTTTTCGAAGCTACTTTTTGGCTAACTTCTTATAGGAAGGTCTAGGAGCTCTGAAAATGAAGGTGCGCGTCTTTCACTCTTCCCGAGGGACTTAGAAGAATTTTGTGATATTTTTTATTAAAATGGTGTATAAGGGTATATATATAAATATATTTTATGCACTGTATATGAGCTGGCGATTTCTAAGTCTGTGGTTCCGAGAGGGGGTAACCAGGCTCACTAATAAAGGTCAAGCCACTTGGCTGCCAGAATGCCGTGCTTCAGCACAGACCAGAAAGGCATTGTGATAAGCGTATCCCCGGTATAGTCAGGGGTTAATGGGAGTCGTCCCCGTCCCCCCAGTATACGGCCAGAACCATGGACCCGGTACTTGTGGTTCGGACTGTCTCCAACCAGCCATAATGTTGTGAGAGTGAAATTATGTCTAAGTCCAGCTTTGGTACATTAGAAGCAACTCTGAAACTTAACCTAAGCGTTTTTCGAAGCTACTTTTTGGCTAACTTCTTATAGGAAGGTCTAGGTGCTCTGAAAATGAACGTGCGCGTCTTTCACTCTTCCCGAGGTACTTAGAAGAATTTTGTGATATTTTTTATTAAAATGGTGTATAAGGGTATATATATATATATATATATATATATATATATTTTATGCACTGTATATGAGCTGGCGATTTCTAAGTCTGTGGTTCCGAGAGGGGGTAACCAGGCTCACTAATAAAGGTCAAGCCACTTGGCTGCCAGAATGCCCTGCTTAAGCACAGACCAGAAAGGCATTGTGATAAGCGTATCCCCGATATAGTCAGGGGTTAATGGGAGTCGTCCCCGTCCCCCCAGTATACGGCCAGAACCATGGACCCGGTACTTGTGGTTCGGACTGTCTCCAACCAGCCATAATGTTGTGAGAGTGAAATTATGTCTAAGTCCAGCTTTGGTACATTAGAAGCAACTCTGAAACTTAACCTAAGCGTTTTTCGAAGCTACTTTTTGGCTAACTTCTTATAGGAAGGTCTAGGTGCTCTGAAAATGAACGTGCGCGTCTTTCACTCTTCCCGAGGTACTTAGAAGAATTTTGTGATATTTTTTATTAAAATGGTGTATAAGGGTATATATATATATTATATATATATATATTTTATGCACTGTATATGAGCTGGCGATTTCTAAGTCTGTGGTTCCGAGAGGGGGTAACCAGGCTCACTAATAAAGGTCAAGCCACTTGGCTGCCAGAATGCCGTGCTTCAGCACAGACCAGAAAGGCATTGTGATAAGCGTATCCCCGGTATAGTCAGGGGTTAATGGGAGTCGTCCCCGTCCCCCCAGTATACGGCCAGAACCATGGACCCGGTACTTGTGGTTCGGACTGTCTCCAACCAGCCATAATGTTGTGAGAGTGAAATTATGTCTAAGTCCAGCTTTGGTACATTAGAAGCAACTCTGAAACTTAACCTAAGCGTTTTTCGAAGCTACTTTTTGGCTAACTTCTTATAGGAAGGTCTAGGTGCTCTGAAAATGAACGTGCGCGTCTTTCACTCTTCCCGAGGTACTTAGAAGAATTTTGTGATATTTTTTATTAAAATGGTGTATAAGGGTATATATATATATATATATATATATATATATATATATTTTATGCACTGTATATGAGCTGGCGATTTCTAAGTCTGTGGTTCCGAGAGGGGGTAACCAGGCTCACTAATAAAGGTCAAGCCACTTGGCTGCCAGAATGCCCTGCTTAAGCACAGACCAGAAAGGCATTGTGATAAGCGTATCCCCGATATAGTCAGGGGTTAATGGGAGTCGTCCCCGTCCCCCCAGTATACGGCCAGAACCATGGACCCGGTACTTGTGGTTCGGACTGTCTCCAACCAGCCATAATGTTGTGAGAGTGAAATTATGTCTAAGTCCAGCTTTGGTACATTAGAAGCAACTCTGAAACTTAACCTAAGCGTTTTTCGAAGCTACTTTTTGGCTAACTTCTTATAGGAAGGTCTAGGTGCTCTGAAAATGAACGTGCGCGTCTTTCACTCTTCCCGAGGTACTTAGAAGAATTTTGTGATATTTTTTATTAAAATGGTGTATAAGGGTATATATATATATTATATATATATATATTTTATGCACTGTATATGAGCTGGCGATTTCTAAGTCTGTGGTTCCGAGAGGGGGTAACCAGGCTCACTAATAAAGGTCAAGCCACTTGGCTGCCAGAATGCCGTGCTTCAGCACAGACCAGAAAGGCATTGTGATAAGCGTATCCCCGGTATAGTCAGGGGTTAATGGGAGTCGTCCCCGTCCCCCCAGTATACGGCCAGAACCATGGACCCGGTACTTGTGGTTCGGACTGTCTCCAACCAGCCATAATGTTGTGAGAGTGAAATTATGTCTAAGTCCAGCTTTGGTACATTAGAAGCAACTCTGAAACTTAACCTAAGCGTTTTTCGAAGCTACTTTTTGGCTAACTTCTTATAGGAAGGTCTAGGTGCTCTGAAAATGAACGTGCGCGTCTTTCACTCTTCCCGAGGTACTTAGAAGAATTTTGTGATATTTTTTATTAAAATGGTGTATAAGGGTATATATATATATATATATATATATATATATATTTTATGCACTGTATATGAGCTGGCGATTTCTAAGTCTGTGGTTCCGAGAGGGGGTAACCAGGCTCACTAATAAAGGTCAAGCCACTTGGCTGCCAGAATGCCCTGCTTAAGCATAGACCAGAAAGGCATTGTGATAAGCGTATCCCCGATATAGTCAGGGGTTAATGGGAGTCGTCCCCGTCCCCCCAGTATACGGCCAGAACCATGGACCCGGTACTTGTGGTTCGGACTGTCTCCAACCAGCCATAATGTTGTGAGAGTGAAATTATGTCTAAGTCCAGCTTTGGTACATTAGAAGCAACTCTGAAACTTAACCTAAGCGTTTTTCGAAGCTACTTTTTGGCTAACTTCTTATAGGAAGGTCTAGGAGCTCTGAAAATGAAGGTGCGCGTCTTTCACTCTTCCCGAGGGACTTAGAAGAATTTTGTGATATTTTTTATTAAAATGGTGTATAAGGGTATATATATAAATATATTTTATGCACTGTATATGAGCTGGCAATTTCTAAGTCTGTGGTTCCGAGAGGGGGTAACCAGGCTCACTAATAAAGGTCAAGCCACTTTTCTGCCAGAATGCCCTGCTTCAGCACAGACCAGAAAGGCATTGTGATAAGCGTATCCCCGGTATAGTCAGGGGTTAATGGGAGTCGTCCCCGTCCCCCCAGTATACGGCCAGAACCATGGACCCGGTACTTGTGGTTCGGACTGTCTCCAACCAGCCATAATGTTGTGAGAGTGAAATTATGTCTAAGTCCAGCTTTGGTACATTAGAAGCAACTCTGAAACTTAACCTAAGCGTTTTTCGAAGCTACTTTTTGGCTAACTTCTTATAGGAAGGTCTAGGAGCTCTGAAAATGAACGTGCGCGTCTTTCACTCTTCCCGAGGGACTTAGAAGAATTTTGTGATATTTTTTATTAAAATGGTGTATAAGGGTATATATATAAATATATTTTATGCACTGTATATGAGCTGGCGATTTCTAAGTCTGTGGTTCCGAGAGGGGGTAACCAGGCTCACTAATAAAGGTCAAGCCACTTTTCTGCCAGAATGCCCTGCTTCAGCACAGACCAGAAAGGCATTGTGATAAGCGTATCCCCGGTATAGTCAGGGGTTAATGGGAGTCGTCCCCGTCCCCCCAGTATACGGCCAGAACCATGGACCCGGTACTTGTGGTTCGGACTGTCTCCAACCAGCCATAATGTTGTGAGAGTGAAATTATGTCTAAGTCCAGCTTTGGTACATTAGAAGCAACTCTGAAACTTAACCTAAGCGTTTTTCGAAGCTACTTTTTGGCTAACTTCTTATAGGAAGGTCTAGGAGCTCTGAAAATGAACGTGCGCGTCTTTCACTCTTCCCGAGGGACTTAGAAGAATTTTGTGATATTTTTTATTAAAATGGTGTATAAGGGTATATATATAAATATATTTTATGCACTGTATATGAGCTGGCGATTTCTAAGTCTGTGGTTCCGAGAGGGGGTAACCAGGCTCACTAATAAAGGTCAAGCCACTTGGCTGCCAGAATGCCCTGCTTCAGCACAGACCAGAAAGGCATTGTGATAAGCGTATCCCCGGTATAGTCAGGGGTTAATGGGAGTCGTCCCCGTCCCCCCAGTATACGGCCAGAACCATGGACCCGGTACTTGTGGTTCGGACTGTCTCCAACCAGCCATAATGTTGTGAGAGTGAAATTATGTCTAAGTCCAGCTTTGGTACATTAGAAGCAACTCTGAAACTTAACCTAAGCGTTTTTCGAAGCTACTTTTTGGCTAACTTCTTATAGGAAGGTCTAGGAGCTCTGAAAATGAACGTGCGCGTCTTTCACTCTTCCCGAGGGACTTAGAAGAATTTTGTGATATTTTTTATTAAAATGGTGTATAAGGGTATATATATATATATATATATATATATATATATATATATATATATATATATATATATATATATATATATATTTATGCACTGTATATGAGCTGGCGATTTCTAAGTCTGTGGTTCCGAGAGGGGGTAACCAGGCTCACTAATAAAGGTCAAGCCACTTGGCTGCCAGAATGCCCTGCTTAAGCACAGACCAGAAAGGCATTGTGATAAGCGTATCCCCGATATAGTCAGGGGTTAATGGGAGTCGTCCCCGTCCCCCCAGTATACGGCCAGAACCATGGACCCGGTACTTGTGGTTCGGACTGTCTCCAACCAGCCATAATGTTGTGAGAGTGAAATTATGTCTAAGTCCAGCTTTGGTACATTAGAAGCAACTCTGAAACTTAACCTAAGCGTTTTTCGAAGCTACTTTTTGGCTAACTTCTTATAGGAAGGTCTAGGAGCTCTGAAAATGAAGGTGCGCGTCTTTCACTCTTCCCGAGGGACTTAGAAGAATTTTGTGATATTTTTTATTAAAATGGTGTATAAGGGTATATATATAAATATATTTTATGCACTGTATATGAGCTGGCGATTTCTAAGTCTGTGGTTCCGAGAGGGGGTAACCAGGCTCACTAATAAAGGTCAAGCCACTTGGCTGCCAGAATGCCGTGCTTCAGCACAGACCAGAAAGGCATTGTGATAAGCGTATCCCCGGTATAGTCAGGGGTTAATGGGAGTCGTCCCCGTCCCCCCAGTATACGGCCAGAACCATGGACCCGGTACTTGTGGTTCGGACTGTCTCCAACCAGCCATAATGTTGTGAGAGTGAAATTATGTCTAAGTCCAGCTTTGGTACATTAGAAGCAACTCTGAAACTTAACCTAAGCGTTTTTCGAAGCTACTTTTTGGCTAACTTCTTATAGGAAGGTCTAGGTGCTCTGAAAATGAACGTGCGCGTCTTTCACTCTTCCCGAGGTACTTAGAAGAATTTTGTGATATTTTTTATTAAAATGGTGTATAAGGGTATATATATATATATATATATATATATATATTTTATGCACTGTATATGAGCTGGCGATTTCTAAGTCTGTGGTTCCGAGAGGGGGTAACCAGGCTCACTAATAAAGGTCAAGCCACTTGGCTGCCAGAATGCCCTGCTTAAGCACAGACCAGAAAGGCATTGTGATAAGCGTATCCCCGATATAGTCAGGGGTTAATGGGAGTCGTCCCCGTCCCCCCAGTATACGGCCAGAACCATGGACCCGGTACTTGTGGTTCGGACTGTCTCCAACCAGCCATAATGTTGTGAGAGTGAAATTATGTCTAAGTCCAGCTTTGGTACATTAGAAGCAACTCTGAAACTTAACCTAAGCGTTTTTCGAAGCTACTTTTTGGCTAACTTCTTATAGGAAGGTCTAGGTGCTCTGAAAATGAACGTGCGCGTCTTTCACTCTTCCCGAGGTACTTAGAAGAATTTTGTGATATTTTTTATTAAAATGGTGTATAAGGGTATATATATATATTATATATATATATATTTTATGCACTGTATATGAGCTGGCGATTTCTAAGTCTGTGGTTCCGAGAGGGGGTAACCAGGCTCACTAATAAAGGTCAAGCCACTTGGCTGCCAGAATGCCGTGCTTCAGCACAGACCAGAAAGGCATTGTGATAAGCGTATCCCCGGTATAGTCAGGGGTTAATGGGAGTCGTCCCCGTCCCCCCAGTATACGGCCAGAACCATGGACCCGGTACTTGTGGTTCGGACTGTCTCCAACCAGCCATAATGTTGTGAGAGTGAAATTATGTCTAAGTCCAGCTTTGGTACATTAGAAGCAACTCTGAAACTTAACCTAAGCGTTTTTCGAAGCTACTTTTTGGCTAACTTCTTATAGGAAGGTCTAGGTGCTCTGAAAATGAACGTGCGCGTCTTTCACTCTTCCCGAGGTACTTAGAAGAATTTTGTGATATTTTTTATTAAAATGGTGTATAAGGGTATATATATATATATATATATATATATATATATATATATTTTATGCACTGTATATGAGCTGGCGATTTCTAAGTCTGTGGTTCCGAGAGGGGGTAACCAGGCTCACTAATAAAGGTCAAGCTACTTGGCTGCCAGAATGCCCTGCTTAAGCACAGACCAGAAAGGCATTGTGATAAGCGTATCCCCGATATAGTCAGGGGTTAATGGGAGTCGTCCCCGTCCCCCCAGTATACGGCCAGAACCATGGACCCGGTACTTGTGGTTCGGACTGTCTCCAACCAGCCATAATGTTGTGAGAGTGAAATTATGTCTAAGTCCAGCTTTGGTACATTAGAAGCAACTCTGAAACTTAACCTAAGCGTTTTTCGAAGCTACTTTTTGGCTAACTTCTTATAGGAAGGTCTAGGTGCTCTGAAAATGAACGTGCGCGTCTTTCACTCTTCCCGAGGTACTTAGAAGAATTTTGTGATATTTTTTATTAAAATGGTGTATAAGGGTATATATATATATATATATATATATATATATATTTTATGCACTGTATATGAGCTGGCGATTTCTAAGTCTGTGGTTCCGAGAGGGGGTAACCAGGCTCACTAATAAAGGTCAAGCCACTTGGCTGCCAGAATGCCCTGCTTAAGCATAGACCAGAAAGGCATTGTGATAAGCGTATCCCCGATATAGTCAGGGGTTAATGGGAGTCGTCCCCGTCCCCCCAGTATACGGCCAGAACCATGGACCCGGTACTTGTGGTTCGGACTGTCTCCAACCAGCCATAATGTTGTGAGAGTGAAATTATGTCTAAGTCCAGCTTTGGTACATTAGAAGCAACTCTGAAACTTAACCTAAGCGTTTTTCGAAGCTACTTTTTGGCTAACTTCTTATAGGAAGGTCTAGGAGCTCTGAAAATGAAGGTGCGCGTCTTTCACTCTTCCCGAGGGACTTAGAAGAATTTTGTGATATTTTTTATTAAAATGGTGTATAAGGGTATATATATAAATATATTTTATGCACTGTATATGAGCTGGCAATTTCTAAGTCTGTGGTTCCGAGAGGGGGTAACCAGGCTCACTAATAAAGGTCAAGCCACTTTTCTGCCAGAATGCCCTGCTTCAGCACAGACCAGAAAGGCATTGTGATAAGCGTATCCCCGGTATAGTCAGGGGTTAATGGGAGTCGTCCCCGTCCCCCCAGTATACGGCCAGAACCATGGACCCGGTACTTGTGGTTCGGACTGTCTCCAACCAGCCATAATGTTGTGAGAGTGAAATTATGTCTAAGTCCAGCTTTGGTACATTAGAAGCAACTCTGAAACTTAACCTAAGCGTTTTTCGAAGCTACTTTTTGGCTAACTTCTTATAGGAAGGTCTAGGAGCTCTGAAAATGAACGTGCGCGTCTTTCACTCTTCCCGAGGGACTTAGAAGAATTTTGTGATATTTTTTATTAAAATGGTGTATAAGGGTATATATATAAATATATTTTATGCACTGTATATGAGCTGGCGATTTCTAAGTCTGTGGTTCCGAGAGGGGGTAACCAGGCTCACTAATAAAGGTCAAGCCACTTGGCTGCCAGAATGCCGTGCTTCAGCACAGACCAGAAAGGCATTGTGATAAGCGTATCCCCGGTATAGTCAGGGGTTAATGGGAGTCGTCCCCGTCCCCCCAGTATACGGCCAGAACCATGGACCCGGTACTTGTGGTTCGGACTGTCTCCAACCAGCCATAATGTTGTGAGAGTGAAATTATGTCTAAGTCCAGCTTTGGTACATTAGAAGCAACTCTGAAACTTAACCTAAGCGTTTTTCGAAGCTACTTTTTGGCTAACTTCTTATAGGAAGGTCTAGGTGCTCTGAAAATGAACGTGCACGTCTTTCACTCTTCCCGAGGTACTTAGAAGAATTTTGTGATATTTTTTATTAAAATGGTGTATAAGGGTATATATATATATATATATATATATATATATATATATATATTTTATGCACTGTATATGAGCTGGCGATTTCTAAGTCTGTGGTTCCGAGAGGGGGTAACCAGGCTCACTAATAAAGGTCAAGCCACTTGGCTTCCAGAATGCCCTGCTTCAGCACAGACCAGAAAGGCATTGTGATAAGCGTATCCCCGGTATAGTCAGGGGTTAATGGGAGTCGTCCCCGTCCCCCCAGTATACGGCCAGAACCATGGACCCGGTACTTGTGGTTCGGACTGTCTCCAACCAGCCATAATGTTGTGAGAGTGAAATTATGTCTAAGTCCAGCTTTGGTACATTAGAAGCAACTCTGAAACTTAACCTAAGCGTTTTTCGAAGCTACTTTTTGGCTAACTTCTTATAGGAAGGTCTAGGAGCTCTGAAAATGAACGTGCGCGTCTTTCACTCTTCCCGAGGGACTTAGAAGAATTTTGTGATATTTTTTATTAAAATGGTGTATAAGGGTATATATATATATATATATATATATATATATATATATATATATATATATATATATATATATATATATATTTTATGCACTGTATATGAGCTGGCGATTTCTAAGTCTGTGGTTCCGAGAGGGGGTAACCAGGCTCACTAATAAAGGTCAAGCCACTTGGCTGCCAGAATGCCCTGCTTAAGCACAGACCAGAAAGGCATTGTGATAAGCGTATCCCCGATATAGTCAGGGGTTAATGGGAGTCGTCCCCGTCCCCCCAGTATACGGCCAGAACCATGGACCCGGTACTTGTGGTTCGGACTGTCTCCAACCAGCCATAATGTTGTGAGAGTGAAATTATGTCTAAGTCCAGCTTTGGTACATTAGAAGCAACTCTGAAACTTAACCTAAGCGTTTTTCGAAGCTACTTTTTGGCTAACTTCTTATAGGAAGGTCTAGGAGCTCTGAAAATGAAGGTGCGCGTCTTCCACTCTTCCCGAGGGACTTAGAAGAATTTTGTGATATTTTTTATTAAAATGGTGTATAAGGGTATATATATAAATATATTTTATGCACTGTATATGAGCTGGCGATTTCTAAGTCTGTGGTTCCGAGAGGGGGTAACCAGGCTCACTAATAAAGGTCAAGCCACTTGGCTGCCAGAATGCCGTGCTTCAGCACAGACCAGAAAGGCATTGTGATAAGCGTATCCCCGGTATAGTCAGGGGTTAATGGGAGTCGTCCCCCCAGTATACGGCCAGAACCATGGACCCGGTACTTGTGGTTCGGACTGTCTCCAACCAGCCATAATGTTGTGAGAGTGAAATTATGTCTAAGTCCAGCTTTGGTACATTAGAAGCAACTCTGAAACTTAACCTAAGCGTTTTTCGAAGCTACTTTTTGGCTAACTTCTTATAGGAAGGTCTAGGTGCTCTGAAAATGAACGTGCGCGTCTTTCACTCTTCCCGAGGTACTTAGAAGAATTTTGTGATATTTTTTATTAAAATGGTGTATAAGGGTATATATATATATATATATATATATATTTTATGCACTGTATATGAGCTGGCGATTTCTAAGTCTGTGGTTCCGAGAGGGGGTAACCAGGCTCACTAATAAAGGTCAAGCCACTTGGCTGCCAGAATGCCCTGCTTAAGCACAGACCAGAAAGGCATTGTGATAAGCGTATCCCCGATATAGTCAGGGGTTAATGGGAGTCGTCCCCGTCCCCCCAGTATACGGCCAGAACCATGGACCCGGTTCTTGTGGTTCGGACTGTCTCCAACCAGCCATAATGTTGTGAGAGTGAAATTATGTCTAAGTCCAGCTTTGGTACATTAGAAGCAACTCTGAAACTTAACCTAAGCGTTTTTCGAAGCTACTTTTTGGCTAACTTCTTATAGGAAGGTCTAGGAGCTCTGAAAATGAACGTGCGCGTCTTTCACTCTTCCCGAGGGACTTAGAAGAATTTTGTGATATTTTTTATTAAAATGGTGTATAAGGGTATATATATAAATATATTTTATGCACTGTATATGAGCTGGCGATTTCTAAGTCTGTGGTTCCGAGAGGGGGTAACCAGGCTCACTAATAAAGGTCAAGCCACTTTTCTGCCAGAATGCCCTGCTTCAGCACAGACCAGAAAGGCATTGTGATAAGCGTATCCCCGGTATAGTCAGGGGTTAATGGGAGTCGTCCCCGTCCCCCCAGTATACGGCCAGAACCATGGACCCGGTACTTGTGGTTCGGACTGTCTCCAACCAGCCATAATGTTGTGAGAGTGAAATTATGTCTAAGTCCAGCTTTGGTACATTAGAAGCAACTCTGAAACTTAACCTAAGCGTTTTTCGAAGCTACTTTTTGGCTAACTTCTTATAGGAAGGTCTAGGAGCTCTGAAAATGAACGTGCGCGTCTTTCACTCTTCCCGAGGGACTTAGAAGAATTTTGTGATATTTTTTATTAAAATGGTGTATAAGGGTATATATATAAATATATTTTATGCACTGTATATGAGCTGGCGATTTCTAAGTCTGTGGTTCCGAGAGGGGGTAACCAGGCTCACTAATAAAGGTCAAGCCACTTGGCTGCCAGAATGCCCTGCTTCAGCACAGACCAGAAAGGCATTGTGATAAGCGTATCCCCGGTATAGTCAGGGGTTAATGGGAGTCGTCCCCGTCCCCCCAGTATACGGCCAGAACCATGGACCCGGTACTTGTGGTTCGGACTGTCTCCAACCAGCCATAATGTTGTGAGAGTGAAATTATGTCTAAGTCCAGCTTTGGTACATTAGAAGCAACTCTGAAACTTAACCTAAGCGTTTTTCGAAGCTACTTTTTGGCTAACTTCTTATAGGAAGGTCTAGGAGCTCTGAAAATGAACGTGCGCGTCTTTCACTCTTCCCGAGGGACTTAGAAGAATTTTGTGATATTTTTTATTAAAATGGTGTATAAGGGTATATATATATATATATATATATATATATATATATATATATATATATATATATATATATATATATATATATATATATATTTTATGCACTGTATATGAGCTGGCGATTTCTAAGTCTGTGGTTCCGAGAGGGGGTAACCAGGCTCACTAATAAAGGTCAAGCCACTTGGCTGCCAGAATGCCCTGCTTAAGCACAGACCAGAAAGGCATTGTGATAAGCGTATCCCCGATATAGTCAGGGGTTAATGGGAGTCGTCCCCGTCCCCCCAGTATACGGCCAGAACCATGGACCCGGTACTTGTGGTTCGGACTGTCTCCAACCAGCCATAATGTTGTGAGAGTGAAATTATGTCTAAGTCCAGCTTTGGTACATTAGAAGCAACTCTGAAACTTAACCTAAGCGTTTTTCGAAGCTACTTTTTGGCTAACTTCTTATAGGAAGGTCTAGGAGCTCTGAAAATGAAGGTGCGCGTCTTTCACTCTTCCCGAGGGACTTAGAAGAATTTTGTGATATTTTTTATTAAAATGGTGTATAAGGGTATATATATAAATATATTTTATGCACTGTATATGAGCTGGCGATTTCTAAGTCTGTGGTTCCGAGAGGGGGTAACCAGGCTCACTAATAAAGGTCAAGCCACTTGGCTGCCAGAATGCCGTGCTTCAGCACAGACCAGAAAGGCATTGTGATAAGCGTATCCCCGGTATAGTCAGGGGTTAATGGGAGTCGTCCCCGTCCCCCCAGTATACGGCCAGAACCATGGACCCGGTACTTGTGGTTCGGACTGTCTCCAACCAGCCATAATGTTGTGAGAGTGAAATTATGTCTAAGTCCAGCTTTGGTACATTAGAAGCAACTCTGAAACTTAACCTAAGCGTTTTTCGAAGCTACTTTTTGGCTAACTTCTTATAGGAAGGTCTAGGTGCTCTGAAAATGAACGTGCGCGTCTTTCACTCTTCCCGAGGTACTTAGAAGAATTTTGTGATATTTTTTATTAAAATGGTGTATAAGGGTATATATATATATATATATATATATATATATATATATATTTTATGCACTGTATATGAGCTGGCGATTTCTAAGTCTGTGGTTCCGAGAGGGGGTAACCAGGCTCACTAATAAAGGTCAAGCCACTTGGCTTCCAGAATGCCCTGCTTCAGCACAGACCAGAAAGGCATTGTGATAAGCGTATCCCCGGTATAGTCAGGGGTTAATGGGAGTCGTCCCCGTCCCCCCAGTATACGGCCAGAACCATGGACCCGGTACTTGTGGTTCGGACTGTCTCCAACCAGCCATAATGTTGTGAGAGTGAAATTATGTCTAAGTCCAGCTTTGGTACATTAGAAGCAACTCTGAAACTTAACCTAAGCGTTTTTCGAAGCTACTTTTTGGCTAACTTCTTATAGGAAGGTCTAGGAGCTCTGAAAATGAACGTGCGCGTCTTTCACTCTTCCCGAGGGACTTAGAAGAATTTTGTGATATTTTTTATTAAAATGGTGTATAAGGGTATATATATATATATATATATATATATATATATATATATATATATATATATATATATATTTTATGCACTGTATATGAGCTGGCGATTTCTAAGTCTGTGGTTCCGAGAGGGGGTAACCAGGCTCACTAATAAAGGTCAAGCCACTTGGCTGCCAGAATGCCCTGCTTAAGCACAGACCAGAAAGGCATTGTGATAAGCGTATCCCCGATATAGTCAGGGGTTAATGGGAGTCGTCCCCGTCCCCCCAGTATACGGCCAGAACCATGGACCCGGTACTTGTGGTTCGGACTGTCTCCAACCAGCCATAATGTTGTGAGAGTGAAATTATGTCTAAGTCCAGCTTTGGTACATTAGAAGCAACTCTGAAACTTAACCTAAGCGTTTTTCGAAGCTACTTTTTGGCTAACTTCTTATAGGAAGGTCTAGGAGCTCTGAAAATGAAGGTGCGCGTCTTTCACTCTTCCCGAGGGACTTAGAAGAATTTTGTGATATTTTTTATTAAAATGGTGTATAAGGGTATATATATAAATATATTTTATGCACTGTATATGAGCTGGCGATTTCTAAGTCTGTGGTTCCGAGAGGGGGTAACCAGGCTCACTAATAAAGGTCAAGCCACTTGGCTGCCAGAATGCCGTGCTTCAGCACAGACCAGAAAGGCATTGTGATAAGCGTATCCCCGGTATAGTCAGGGGTTAATGGGAGTCGTCCCCCCAGTATACGGCCAGAACCATGGACCCGGTACTTGTGGTTCGGACTGTCTCCAACCAGCCATAATGTTGTGAGAGTGAAATTATGTCTAAGTCCAGCTTTGGTACATTAGAAGCAACTCTGAAACTTAACCTAAGCGTTTTTCGAAGCTACTTTTTGGCTAACTTCTTATAGGAAGGTCTAGGTGCTCTGAAAATGAACGTGCGCGTCTTTCACTCTTCCCGAGGTACTTAGAAGAATTTTGTGATATTTTTTATTAAAATGGTGTATAAGGGTATATATATATATATATATATATATATTTTATGCACTGTATATGAGCTGGCGATTTCTAAGTCTGTGGTTCCGAGAGGGGGTAACCAGGCTCACTAATAAAGGTCAAGCCACTTGGCTGCCAGAATGCCCTGCTTAAGCACAGACCAGAAAGGCATTGTGATAAGCGTATCCCCGATATAGTCAGGGGTTAATGGGAGTCGTCCCCGTCCCCCCAGTATACGGCCAGAACCATGGACCCGGTACTTGTGGTTCGGACTGTCTCCAACCAGCCATAATGTTGTGAGAGTGAAATTATGTCTAAGTCCAGCTTTGGTACATTAGAAGCAACTCTGAAACTTAACCTAAGCGTTTTTCGAAGCTACTTTTTGGCTAACTTCTTATAGGAAGGTCTAGGAGCTCTGAAAATGAACGTGCGCGTCTTTCACTCTTCCCGAGGGACTTAGAAGAATTTTGTGATATTTTTTATTAAAATGGTGTATAAGGGTATATATATAAATATATTTTATGCACTGTATATGAGCTGGCGATTTCTAAGTCTGTGGTTCCGAGAGGGGGTAACCAGGCTCACTAATAAAGGTCAAGCCACTTGGCTGCCAGAATGCCCTGCTTCAGCACAGACCAGAAAGGCATTGTGATAAGCGTATCCCCGGTATAGTCAGGGGTTAATGGGAGTCGTCCCCGTCCCCCCAGTATACGGCCAGAACCATGGACCCGGTACTTGTGGTTCGGACTGTCTCCAACCAGCCATAATGTTGTGAGAGTGAAATTATGTCTAAGTCCAGCTTTGGTACATTAGAAGCAACTCTGAAACTTAACCTAAGCGTTTTTCGAAGCTACTTTTTGGCTAACTTCTTATAGGAAGGTCTAGGAGCTCTGAAAATGAACGTGCGCGTCTTTCACTCTTCCCGAGGGACTTAGAAGAATTTTGTGATATTTTTTATTAAAATGGTGTATAAGGGTATATATATATATATATATATATATATATATATATATATATATATATATATATTTTATGCACTGTATATGAGCTGGCGATTTCTAAGTCTGTGGTTCCGAGAGGGGGTAACCAGGCTCCCTAATAAAGGTCAAGCCACTTGGCTGCCAGAATGCCCTGCTTAAGCACAGACCAGAAAGGCATTGTGATAAGCGTATCCCCGATATAGTCAGGGGTTAATGGGAGTCGTCCCCGTCCCCCCAGTATACGGCCAGAACCATGGACCCGGTACTTGTGGTTCGGACTGTCTCCAACCAGCCATAATGTTGTGAGAGTGAAATTATGTCTAAGTCCAGCTTTGGTACATTAGAAGCAACTCTGAAACTTAACCTAAGCGTTTTTCGAAGCTACTTTTTGGCTAACTTCTTATAGGAAGGTCTAGGAGCTCTGAAAATGAAGGTGCGCGTCTTTCACTCTTCCCGAGGGACTTAGAAGAATTTTGTGATATTTTTTATTAAAATGGTGTATAAGGGTATATATATAAATATATTTTATGCACTGTATATGAGCTGGCAATTTCTAAGTCTGTGGTTCCGAGAGGGGGTAACCAGGCTCACTAATAAAGGTCAAGGCACTTTTCTGCCAGAATGCCCTGCTTCAGCACAGACCAGAAAGGCATTGTGATAAGCGTATCCCCGGTATAGTCAGGGGTTAATGGGAGTCGTCCCCGTCCCCCCAGTATACGGCCAGAACCATGGACCCGGTACTTGTGGTTCGGACTGTCTCCAACCAGCCATAATGTTGTGAGAGTGAAATTATGTCTAAGTCCAGCTTTGGTACATTAGAAGCAACTCTGAAACTTAACCTAAGCGTTTTTCGAAGCTACTTTTTGGCTAACTTCTTATAGGAAGGTCTAGGAGCTCTGAAAATGAACGTGCGCGTCTTTCACTCTTCCCGAGGGACTTAGAAGAATTTTGTGATATTTTTTATTAAAATGGTGTATAAGGGTATATATATAAATATATTTTATGCACTGTATATGAGCTGGCGATTTCTAAGTCTGTGGTTCCGAGAGGGGGTAACCAGGCTCACTAATAAAGGTCAAGCCACTTGGCTGCCAGAATGCCCTGCTTCAGCACAGACCAGAAAGGCATTGTGATAAGCGTATCCCCGGTATAGTCAGGGGTTAATGGGAGTCGTCCCCGTCCCCCCAGTATACGGCCAGAACCATGGACCCGGTACTTGTGGTTCGGACTGTCTCCAACCAGCCATAATGTTGTGAGAGTGAAATTATGTCTAAGTCCAGCTTTGGTACATTAGAAGCAACTCTGAAACTTAACCTAAGCGTTTTTCGAAGCTACTTTTTGGCTAACTTCTTATAGGAAGGTCTAGGAGCTCTGAAAATGAACGTGCGCGTCTTTCACTCTTCCCGAGGGACTTAGAAGAATTTTGTGATATTTTTTATTAAAATGGTGTATAAGGGTATATATATAAATATATTTTATGCACTGTATATGAGCTGGCGATTTCTAAGTCTGTGGTTCCGAGAGGGGCTAACCAGGCTCACTAATAAAGGTCAAGCCACTTGGCTGCCAGAATGCCCTGCTTCAGCACAGACCAGAAAGGCATTGTGATAAGCGTATCCCCGGTATAGTCAGGGGTTAATGGGAGTCGTCCCCGTCCCCCCAGTATACGGCCAGAACCATGGACCCGGTACTTGTGGTTCGGACTGTCTCCAACCAGCCATAATGTTGTGAGAGTGAAATTATGTCTAAGTCCAGCTTTGGTACATTAGAAGCAACTCTGAAACTTAACCTAAGCGTTTTTCGAAGCTACTTTTTGGCTAACTTCTTATAGGAAGGTCTAGGAGCTCTGAAAATGAACGTGCGCGTCTTTCACTCTTCCCGAGGGACTTAGAAGAATTTTGTGATATTTTTTATTAAAATGGTGTATAAGGGTATATATATAAATATATTTTATGCACTGTATATGAGCTGGCGATTTCTAAGTCTGTGGTTCCGAGAGGGGGTAACCAGGCTCACTAATAAAGGTCAAGCCACTTGGCTGCCAGAATGCCCTGCTTCAGCACAGACCAGAAAGGCATTGTGATAAGCGTATCCCCGGTATAGTCAGGGGTTAATGGGAGTCGTCCCCGTCCCCCCAGTATACGGCCAGAACCATGGACCCGGTACTTGTGGTTCGGACTCTCTCCAACCAGCCATAATGTTGTGAGAGTGAAATTATGTCTAAGTCCAGCTTTGGTACATTAGAAGCAACTCTGAAACTTAACCTAAGCGTTTTTCGAAGCTACTTTTTGGCTAACTTCTTATAGGAAGGTCTAGGAGCTCTGAAAATGAACGTGCGAGTCTTTCACTCTTCCCGAGGGACTTAGAAGAATTTTGTGATATTTTTTATTAAAATGGTGTATAAGGGTATATATATATATATATATATATATATATATATATATATATATATATATATTTTATGCACTGTATATGAGCTGGCGATTTCTAAGTCTGTGGTTCCGAGAGGGGGTAACCAGGCTCACTAATAAAGGTCAAGCCACTTGGCTTCCAGAATGCCCTGCTTCAGCACAGACCAGAAAGGCATTGTGATAAGCGTATCCCCGGTATAGTCAGGGGTTAATGGGAGTCGTCCCCGTCCCCCCAGTATACGGCCAGAACCATGGACCCGGTACTTGTGGTTCGGACTGTCTCCAACCAGCCATAATGTTGTGAGAGTGAAATTATGTCTAAGTCCAGCTTTGGTACATTAGAAGCAACTCTGAAACTTAACCTAAGCGTTTTTCGAAGCTACTTTTTGGCTAACTTCTTATAGGAAGGTCTAGGAGCTCTGAAAATGAACGTGCGCGTCTTTCACTCTTCCCGAGGGACTTAGAAGAATTTTGTGATATTTTTTATTAAAATGGTGTATAAGGGTATATATATATATATATATATATATATATATATATATATATATATATATATATATATATATATATTTTATGCACTGTATATGAGCTGGCGATTTCTAAGTCTGTGGTTCCGAGAGGGGGTAACCAGGCTCACTAATAAAGGTCAAGCCACTTGGCTGCCAGAATGCCCTGCTTAAGCACAGACCAGAAAGGCATTGTGATAAGCGTATCCCCGATATAGTCAGGGGTTAATGGGAGTCGTCCCCGTCCCCCCAGTATACGGCCAGAACCATGGACCCGGTACTTGTGGTTCGGACTGTCTCCAACCAGCCATAATGTTGTGAGAGTGAAATTATGTCTAAGTCCAGCTTTGGTACATTAGAAGCAACTCTGAAACTTAACCTAAGCGTTTTTCGAAGCTACTTTTTGGCTAACTTCTTATAGGAAGGTCTAGGAGCTCTGAAAATGAAGGTGCGCGTCTTTCACTCTTCCCGAGGGACTTAGAAGAATTTTGTGATATTTTTTATTAAAATGGTGTATAAGGGTATATATATAAATATATTTTATGCACTGTATATGAGCTGGCGATTTCTAAGTCTGTGGTTCCGAGAGGGGGTAACCAGGCTCACTAATAAAGGTCAAGCCACTTGGCTGCCAGAATGCCGTGCTTCAGCACAGACCAGAAAGGCATTGTGATAAGCGTATCCCCGGTATAGTCAGGGGTTAATGGGAGTCGTCCCCCCAGTATACGGCCAGAACCATGGACCCGGTACTTGTGGTTCGGACTGTCTCCAACCAGCCATAATGTTGTGAGAGTGAAATTATGTCTAAGTCCAGCTTTGGTACATTAGAAGCAACTCTGAAACTTAACCTAAGCGTTTTTCGAAGCTACTTTTTGGCTAACTTCTTATAGGAAGGTCTAGGTGCTCTGAAAATGAACGTGCGCGTCTTTCACTCTTCCCGAGGTACTTAGAAGAATTTTGTGATATTTTTTATTAAAATGGTGTATAAGGGTATATATATATATATATATATATATATTTTATGCACTGTATATGAGCTGGCGATTTCTAAGTCTGTGGTTCCGAGAGGGGGTAACCAGGCTCACTAATAAAGGTCAAGCCACTTGGCTGCCAGAATGCCCTGCTTAAGCACAGACCAGAAAGGCATTGTGATAAGCGTATCCCCGATATAGTCAGGGGTTAATGGGAGTCGTCCCCGTCCCCCCAGTATACGGCCAGAACCATGGACCCGGTACTTGTGGTTCGGACTGTCTCCAACCAGCCATAATGTTGTGAGAGTGAAATTATGTCTAAGTCCAGCTTTGGTACATTAGAAGCAACTCTGAAACTTAACCTAAGCGTTTTTCGAAGCTACTTTTTGGCTAACTTCTTATAGGAAGGTCTAGGAGCTCTGAAAATGAACGTGCGCGTCTTTCACTCTTCCCGAGGGACTTAGAAGAATTTTGTGATATTTTTTATTAAAATGGTGTATAAGGGTATATATATAAATATATTTTATGCACTGTATATGAGCTGGCGATTTCTAAGTCTGTGGTTCCGAGAGGGGGTAACCAGGCTCACTAATAAAGGTCAAGCCACTTGGCTGCCAGAATGCCCTGCTTCAGCACAGACCAGAAAGGCATTGTGATAAGCGTATCCCCGGTATAGTCAGGGGTTAATGGGAGTCGTCCCCGTCCCCCCAGTATACGGCCAGAACCATGGACCCGGTACTTGTGGTTCGGACTGTCTCCAACCAGCCATAATGTTGTGAGAGTGAAATTATGTCTAAGTCCAGCTTTGGTACATTAGAAGCAACTCTGAAACTTAACCTAAGCGTTTTTCGAAGCTACTTTTTGGCTAACTTCTTATAGGAAGGTCTAGGAGCTCTGAAAATGAACGTGCGCGTCTTTCACTCTTCCCGAGGGACTTAGAAGAATTTTGTGATATTTTTTATTAAAATGGTGTATAAGGGTATATATATATATATATATATATATATATATATATATATATATATATATATATATATATATATATTTTATGCACTGTATATGAGCTGGCGATTTCTAAGTCTGTGGTTCCGAGAGGGGGTAACCAGGCTCCCTAATAAAGGTCAAGCCACTTGGCTGCCAGAATGCCCTGCTTAAGCACAGACCAGAAAGGCATTGTGATAAGCGTATCCCCGATATAGTCAGGGGTTAATGGGAGTCGTCCCCGTCCCCCCAGTATACGGCCAGAACCATGGACCCGGTACTTGTGGTTCGGACTGTCTCCAACCAGCCATAATGTTGTGAGAGTGAAATTATGTCTAAGTCCAGCTTTGGTACATTAGAAGCAACTCTGAAACTTAACCTAAGCGTTTTTCGAAGCTACTTTTTGGCTAACTTCTTATAGGAAGGTCTAGGAGCTCTGAAAATGAAGGTGCGCGTCTTTCACTCTTCCCGAGGGACTTAGAAGAATTTTGTGATATTTTTTATTAAAATGGTGTATAAGGGTATATATATAAATATATTTTATGCACTGTATATGAGCTGGCAATTTCTAAGTCTGTGGTTCCGAGAGGGGGTAACCAGGCTCACTAATAAAGGTCAAGGCACTTTTCTGCCAGAATGCCCTGCTTCAGCACAGACCAGAAAGGCATTGTGATAAGCGTATCCCCGGTATAGTCAGGGGTTAATGGGAGTCGTCCCCGTCCCCCCAGTATACGGCCAGAACCATGGACCCGGTACTTGTGGTTCGGACTGTCTCCAACCAGCCATAATGTTGTGAGAGTGAAATTATGTCTAAGTCCAGCTTTGGTACATTAGAAGCAACTCTGAAACTTAACCTAAGCGTTTTTCGAAGCTACTTTTTGGCTAACTTCTTATAGGAAGGTCTAGGAGCTCTGAAAATGAACGTGCGCGTCTTTCACTCTTCCCGAGGGACTTAGAAGAATTTTGTGATATTTTTTATTAAAATGGTGTATAAGGGTATATATATAAATATATTTTATGCACTGTATATGAGCTGGCGATTTCTAAGTCTGTGGTTCCGAGAGGGGGTAACCAGGCTCACTAATAAAGGTCAAGCCACTTGGCTGCCAGAATGCCCTGCTTCAGCACAGACCAGAAAGGCATTGTGATAAGCGTATCCCCGGTATAGTCAGGGGTTAATGGGAGTCGTCCCCGTCCCCCCAGTATACGGCCAGAACCATGGACCCGGTACTTGTGGTTCGGACTGTCTCCAACCAGCCATAATGTTGTGAGAGTGAAATTATGTCTAAGTCCAGCTTTGGTACATTAGAAGCAACTCTGAAACTTAACCTAAGCGTTTTTCGAAGCTACTTTTTGGCTAACTTCTTATAGGAAGGTCTAGGAGCTCTGAAAATGAACGTGCGCGTCTTTCACTCTTCCCGAGGGACTTAGAAGAATTTTGTGATATTTTTTATTAAAATGGTGTATAAGGGTATATATATAAATATATTTTATGCACTGTATATGAGCTGGCGATTTCTAAGTCTGTGGTTCCGAGAGGGGCTAACCAGGCTCACTAATAAAGGTCAAGCCACTTGGCTGCCAGAATGCCCTGCTTCAGCACAGACCAGAAAGGCATTGTGATAAGCGTATCCCCGGTATAGTCAGGGGTTAATGGGAGTCGTCCCCGTCCCCCCAGTATACGGCCAGAACCATGGACCCGGTACTTGTGGTTCGGACTCTCTCCAACCAGCCATAATGTTGTGAGAGTGAAATTATGTCTAAGTCCAGCTTTGGTACATTAGAAGCAACTCTGAAACTTAACCTAAGCGTTTTTCGAAGCTACTTTTTGGCTAACTTCTTATAGGAAGGTCTAGGAGCTCTGAAAATGAACGTGCGAGTCTTTCACTCTTCCCGAGGGACTTAGAAGAATTTTGTGATATTTTTTATTAAAATGGTGTATAAGGGTATATATATACTGTAAATATATTTTATGCACTGTATATGAGCTGGCGATTTCTAAGTCTGTGGTTCCGAGAGGGGGTAACCAGGCTCACTAATAAAGGTCAAGCCACTTGGCTGCCAGAATGCCCTGCTTAAGCACAGACCAGAAAGGCATTGTGATAAGCGTATCCCCGATATAGTCAGGGGTTAATGGGAGTCGTCCCCGTCCCCCCAGTATACGGCCAGAACCATGGACCCGGTACTTGTGGTTCGGACTGTCTCCAACCAGCCATAATGTTGTGAGAGTGAAATTATGTCTAAGTCCAGCTTTGGTACATTAGAAGCAACTCTGAAACTTAACCTAAGCGTTTTTCGAAGCTACTTTTTGGCTAACTTCTTATAGGAAGGTCTAGGAGCTCTAAAAATGAACGTGCGCGTCTTTCACTCTTCCCGAGGGACTTAGAAGAATTTTGTGATATTTTTTATTAAAATGGTGTATAAGGGTATATATATAAATATATTTTATGCACTGTATATGAGCTGGCGATTTCTAAGTCTGTGGTTCCGAGAGGGGGTAACCAGGCTCACTAATAAAGGTCAAGCCACTTGGCTGCCAGAATGCCGTGCTTCAGCACAGACCAGAAAGGCATTGTGATAAGCGTATCCCCGGTATAGTCAGGGGTTAATGGGAGTCGTCCCCGTCCCCCCAGTATACGGCCAGAACCATGGACCCGGTACTTGTGGTTCGGACTGTCTCCAACCAGCCATAATGTTGTGAGAGTGAAATTATGTCTAAGTCCAGCTTTGGTACATTAGAAGCAACTCTGAAACTTAACCTAAGCGTTTTTCGAAGCTACTTTTTGGCTAACTTCTTATAGGAAGGTCTAGGAGCTCTGAAAATGAACGTGCGCGTCTTTCACTCTTCCCGAGGGACTTAGAAGAATTTTGTGATATTTTTTATTAAAATGGTGTATAAGGGTATATATATAAATATATTTTATGCACTGTATATGAGCTGGCGATTTCTAAGTCTGTGGTTCCGAGAGGGGGTAACCAGGCTCACTAATAAAGGTCAAGCCACTTGGCTGCCAGAATGCCCTGCTTCAGCACAGACCAGAAAGGCATTGTGATAAGCGTATCCCCGGTATAGTCAGGGGTTAATGGGAGTCGTCCCCGTCCCCCCAGTATACGGCCAGAACCATGGACCCGGTACTTGTGGTTCGGACTCTCTCCAACCAGCCATAATGTTGTGAGAGTGAAATTATGTCTAAGTCCAGCTTTGGTACATTAGAAGCAACTCTGAAACTTAACCTAAGCGTTTTTCGAAGCTACTTTTTGGCTAACTTCTTATAGGAAGGTCTAGGAGCTCTAAAAATGAACGTGCGCGTCTTTCACTCTTCCCGAGGGACTTAGAAGAATTTTGTGATATTTTTTATTAAAATGGTGTATAAGGGTATATATATAAATATATTTTATGCACTGTATATGAGCTGGCGATTTCTAAGTCTGTGGTTCCGAGAGGGGGTAACCAGGCTCACTAATAAAGGTCAAGCCACTTGGCTGCCAGAATGCCGTGCTTCAGCACAGACCAGAAAGGCATTGTGATAAGCGTATCCCCGGTATAGTCAGGGGTTAATGGGAGTCGTCCCCGTCCCCCCAGTATACGGCCAGAACCATGGACCCGGTACTTGTGGTTCGGACTCTCTCCAACCAGCCATAATGTTGTGAGAGTGAAATTATGTCTAAGTCCAGCTTTGGTACATTAGAAGCAACTCTGAAACTTAACCTAAGCGTTTTTCGAAGCTACTTTTTGGCTAACTTCTTATAGGAAGGTCTAGGAGCTCTAAAAATGAACGTGCGCGTCTTTCACTCTTCCCGAGGGACTTAGAAGAATTTTGTGATATTTTTTATTAAAATGGTGTATAAGGGTATATATATAAATATATTTTATGCACTGTATATGAGCTGGCGATTTCTAAGTCTGTGGTTCCGAGAGGGGGTAACCAGGCTCACTAATAAAGGTCAAGCCACTTGGCTGCCAGAATGCCGTGCTTCAGCACAGACCAGAAAGGCATTGTGATAAGCGTATCCCCGGTATAGTCAGGGGTTAATGGGAGTCGTCCCCGTCCCCCCAGTATACGGCCAGAACCATGGACCCGGTACTTGTGGTTCGGACTGTCTCCAACCAGCCATAATGTTGTGAGAGTGAAATTATGTCTAAGTCCAGCTTTGGTACATTAGAAGCAACTCTGAAACTTAACCTAAGCGTTTTTCGAAGCTACTTTTTGGCTAACTTCTTATAGGAAGGTCTAGGAGCTTTGAAAATGAACGTGCGCGTCTTTCACTCTTCCCGAGGGACTTAGAAGAATTTTGTGATATTTTTTATTAAAATGGTGTATAAGGGTATATATATAAATATATTTTATGCACTGTATATGAGCTGGCGATTTCTAAGTCTGTGGTTCCGAGAGGGGGTAACCAGGCTCACTAATAAAGGTCAAGCCACTTGGCTGCCAGAATGCCCTGCTTCAGCACAGACCAGAAAGGCATTGTGATAAGCGTATCCCCGGTATAGTCAGGGGTTAATGGGAGTCGTCCCCGTCCCCCCAGTATACGGCCAGAACCATGGACCCGGTACTTGTGGTTCGGACTCTCTCCAACCAGCCATAATGTTGTGAGAGTGAAATTATGTCTAAGTCCAGCTTTGGTACATTAGAAGCAACTCTGAAACTTAACCTAAGCGTTTTTCGAAGCTACTTTTTGGCTAACTTCTTATAGGAAGGTCTAGAAGCTCTAAAAATGAACGTGCGCGTCTTTCACTCTTCCCGAGGGACTTAGAAGAATTTTGTGATATTTTTTATTAAAATGGTGTATAAGGGTATATATATAAATATATTTTATGCACTGTATATGAGCTGGCGATTTCTAAGTCTGTGGTTCCGAGAGGGGGTAACCAGGCTCACTAATAAAGGTCAAGCCACTTGGCTGCCAGAATGCCGTGCTTCAGCACAGACCAGAAAGGCATTGTGATAAGCGTATCCCCGGTATAGTCAGGGGTTAATGGGAGTCGTCCCCGTCCCCCCAGTATACGGCCAGAACCATGGACCCGGTACTTGTGGTTCGGACTCTCTCCAACCAGCCATAATGTTGTGAGAGTGAAATTATGTCTAAGTCCAGCTTTGGTACATTAGAAGCAACTCTGAAACTTAACCTAAGCGTTTTTCGAAGCTACTTTTTGGCTAACTTCTTATAGGAAGGTCTAGGAGCTCTAAAAATGAACGTGCGCGTCTTTCACTCTTCCCGAGGGACTTAGAAGAATTTTGTGATATTTTTTATTAAAATGGTGTATAAGGGTATATATATAAATATATTTTATGCACTGTATATGAGCTGGCGATTTCTAAGTCTGTGGTTCCGAGAGGGGGTAACCAGGCTCACTAATAAAGGTCAAGCCACTTGGCTGCCAGAATGCCCTGCTTCAGCACAGACCAGAAAGGCATTGTGATAAGCGTATCCCCGGTATAGTCAGGGGTTAATGGGAGTCGTCCCCGTCCCCCCAGTATACGGCCAGAACCATGGACCCGGTACTTGTGGTTCGGACTCTCTCCAACCAGCCATAATGTTGTGAGAGTGAAATTATGTCTAAGTCCAGCTTTGGTACATTAGAAGCAACTCTGAAACTTAACCTAAGCGTTTTTCGAAGCTACTTTTTGGCTAACTTCTTATAGGAAGGTCTAGGAGCTCTGAAAATGAACGTGCGAGTCTTTCACTCTTCCCGAGGGACTTAGAAGAATTTTGTGATATTTTTTATTAAAATGGTGTATAAGGGTATATATATACTGTAAATATATTTTATGCACTGTATATGAGCTGGCGATTTCTAAGTCTGTGGTTCCGAGAGGGGGTAACCAGGCTCACTAATAAAGGTCAAGCCACTTGGCTGCCAGAATGCCCTGCTTAAGCACAGACCAGAAAGGCATTGTGATAAGCGTATCCCCGATATAGTCAGGGGTTAATGGGAGTCGTCCCCGTCCCCCCAGTATACGGCCAGAACCATGGACCCGGTACTTGTGGTTCGGACTGTCTCCAACCAGCCATAATGTTGTGAGAGTGAAATTATGTCTAAGTCCAGCTTTGGTACATTAGAAGCAACTCTGAAACTTAACCTAAGCGTTTTTCGAAGCTACTTTTTGGCTAACTTCTTATAGGAAGGTCTAGGAGCTCTGAAAATGAACGTGCGCGTCTTTCACTCTTCCCGAGGGACTTAGAAGAATTTTGTGATATTTTTTATTAAAATGGTGTATAAGGGTATATATATAAATATATTTTATGCACTGTATATGAGCTGGCGATTTCTAAGTCTGTGGTTCCGAGAGGGGGTAACCAGGCTCACTAATAAAGGTCAAGCCACTTGGCTGCCAGAATGCCCTGCTTCAGCACAGACCAGAAAGGCATTGTGATAAGCGTATCCCCGGTATAGTCAGGGGTTAATGGGAGTCGTCCCCGTCCCCCCAGTATACGGCCAGAACCATGGACCCGGTACTTGTGGTTCGGACTGTCTCCAACCAGCCATAATGTTGTGAGAGTGAAATTATGTCTAAGTCCAGCTTTGGTACATTAGAAGCAACTCTGAAACTTAACCTAAGCGTTTTTCGAAGCTACTTTTTGGCTAACTTCTTATAGGAAGGTCTAGGAGCTCTGAAAATGAACGTGCGCGTCTTTCACTCTTCCCGAGGGACTTAGAAGAATTTTGTGATATTTTTTATTAAAATGGTGTATAAGGGTATATATATAAATATATTTTATGCACTGTATATGAGCTGGCGATTTCTAAGTCTGTGGTTCCGAGAGGGGGTAACCAGGCTCACTAATAAAGGTCAAGCCACTTGGCTGCCAGAATGCCCTGCTTCAGCACAGACCAGAAAGGCATTGTGATAAGCGTATCCCCGGTATAGTCAGGGGTTAATGGGAGTCGTCCCCGTCCCCCCAGTATACGGCCAGAACCATGGACCCGGTACTTGTGGTTCGGACTGTCTCCAACCAGCCATAATGTTGTGAGAGTGAAATTATGTCTAAGTCCAGCTTTGGTACATTAGAAGCAACTCTGAAACTTAACCTAAGCGTTTTTCGAAGCTACTTTTTGGCTAACTTCTTATAGGAAGGTCTAGGAGCTCTGAAAATGAACGTGCGAGTCTTTCACTCTTCCCGAGGGACTTAGAAGAATTTTGTGATATTTTTTATTAAAATGGTGTATAAGGGTATATATATACTGTAAATATATTTTATGCACTGTATATGAGCTGGCGATTTCTAAGTCTGTGGTTCCGAGAGGGGGTAACCAGGCTCACTAATAAAGGTCAAGCCACTTGGCTGCCAGAATGCCCTGCTTAAGCACAGACCAGAAAGGCATTGTGATAAGCGTATCCCCGATATAGTCAGGGGTTAATGGGAGTCGTCCCCGTCCCCCCAGTATACGGCCAGAACCATGGACCCGGTACTTGTGGTTCGGACTGTCTCCAACCAGCCATAATGTTGTGAGAGTGAAATTATGTCTAAGTCCAGCTTTGGTACATTAGAAGCAACTCTGAAACTTAACCTAAGCGTTTTTCGAAGCTACTTTTTGGCTAACTTCTTATAGGAAGGTCTAGGAGCTCTAAAAATGAACGTGCGCGTCTTTCACTCTTCCCGAGGGACTTAGAAGAATTTTGTGATATTTTTTATTAAAATGGTGTATAAGGGTATATATATAAATATATTTTATGCACTGTATATGAGCTGGCGATTTCTAAGTCTGTGGTTCCGAGAGGGGGTAACCAGGCTCACTAATAAAGGTCAAGCCACTTGGCTGCCAGAATGCCGTGCTTCAGCACAGACCAGAAAGGCATTGTGATAAGCGTATCCCCGGTATAGTCAGGGGTTAATGGGAGTCGTCCCCGTCCCCCCAGTATACGGCCAGAACCATGGACCCGGTACTTGTGGTTCGGACTGTCTCCAACCAGCCATAATGTTGTGAGAGTGAAATTATGTCTAAGTCCAGCTTTGGTACATTAGAAGCAACTCTGAAACTTAACCTAAGCGTTTTTCGAAGCTACTTTTTGGCTAACTTCTTATAGGAAGGTCTAGGAGCTCTGAAAATGAACGTGCGCGTCTTTCACTCTTCCCGAGGGACTTAGAAGAATTTTGTGATATTTTTTATTAAAATGGTGTATAAGGGTATATATATAAATATATTTTATGCACTGTATATGAGCTGGCGATTTCTAAGTCTGTGGTTCCGAGAGGGGGTAACCAGGCTCACTAATAAAGGTCAAGCCACTTGGCTGCCAGAATGCCCTGCTTCAGCACAGACCAGAAAGGCATTGTGATAAGCGTATCCCCGGTATAGTCAGGGGTTAATGGGAGTCGTCCCCGTCCCCCCAGTATACGGCCAGAACCATGGACCCGGTACTTGTGGTTCGGACTCTCTCCAACCAGCCATAATGTTGTGAGAGTGAAATTATGTCTAAGTCCAGCTTTGGTACATTAGAAGCAACTCTGAAACTTAACCTAAGCGTTTTTCGAAGCTACTTTTTGGCTAACTTCTTATAGGAAGGTCTAGGAGCTCTGAAAATGAACGTGCGAGTCTTTCACTCTTCCCCAGGGACTTAGAAGAATTTTGTGATATTTTTTATTAAAATGGTGTATAAGGGTATATATATACTGTAAATATATTTTATGCACTGTATATGAGCTGGCGATTTCTAAGTCTGTGGTTCCGAGAGGGGGTAACCAGGCTCACTAATAAAGGTCAAGCCACTTGGCTGCCAGAATGCCCTGCTTAAGCACAGACCAGAAAGGCATTGTGATAAGCGTATCCCCGATATAGTCAGGGGTTAATGGGAGTCGTCCCCGTCCCCCCAGTATACGGCCAGAACCATGGACCCGGTACTTGTGGTTCGGACTGTCTCCAACCAGCCATAATGTTGTGAGAGTGAAATTATGTCTAAGTCCAGCTTTGGTACATTAGAAGCAACTCTGAAACTTAACCTAAGCGTTTTTCGAAGCTACTTTTTGGCTAACTTCTTATAGGAAGGTCTAGGAGCTCTAAAAATGAACGTGCGCGTCTTTCACTCTTCCCGAGGGACTTAGAAGAATTTTGTGATATTTTTTATTAAAATGGTGTATAAGGGTATATATATAAATATATTTTATGCACTGTATATGAGCTGGCGATTTCTAAGTCTGTGGTTCCGAGAGGGGGTAACCAGGCTCACTAATAAAGGTCAAGCCACTTGGCTGCCAGAATGCCGTGCTTCAGCACAGACCAGAAAGGCATTGTGATAAGCGTATCCCCGGTATAGTCAGGGGTTAATGGGAGTCGTCCCCGTCCCCCCAGTATACGGCCAGAACCATGGACCCGGTACTTGTGGTTCGGACTCTCTCCAACCAGCCATAATGTTGTGAGAGTGAAATTATGTCTAAGTCCAGCTTTGGTACATTAGAAGCAACTCTGAAACTTAACCTAAGCGTTTTTCGAAGCTACTTTTTGGCTAACTTCTTATAGGAAGGTCTAGGAGCTTTGAAAATGAACGTGCGCGTCTTTCACTCTTCCCGAGGGACTTAGAAGAATTTTGTGATATTTTTTATTAAAATGGTGTATAAGGGTATATATATAAATATATTTTATGCACTGTATATGAGCTGGCGATTTCTAAGTCTGTGGTTCCGAGAGGGGGTAACCAGGCTCACTAATAAAGGTCAAGCCACTTGGCTGCCAGAATGCCCTGCTTCAGCACAGACCAGAAAGGCATTGTGATAAGCGTATCCCCGGTATAGTCAGGGGTTAATGGGAGTCGTCCCCGTCCCCCCAGTATACGGCCAGAACCATGGACCCGGTACTTGTGGTTCGGACTCTCTCCAACCAGCCATAATGTTGTGAGAGTGAAATTATGTCTAAGTCCAGCTTTGGTACATTAGAAGCAACTCTGAAACTTAACCTAAGCGTTTTTCGAAGCTACTTTTTGGCTAACTTCTTATAGGAAGGTCTAGGAGCTCTAAAAATGAACGTGCGCGTCTTTCACTCTTCCCGAGGGACTTAGAAGAATTTTGTGATATTTTTTATTAAAATGGTGTATAAGGGTATATATATAAATATATTTTATGCACTGTATATGAGCTGGCGATTTCTAAGTCTGTGGTTCCGAGAGGGGGTAACCAGGCTCACTAATAAAGGTCAAGCCACTTGGCTGCCAGAATGCCGTGCTTCAGCACAGACCAGAAAGGCATTGTGATAAGCGTATCCCCGGTATAGTCAGGGGTTAATGGGAGTCGTCCCCGTCCCCCCAGTATACGGCCAGAACCATGGACCCGGTACTTGTGGTTCGGACTGTCTCCAACCAGCCATAATGTTGTGAGAGTGAAATTATGTCTAAGTCCAGCTTTGGTACATTAGAAGCAACTCTGAAACTTAACCTAAGCGTTTTTCGAAGCTACTTTTTGGCTAACTTCTTATAGGAAGGTCTAGGAGCTCTGAAAATGAACGTGCGCGTCTTTCACTCTTCCCGAGGGACTTAGAAGAATTTTGTGATATTTTTTATTAAAATGGTGTATAAGGGTATATATATAAATATATTTTATGCACTGTATATGAGCTGGCGATTTCTAAGTCTGTGGTTCCGAGAGGGGGTAACCAGGCTCACTAATAAAGGTCAAGCCACTTGGCTGCCAGAATGCCCTGCTTCAGCACAGACCAGAAAGGCATTGTGATAAGCGTATCCCCGGTATAGTCAGGGGTTAATGGGAGTCGTCCCCGTCCCCCCAGTATACGGCCAGAACCATGGACCCGGTACTTGTGGTTCGGACTCTCTCCAACCAGCCATAATGTTGTGAGAGTGAAATTATGTCTAAGTCCAGCTTTGGTACATTAGAAGCAACTCTGAAACTTAACCTAAGCGTTTTTCGAAGCTACTTTTTGGCTAACTTCTTATAGGAAGGTCTAGGAGCTCTGAAAATGAACGTGCGAGTCTTTCACTCTTCCCGAGGGACTTAGAAGAATTTTGTGATATTTTTTATTAAAATGGTGTATAAGGGTATATATATACTGTAAATATATTTTATGCACTGTATATGAGCTGGCGATTTCTAAGTCTGTGGTTCCGAGAGGGGGTAACCAGGCTCACTAATAAAGGTCAAGCCACTTGGCTGCCAGAATGCCCTGCTTAAGCACAGACCAGAAAGGCATTGTGATAAGCGTATCCCCGATATAGTCAGGGGTTAATGGGAGTCGTCCCCGTCCCCCCAGTATACGGCCAGAACCATGGACCCGGTACTTGTGGTTCGGACTGTCTCCAACCAGCCATAATGTTGTGAGAGTGAAATTATGTCTAAGTCCAGCTTTGGTACATTAGAAGCAACTCTGAAACTTAACCTAAGCGTTTTTCGAAGCTACTTTTTGGCTAACTTCTTATAGGAAGGTCTAGGAGCTCTGAAAATGAACGTGCGCGTCTTTCACTCTTCCCGAGGGACTTAGAAGAATTTTGTGATATTTTTTATTAAAATGGTGTATAAGGGTATATATATAAATATATTTTATGCACTGTATATGAGCTGGCGATTTCTAAGTCTGTGGTTCCGAGAGGGGGTAACCAGGCTCACTAATAAAGGTCAAGCCACTTGGCTGCCAGAATGCCCTGCTTCAGCACAGACCAGAAAGGCATTGTGATAAGCGTATCCCCGGTATAGTCAGGGGTTAATGGGAGTCGTCCCCGTCCCCCCAGTATACGGCCAGAACCATGGACCCGGTACTTGTGGTTCGGACTGTCTCCAACCAGCCATAATGTTGTGAGAGTGAAATTATGTCTAAGTCCAGCTTTGGTACATTAGAAGCAACTCTGAAACTTAACCTAAGCGTTTTTCGAAGCTACTTTTTGGCTAACTTCTTATAGGAAGGTCTAGGAGCTCTGAAAATGAACGTGCGAGTCTTTCACTCTTCCCGAGGGACTTAGAAGAATTTTGTGATATTTTTTATTAAAATGGTGTATAAGGGTATATATATACTGTAAATATATTTTATGCACTGTATATGAGCTGGCGATTTCTAAGTCTGTGGTTCCGAGAGGGGGTAACCAGGCTCACTAATAAAGGTCAAGCCACTTGGCTGCCAGAATGCCCTGCTTAAGCACAGACCAGAAAGGCATTGTGATAAGCGTATCCCCGATATAGTCAGGGGTTAATGGGAGTCGTCCCCGTCCCCCCAGTATACGGCCAGAACCATGGACCCGGTACTTGTGGTTCGGACTGTCTCCAACCAGCCATAATGTTGTGAGAGTGAAATTATGTCTAAGTCCAGCTTTGGTACATTAGAAGCAACTCTGAAACTTAACCTAAGCGTTTTTCGAAGCTACTTTTTGGCTAACTTCTTATAGGAAGGTCTAGGAGCTCTAAAAATGAACGTGCGCGTCTTTCACTCTTCCCGAGGGACTTAGAAGAATTTTGTGATATTTTTTATTAAAATGGTGTATAAGGGTATATATATAAATATATTTTATGCACTGTATATGAGCTGGCGATTTCTAAGTCTGTGGTTCCGAGAGGGGGTAACCAGGCTCACTAATAAAGGTCAAGCCACTTGGCTGCCAGAATGCCGTGCTTCAGCACAGACCAGAAAGGCATTGTGATAAGCGTATCCCCGGTATAGTCAGGGGTTAATGGGAGTCGTCCCCGTCCCCCCAGTATACGGCCAGAACCATGGACCCGGTACTTGTGGTTCGGACTGTCTCCAACCAGCCATAATGTTGTGAGAGTGAAATTATGTCTAAGTCCAGCTTTGGTACATTAGAAGCAACTCTGAAACTTAACCTAAGCGTTTTTCGAAGCTACTTTTTGGCTAACTTCTTATAGGAAGGTCTAGGAGCTCTGAAAATGAACGTGCGAGTCTTTCACTCTTCCCGAGGGACTTAGAAGAATTTTGTGATATTTTTTATTAAAATGGTGTATAAGGGTATATATATACTGTAAATATATTTTATGCACTGTATATGAGCTGGCGATTTCTAAGTCTGTGGTTCCGAGAGGGGGTAACCAGGCTCACTAATAAAGGTCAAGCCACTTGGCTGCCAGAATGCCCTGCTTAAGCACAGACCAGAAAGGCATTGTGATAAGCGTATCCCCGATATAGTCAGGGGTTAATGGGAGTCGTCCCCGTCCCCCCAGTATACGGCCAGAACCATGGACCCGGTACTTGTGGTTCGGACTGTCTCCAACCAGCCATAATGTTGTGAGAGTGAAATTATGTCTAAGTCCAGCTTTGGTACATTAGAAGCAACTCTGAAACTTAACCTAAGCGTTTTTCGAAGCTACTTTTTGGCTAACTTCTTATAGGAAGGTCTAGGAGCTCTAAAAATGAACGTGCGCGTCTTTCACTCTTCCCGAGGGACTTAGAAGAATTTTGTGATATTTTTTATTAAAATGGTGTATAAGGGTATATATATAAATATATTTTATGCACTGTATATGAGCTGGCGATTTCTAAGTCTGTGGTTCCGAGAGGGGGTAACCAGGCTCACTAATAAAGGTCAAGCCACTTGGCTGCCAGAATGCCGTGCTTCAGCACAGACCAGAAAGGCATTGTGATAAGCGTATCCCCGGTATAGTCAGGGGTTAATGGGAGTCGTCCCCGTCCCCCCAGTATACGGCCAGAACCATGGACCCGGTACTTGTGGTTCGGACTCTCTCCAACCAGCCATAATGTTGTGAGAGTGAAATTATGTCTAAGTCCAGCTTTGGTACATTAGAAGCAACTCTGAAACTTAACCTAAGCGTTTTTCGAAGCTACTTTTTGGCTAACTTCTTATAGGAAGGTCTAGGAGCTCTGAAAATGAACGTGCGCGTCTTTCACTCTTCCCGAGGGACTTAGAAGAATTTTGTGATATTTTTTATTAAAATGGTGTATAAGGGTATATATATAAATATATTTTATGCACTGTATATGAGCTGGCGATTTCTAAGTCTGTGGTTCCGAGAGGGGGTAACCAGGCTCACTAATAAAGGTCAAGCCACTTGGCTGCCAGAATGCCCTGCTTCAGCACAGACCAGAAAGGCATTGTGATAAGCGTATCCCCGGTATAGTCAGGGGTTAATGGGAGTCGTCCCCGTCCCCCCAGTATACGGCCAGAACCATGGACCCGGTACTTGTGGTTCGGACTCTCTCCAACCAGCCATAATGTTGTGAGAGTGAAATTATGTCTAAGTCCAGCTTTGGTACATTAGAAGCAACTCTGAAACTTAACCTAAGCGTTTTTCGAAGCTACTTTTTGGCTAACTTCTTATAGGAAGGTCTAGGAGCTCTAAAAATGAACGTGCGCGTCTTTCACTCTTCCCGAGGGACTTAGAAGAATTTTGTGATATTTTTTATTAAAATGGTGTATAAGGGTATATATATAAATATATTTTATGCACTGTATATGAGCTGGCGATTTCTAAGTCTGTGGTTCCGAGAGGGGGTAACCAGGCTCACTAATAAAGGTCAAGCCACTTGGCTGCCAGAATGCCGTGCTTCAGCACAGACCAGAAAGGCATTGTGATAAGCGTATCCCCGGTATAGTCAGGGGTTAATGGGAGTCGTCCCCGTCCCCCCAGTATACGGCCAGAACCATGGACCCGGTACTTGTGGTTCGGACTGTCTCCAACCAGCCATAATGTTGTGAGAGTGAAATTATGTCTAAGTCCAGCTTTGGTACATTAGAAGCAACTCTGAAACTTAACCTAAGCGTTTTTCGAAGCTACTTTTTGGCTAACTTCTTATAGGAAGGTCTAGGAGCTCTGAAAATGAACGTGCGAGTCTTTCACTCTTCCCGAGGGACTTAGAAGAATTTTGTGATATTTTTTATTAAAATGGTGTATAAGGGTATATATATACTGTAAATATATTTTATGCACTGTATATGAGCTGGCGATTTCTAAGTCTGTGGTTCCGAGAGGGGGTAACCAGGCTCACTAATAAAGGTCAAGCCACTTGGCTGCCAGAATGCCCTGCTTAAGCACAGACCAGAAAGGCATTGTGATAAGCGTATCCCCGATATAGTCAGGGGTTAATGGGAGTCGTCCCCGTCCCCCCAGTATACGGCCAGAACCATGGACCCGGTACTTGTGGTTCGGACTGTCTCCAACCAGCCATAATGTTGTGAGAGTGAAATTATGTCTAAGTCCAGCTTTGGTACATTAGAAGCAACTCTGAAACTTAACCTAAGCGTTTTTCGAAGCTACTTTTTGGCTAACTTCTTATAGGAAGGTCTAGGAGCTCTGAAAATGAACGTGCGCGTCTTTCACTCTTCCCGAGGGACTTAGAAGAATTTTGTGATATTTTTTATTAAAATGGTGTATAAGGGTATATATATAAATATATTTTATGCACTGTATATGAGCTGGCGATTTCTAAGTCTGTGGTTCCGAGAGGGGGTAACCAGGCTCACTAATAAAGGTCAAGCCACTTGGCTGCCAGAATGCCCTGCTTCAGCACAGACCAGAAAGGCATTGTGATAAGCGTATCCCCGGTATAGTCAGGGGTTAATGGGAGTCGTCCCCGTCCCCCCAGTATACGGCCAGAACCATGGACCCGGTACTTGTGGTTCGGACTGTCTCCAACCAGCCATAATGTTGTGAGAGTGAAATTATGTCTAAGTCCAGCTTTGGTACATTAGAAGCAACTCTGAAACTTAACCTAAGCGTTTTTCGAAGCTACTTTTTGGCTAACTTCTTATAGGAAGGTCTAGGAGCTCTGAAAATGAACGTGCGAGTCTTTCACTCTTCCCGAGGGACTTAGAAGAATTTTGTGATATTTTTTATTAAAATGGTGTATAAGGGTATATATATACTGTAAATATATTTTATGCACTGTATATGAGCTGGCGATTTCTAAGTCTGTGGTTCCGAGAGGGGGTAACCAGGCTCACTAATAAAGGTCAAGCCACTTGGCTGCCAGAATGCCCTGCTTAAGCACAGACCAGAAAGGCATTGTGATAAGCGTATCCCCGATATAGTCAGGGGTTAATGGGAGTCGTCCCCGTCCCCCCAGTATACGGCCAGAACCATGGACCCGGTACTTGTGGTTCGGACTGTCTCCAACCAGCCATAATGTTGTGAGAGTGAAATTATGTCTAAGTCCAGCTTTGGTACATTAGAAGCAACTCTGAAACTTAACCTAAGCGTTTTTCGAAGCTACTTTTTGGCTAACTTCTTATAGGAAGGTCTAGGAGCTCTAAAAATGAACGTGCGCGTCTTTCACTCTTCCCGAGGGACTTAGAAGAATTTTGTGATATTTTTTATTAAAATGGTGTATAAGGGTATATATATAAATATATTTTATGCACTGTATATGAGCTGGCGATTTCTAAGTCTGTGGTTCCGAGAGGGGGTAACCAGGCTCACTAATAAAGGTCAAGCCACTTGGCTGCCAGAATGCCGTGCTTCAGCACAGACCAGAAAGGCATTGTGATAAGCGTATCCCCGGTATAGTCAGGGGTTAATGGGAGTCGTCCCCGTCCCCCCAGTATACGGCCAGAACCATGGACCCGGTACTTGTGGTTCGGACTGTCTCCAACCAGCCATAATGTTGTGAGAGTGAAATTATGTCTAAGTCCAGCTTTGGTACATTAGAAGCAACTCTGAAACTTAACCTAAGCGTTTTTCGAAGCTACTTTTTGGCTAACTTCTTATAGGAAGGTCTAGGAGCTCTGAAAATGAACGTGCGCGTCTTTCACTCTTCCCGAGGGACTTAGAAGAATTTTGTGATATTTTTTATTAAAATGGTGTATAAGGGTATATATATAAATATATTTTATGCACTGTATATGAGCTGGCGATTTCTAAGTCTGTGGTTCCGAGAGGGGGTAACCAGGCTCACTAATAAAGGTCAAGCCACTTGGCTGCCAGAATGCCCTGCTTCAGCACAGACCAGAAAGGCATTGTGATAAGCGTATCCCCGGTATAGTCAGGGGTTAATGGGAGTCGTCCCCGTCCCCCCAGTATACGGCCAGAACCATGGACCCGGTACTTGTGGTTCGGACTCTCTCCAACCAGCCATAATGTTGTGAGAGTGAAATTATGTCTAAGTCCAGCTTTGGTACATTAGAAGCAACTCTGAAACTTAACCTAAGCGTTTTTCGAAGCTACTTTTTGGCTAACTTCTTATAGGAAGGTCTAGGAGCTCTGAAAATGAACGTGCGAGTCTTTCACTCTTCCCGAGGGACTTAGAAGAATTTTGTGATATTTTTTATTAAAATGGTGTATAAGGGTATATATATACTGTAAATATATTTTATGCACTGTATATGAGCTGGCGATTTCTAAGTCTGTGGTTCCGAGAGGGGGTAACCAGGCTCACTAATAAAGGTCAAGCCACTTGGCTGCCAGAATGCCCTGCTTAAGCACAGACCAGAAAGGCATTGTGATAAGCGTATCCCCGATATAGTCAGGGGTTAATGGGAGTCGTCCCCGTCCCCCCAGTATACGGCCAGAACCATGGACCCGGTACTTGTGGTTCGGACTGTCTCCAACCAGCCATAATGTTGTGAGAGTGAAATTATGTCTAAGTCCAGCTTTGGTACATTAGAAGCAACTCTGAAACTTAACCTAAGCGTTTTTCGAAGCTACTTTTTGGCTAACTTCTTATAGGAAGGTCTAGGAGCTCTGAAAATGAACGTGCGCGTCTTTCACTCTTCCCGAGGGACTTAGAAGAATTTTGTGATATTTTTTATTAAAATGGTGTATAAGGGTATATATATAAATATATTTTATGCACTGTATATGAGCTGGCGATTTCTAAGTCTGTGGTTCCGAGAGGGGGTAACCAGGCTCACTAATAAAGGTCAAGCCACTTGGCTGCCAGAATGCCCTGCTTCAGCACAGACCAGAAAGGCATTGTGATAAGCGTATCCCCGGTATAGTCAGGGGTTAATGGGAGTCGTCCCCGTCCCCCCAGTATACGGCCAGAACCATGGACCCGGTACTTGTGGTTCGGACTGTCTCCAACCAGCCATAATGTTGTGAGAGTGAAATTATGTCTAAGTCCAGCTTTGGTACATTAGAAGCAACTCTGAAACTTAACCTAAGCGTTTTTCGAAGCTACTTTTTGGCTAACTTCTTATAGGAAGGTCTAGGAGCTCTGAAAATGAACGTGCGCGTCTTTCACTCTTCCCGAGGGACTTAGAAGAATTTTGTGATATTTTTTATTAAAATGGTGTATAAGGGTATATATATATATATATATATATATATATATATATATATATATATATATATTTTATGCACTGTATATGAGCTGGCGATTTCTAAGTCTGTGGTTCCGAGAGGGGGTAACCAGGCTCACTAATAAAGGTCAAGCCACTTGGCTGCCAGAATGCCCTGCTTAAGCACAGACCAGAAAGGCATTGTGATAAGCGTATCCCCGATATAGTCAGGGGTTAATGGGAGTCGTCCCCGTCCCCCCAGTATACGGCCAGAACCATGGACCCGGTACTTGTGGTTCGGACTGTCTCCAACCAGCCATAATGTTGTGAGAGTGAAATTATGTCTAAGTCCAGCTTTGGTACATTAGAAGCAACTCTGAAACTTAACCTAAGCGTTTTTCGAAGCTACTTTTTGGCTAACTTCTTATAGGAAGGTCTAGGAGCTCTGAAAATGAAGGTGCGCGTCTTTCACTCTTCCCGAGGGACTTAGAAGAATTTTGTGATATTTTTTATTAAAATGGTGTATAAGGGTATATATATAAATATATTTTATGCACTGTATATGAGCTGGCAATTTCTAAGTCTGTGGTTCCGAGAGGGGGTAACCAGGCTCACTAATAAAGGTCAAGGCACTTTTCTGCCAGAATGCCCTGCTTCAGCACAGACCAGAAAGGCATTGTGATAAGCGTATCCCCGGTATAGTCAGGGGTTAATGGGAGTCGTCCCCGTCCCCCCAGTATACGGCCAGAACCATGGACCCGGTACTTGTGGTTCGGACTGTCTCCAACCAGCCATAATGTTGTGAGAGTGAAATTATGTCTAAGTCCAGCTTTGGTACATTAGAAGCAACTCTGAAACTTAACCTAAGCGTTTTTCGAAGCTACTTTTTGGCTAACTTCTTATAGGAAGGTCTAGGAGCTCTGAAAATGAACGTGCGCGTCTTTCACTCTTCCCGAGGGACTTAGAAGAATTTTGTGATATTTTTTATTAAAATGGTGTATAAGGGTATATATATAAATATATTTTATGCACTGTATATGAGCTGGCGATTTCTAAGTCTGTGGTTCCGAGAGGGGGTAACCAGGCTCACTAATAAAGGTCAAGCCACTTGGCTGCCAGAATGCCCTGCTTCAGCACAGACCAGAAAGGCATTGTGATAAGCGTATCCCCGGTATAGTCAGGGGTTAATGGGAGTCGTCCCCGTCCCCCCAGTATACGGCCAGAACCATGGACCCGGTACTTGTGGTTCGGACTCTCTCCAACCAGCCATAATGTTGTGAGAGTGAAATTATGTCTAAGTCCAGCTTTGGTACATTAGAAGCAACTCTGAAACTTAACCTAAGCGTTTTTCGAAGCTACTTTTTGGCTAACTTCTTATAGGAAGGTCTAGGAGCTCTGAAAATGAACGTGCGCGTCTTTCACTCTTCCCGAGGGACTTAGAAGAATTTTGTGATATTTTTTATTAAAATGGTGTATAAGGGTATATATATAAATATATTTTATGCACTGTATATGAGCTGGCGATTTCTAAGTCTGTGGTTCCGAGAGGGGGTAACCAGGCTCACTAATAAAGGTCAAGCCACTTGGCTGCCAGAATGCCCTGCTTCAGCACAGACCAGAAAGGCATTGTGATAAGCGTATCCCCGGTATAGTCAGGGGTTAATGGGAGTCGTCCCCGTCCCCCCAGTATACGGCCAGAACCATGGACCCGGTACTTGTGGTTCGGACTGTCTCCAACCAGCCATAATGTTGTGAGAGTGAAATTATGTCTAAGTCCAGCTTTGGTACATTAGAAGCAACTCTGAAACTTAACCTAAGCGTTTTTCGAAGCTACTTTTTGGCTAACTTCTTATAGGAAGGTCTAGGAGCTCTGAAAATGAACGTGCGCGTCTTTCACTCTTCCCGAGGGACTTAGAAGAATTTTGTGATATTTTTTATTAAAATGGTGTATAAGGGTATATATATAAATATATTTTATGCACTGTATATGAGCTGGCGATTTCTAAGTCTGTGGTTCCGAGAGGGGGTAACCAGGCTCACTAATAAAGGTCAAGCCACTTGGCTGCCAGAATGCCCTGCTTCAGCACAGACCAGAAAGGCATTGTGATAAGCGTATCCCCGGTATAGTCAGGGGTTAATGGGAGTCGTCCCCGTCCCCCCAGTATACGGCCAGAACCATGGACCCGGTACTTGTGGTTCGGACTGTCTCCAACCAGCCATAATGTTGTGAGAGTGAAATTATGTCTAAGTCCAGCTTTGGTACATTAGAAGCAACTCTGAAACTTAACCTAAGCGTTTTTCGAAGCTACTTTTTGGCTAACTTCTTATAGGAAGGTCTAGGAGCTCTGAAAATGAACGTGCGCGTCTTTCACTCTTCCCGAGGGACTTAGAAGAATTTTGTGATATTTTTTATTAAAATGGTGTATAAGGGTATATATATAAATATATTTTATGCACTGTATATGAGCTGGCGATTTCTAAGTCTGTGGTTCCGAGAGGGGGTAACCAGGCTCACTAATAAAGGTCAAGCCACTTGGCTGCCAGAATGCCCTGCTTCAGCACAGACCAGAAAGGCATTGTGATAAGCGTATCCCCGGTATAGTCAGGGGTTAATGGGAGTCGTCCCCGTCCCCCCAGTATACGGCCAGAACCATGGACCCGGTACTTGTGGTTCGGACTGTCTCCAACCAGCCATAATGTTGTGAGAGTGAAATTATGTCTAAGTCCAGCTTTGGTACATTAGAAGCAACTCTGAAACTTAACCTAAGCGTTTTTCGAAGCTACTTTTTGGCTAACTTCTTATAGGAAGGTCTAGGAGCTCTGAAAATGAACGTGCGCGTCTTTCACTCTTCCCGAGGGACTTAGAAGAATTTTGTGATATTTTTTATTAAAATGGTGTATAAGGGTATATATATAAATATATTTTATGCACTGTATATGAGCTGGCGATTTCTAAGTCTGTGGTTCCGAGAGGGGGTAACCAGGCTCACTAATAAAGGTCAAGCCACTTGGCTGCCAGAATGCCCTGCTTCAGCACAGACCAGAAAGGCATTGTGATAAGCGTATCCCCGGTATAGTCAGGGGTTAATGGGAGTCGTCCCCGTCCCCCCAGTATACGGCCAGAACCATGGACCCGGTACTTGTGGTTCGGACTGTCTCCAACCAGCCATAATGTTGTGAGAGTGAAATTATGTCTAAGTCCAGCTTTGGTACATTAGAAGCAACTCTGAAACTTAACCTAAGCGTTTTTCGAAGCTACTTTTTGGCTAACTTCTTATAGGAAGGTCTAGGAGCTCTGAAAATGAACGTGCGCGTCTTTCACTCTTCCCGAGGGACTTAGAAGAATTTTGTGATATTTTTTATTAAAATGGTGTATAAGGGTATATATATATATATATATATATATATATATATATATATATATATATATATATATATATATATATATATTTTATGCACTGTATATGAGCTGGCGATTTCTAAGTCTGTGGTTCCGAGAGGGGGTAACCAGGCTCACTAATAAAGGTCAAGCCACTTGGCTGCCAGAATGCCCTGCTTAAGCACAGACCAGAAAGGCATTGTGATAAGCGTATCCCCGATATAGTCAGGGGTTAATGGGAGTCGTCCCCGTCCCCCCAGTATACGGCCAGAACCATGGACCCGGTACTTGTGGTTCGGACTGTCTCCAACCAGCCATAATGTTGTGAGAGTGAAATTATGTCTAAGTCCAGCTTTGGTACATTAGAAGCAACTCTGAAACTTAACCTAAGCGTTTTTCGAAGCTACTTTTTGGCTAACTTCTTATAGGAAGGTCTAGGAGCTCTGAAAATGAAGGTGCGCGTCTTTCACTCTTCCCGAGGGACTTAGAAGAATTTTGTGATATTTTTTATTAAAATGGTGTATAAGGGTATATATATAAATATATTTTATGCACTGTATATGAGCTGGCAATTTCTAAGTCTGTGGTTCCGAGAGGGGGTAACCAGGCTCACTAATAAAGGTCAAGGCACTTTTCTGCCAGAATGCCCTGCTTCAGCACAGACCAGAAAGGCATTGTGATAAGCGTATCCCCGGTATAGTCAGGGGTTAATGGGAGTCGTCCCCGTCCCCCCAGTATACGGCCAGAACCATGGACCCGGTACTTGTGGTTCGGACTGTCTCCAACCAGCCATAATGTTGTGAGAGTGAAATTATGTCTAAGTCCAGCTTTGGTACATTAGAAGCAACTCTGAAACTTAACCTAAGCGTTTTTCGAAGCTACTTTTTGGCTAACTTCTTATAGGAAGGTCTAGGAGCTCTGAAAATGAACGTGCGCGTCTTTCACTCTTCCCGAGGGACTTAGAAGAATTTTGTGATATTTTTTATTAAAATGGTGTATAAGGGTATATATATAAATATATTTTATGCACTGTATATGAGCTGGCGATTTCTAAGTCTGTGGTTCCGAGAGGGGGTAACCAGGCTCACTAATAAAGGTCAAGCCACTTGGCTGCCAGAATGCCCTGCTTCAGCACAGACCAGAAAGGCATTGTGATAAGCGTATCCCCGGTATAGTCAGGGGTTAATGGGAGTCGTCCCCGTCCCCCCAGTATACGGCCAGAACCATGGACCCGGTACTTGTGGTTCGGACTCTCTCCAACCAGCCATAATGTTGTGAGAGTGAAATTATGTCTAAGTCCAGCTTTGGTACATTAGAAGCAACTCTGAAACTTAACCTAAGCGTTTTTCGAAGCTACTTTTTGGCTAACTTCTTATAGGAAGGTCTAGGAGCTCTGAAAATGAACGTGCGCGTCTTTCACTCTTCCCGAGGGACTTAGAAGAATTTTGTGATATTTTTTATTAAAATGGTGTATAAGGGTATATATATAAATATATTTTATGCACTGTATATGAGCTGGCGATTTCTAAGTCTGTGGTTCCGAGAGGGGGTAACCAGGCTCACTAATAAAGGTCAAGCCACTTGGCTGCCAGAATGCCCTGCTTCAGCACAGACCAGAAAGGCATTGTGATAAGCGTATCCCCGGTATAGTCAGGGGTTAATGGGAGTCGTCCCCGTCCCCCCAGTATACGGCCAGAACCATGGACCCGGTACTTGTGGTTCGGACTGTCTCCAACCAGCCATAATGTTGTGAGAGTGAAATTATGTCTAAGTCCAGCTTTGGTACATTAGAAGCAACTCTGAAACTTAACCTAAGCGTTTTTCGAAGCTACTTTTTGGCTAACTTCTTATAGGAAGGTCTAGGAGCTCTGAAAATGAACGTGCGCGTCTTTCACTCTTCCCGAGGGACTTAGAAGAATTTTGTGATATTTTTTATTAAAATGGTGTATAAGGGTATATATATAAATATATTTTATGCACTGTATATGAGCTGGCGATTTCTAAGTCTGTGGTTCCGAGAGGGGGTAACCAGGCTCACTAATAAAGGTCAAGCCACTTGGCTGCCAGAATGCCCTGCTTCAGCACAGACCAGAAAGGCATTGTGATAAGCGTATCCCCGGTATAGTCAGGGGTTAATGGGAGTCGTCCCCGTCCCCCCAGTATACGGCCAGAACCATGGACCCGGTACTTGTGGTTCGGACTCTCTCCAACCAGCCATAATGTTGTGAGAGTGAAATTATGTCTAAGTCCAGCTTTGGTACATTAGAAGCAACTCTGAAACTTAACCTAAGCGTTTTTCGAAGCTACTTTTTGGCTAACTTCTTATAGGAAGGTCTAGGAGCTCTGAAAATGAACGTGCGAGTCTTTCACTCTTCCCGAGGGACTTAGAAGAATTTTGTGATATTTTTTATTAAAATGGTGTATAAGGGTATATATATACTGTAAATATATTTTATGCACTGTATATGAGCTGGCGATTTCTAAGTCTGTGGTTCCGAGAGGGGGTAACCAGGCTCACTAATAAAGGTCAAGCCACTTGGCTGCCAGAATGCCCTGCTTAAGCACAGACCAGAAAGGCATTGTGATAAGCGTATCCCCGATATAGTCAGGGGTTAATGGGAGTCGTCCCCGTCCCCCCAGTATACGGCCAGAACCATGGACCCGGTACTTGTGGTTCGGACTGTCTCCAACCAGCCATAATGTTGTGAGAGTGAAATTATGTCTAAGTCCAGCTTTGGTACATTAGAAGCAACTCTGAAACTTAACCTAAGCGTTTTTCGAAGCTACTTTTTGGCTAACTTCTTATAGGAAGGTCTAGGAGCTCTAAAAATGAACGTGCGCGTCTTTCACTCTTCCCGAGGGACTTAGAAGAATTTTGTGATATTTTTTATTAAAATGGTGTATAAGGGTATATATATAAATATATTTTATGCACTGTATATGAGCTGGCGATTTCTAAGTCTGTGGTTCCGAGAGGGGGTAACCAGGCTCACTAATAAAGGTCAAGCCACTTGGCTGCCAGAATGCCGTGCTTCAGCACAGACCAGAAAGGCATTGTGATAAGCGTATCCCCGGTATAGTCAGGGGTTAATGGGAGTCGTCCCCGTCCCCCCAGTATACGGCCAGAACCATGGACCCGGTACTTGTGGTTCGGACTGTCTCCAACCAGCCATAATGTTGTGAGAGTGAAATTATGTCTAAGTCCAGCTTTGGTACATTAGAAGCAACTCTGAAACTTAACCTAAGCGTTTTTCGAAGCTACTTTTTGGCTAACTTCTTATAGGAAGGTCTAGGAGCTCTGAAAATGAACGTGCGCGTCTTTCACTCTTCCCGAGGTACTTAGAAGAATTTTGTGATATTTTTTATTAAAATGGTGTATAAGGGTATATATATATATATATATATATATATTTTATGCACTGTATATGAGCTGGCGATTTCTAAGTCTGTGGTTCCGAGAGGGGGTAACCAGGCTCACTAATAAAAGTCAAGCCACTTGGCTGCCAGAATGCCCTGCTTAAGCACAGACCAGAAAGGCATTGTGATAAGCGTATCCCCGATATAGTCAGGGGTTAATGGGAGTCGTCCCCGTCCCCCCAGTATACGGCCAGAACCATGGACCCGGTACTTGTGGTTCGGACTGTCTCCAACCAGCCATAATGTTGTGAGAGTGAAATTATGTCTAAGTCCAGCTTTGGTACATTAGAAGCAACTCTGAAACTTAACCTAAGCGTTTTTCGAAGCTACTTTTTGGCTAACTTCTTATAGGAAGGTCTAGGAGCTCTGAAAATGAAGGTGCGCGTCTTTCACTCTTACCGAAGGACTTAGAAGAATTTTGTGATATTTTTTATTAAAATGGTGTATAAGGGTATATATATAAATATATTTTATGCACTGTATATGAGCTGGCAATTTCTAAGTCTGTGGTTCCGAGAGGGGGTAACCAGGCTCACTAATAAAGGTCAAGCCACTTTTCTGCCAGAATGCCCTGCTTCAGCACAGACCAGAAAGGCATTGTGATAAGCGTATCCCCGGTATAGTCAGGGGTTAATGGGAGTCGTCCCCGTCCCCCCAGTATACGGCCAGAACCATGGACCCGGTACTTGTGGTTCGGACTGTCTCCAACCAGCCATAATGTTGTGAGAGTGAAATTATGTCTAAGTCCAGCTTTGGTACATTAGAAGCAACTCTGAAACTTAACCTAAGCGTTTTTCGAAGCTACTTTTTGGCTAACTTCTTATAGGAAGGTCTAGGAGCTCTGAAAATGAACGTGCGCGTCTTTCACTCTTCCCGAGGGACTTAGAAGAATTTTGTGATATTTTTTATTAAAATGGTGTATAAGGGTATATATATAAATATATTTTATGCACTGTATATGAGCTGGCGATTTCTAAGTCTGTGGTTCCGAGAGGGGGTAACCAGGCTCACTAATAAAGGTCAAGCCACTTGGCTGCCAGAATGCCGTGCTTCAGCACAGACCAGAAAGGCATTGTGATAAGCGTATCCCCGGTATAGTCAGGGGTTAATGGGAGTCGTCCCCGTCCCCCCAGTATACGGCCAGAACCATGGACCCGGTACTTGTGGTTCGGACTGTCTCCAACCAGCCATAATGTTGTGAGAGTGAAATTATGTCTAAGTCCAGCTTTGGTACATTAGAAGCAACTCTGAAACTTAACCTAAGCGTTTTTCGAAGCTACTTTTTGGCTAACTTCTTATAGGAAGGTCTAGGAGCTCTGAAAATGAACGTGCGCGTCTTTCACTCTTCCCGAGGGACTTAGAAGAATTTTGTGATATTTTTTATTAAAATGGTGTATAAGGGTATATATATAAATATATTTTATGCACTGTATATGAGCTGGCAATTTCTAAGTCTGTGGTTCCGAGAGGGGGTAACCAGGCTCACTAATAAAGGTCAAGCCACTTTTCTGCCAGAATGCCCTGCTTCAGCACAGACCAGAAAGGCATTGTGATAAGCGTATCCCCGGTATAGTCAGGGGTTAATGGGAGTCGTCCCCGTCCCCCCAGTATACGGCCAGAACCATGGACCCGGTACTTGTGGTTCGGACTGTCTCCAACCAGCCATAATGTTGTGAGAGTGAAATTATGTCTAAGTCCAGCTTTGGTACATTAGAAGCAACTCTGAAACTTAACCTAAGCGTTTTTCGAAGCTACTTTTTGGCTAACTTCTTATAGGAAGGTCTAGGAGCTCTAAAAATGAACGTGCGCGTCTTTCACTCTTCCCGAGGGACTTAGAAGAATTTTGTGATATTTTTTATTAAAATGGTGTATAAGGGTATATATATAAATATATTTTATGCACTGTATATGAGCTGGCGATTTCTAAGTCTGTGGTTCCGAGAGGGGGTAACCAGGCTCACTAATAAAGGTCAAGCCACTTGGCTGCCAGAATGCCCTGCTTCAGCACAGACCAGAAAGGCATTGTGATAAGCGTATCCCCGGTATAGTCAGGGGTTAATGGGAGTCGTCCCCGTCCCCCCAGTATACGGCCAGAACCATGGACCCGGTACTTGTGGTTCGGACTGTCTCCAACCAGCCATAATGTTGTGAGAGTGAAATTATGTCTAAGTCCAGCTTTGGTACATTAGAAGCAACTCTGAAACTTAACCTAAGCGTTTTTCGAAGCTACTTTTTGGCTAACTTCTTATAGGAAGGTCTAGGAGCTCTGAAAATGAACGTGCGCGTCTTTCACTCTTCCCGAGGGACTTAGAAGAATTTTGTGATATTTTTTATTAAAATGGTGTATAAGGGTATATATATAAATATATTTTATGCACTGTATATGAGCTGGCGATTTCTAAGTCTGTGGTTCCGAGAGGGGGTAACCAGGCTCACTAATAAAGGTCAAGCCACTTGGCTGCCAGAATGCCCTGCTTCAGCACAGACCAGAAAGGCATTGTGATAAGCGTATCCCCGGTATAGTCAGGGGTTAATGGGAGTCGTCCCCGTCCCCCCAGTATACGGCCAGAACCATGGACCCGGTACTTGTGGTTCGGACTGTCTCCAACCAGCCATAATGTTGTGAGAGTGAAATTATGTCTAAGTCCAGCTTTGGTACATTAGAAGCAACTCTGAAACTTAACCTAAGCGTTTTTCGAAGCTACTTTTTGGCTAACTTCTTATAGGAAGGTCTAGGAGCTCTGAAAATGAACGTGCGCGTCTTTCACTCTTCCCGAGGGACTTAGAAGAATTTTGTGATATTTTTTATTAAAATGGTGTATAAGGGTATATATATAAATATATTTTATGCACTGTATATGAGCTGGCGATTTCTAAGTCTGTGGTTCCGAGAGGGGGTAACCAGGCTCACTAATAAAGGTCAAGCCACTTGGCTGCCAGAATGCCCTGCTTCAGCACAGACCAGAAAGGCATTGTGATAAGCGTATCCCCGGTATAGTCAGGGGTTAATGGGAGTCGTCCCCGTCCCCCCAGTATACGGCCAGAACCATGGACCCGGTACTTGTGGTTCGGACTCTCTCCAACCAGCCATAATGTTGTGAGAGTGAAATTATGTCTAAGTCCAGCTTTGGTACATTAGAAGCAACTCTGAAACTTAACCTAAGCGTTTTTCGAAGCTACTTTTTGGCTAACTTCTTATAGGAAGGTCTAGGAGCTCTGAAAATGAACGTGCGAGTCTTTCACTCTTCCCGAGGGACTTAGAAGAATTTTGTGATATTTTTTATTAAAATGGTGTATAAGGGTATATATATACTGTAAATATATTTTATGCACTGTATATGAGCTGGCGATTTCTAAGTCTGTGGTTCCGAGAGGGGGTAACCAGGCTCACTAATAAAGGTCAAGCCACTTGGCTGCCAGAATGCCCTGCTTAAGCACAGACCAGAAAGGCATTGTGATAAGCGTATCCCCGATATAGTCAGGGGTTAATGGGAGTCGTCCCCGTCCCCCCAGTATACGGCCAGAACCATGGACCCGGTACTTGTGGTTCGGACTGTCTCCAACCAGCCATAATGTTGTGAGAGTGAAATTATGTCTAAGTCCAGCTTTGGTACATTAGAAGCAACTCTGAAACTTAACCTAAGCGTTTTTCGAAGCTACTTTTTGGCTAACTTCTTATAGGAAGGTCTAGGAGCTCTAAAAATGAACGTGCGCGTCTTTCACTCTTCCCGAGGGACTTAGAAGAATTTTGTGATATTTTTTATTAAAATGGTGTATAAGGGTATATATATAAATATATTTTATGCACTGTATATGAGCTGGCGATTTCTAAGTCTGTGGTTCCGAGAGGGGGTAACCAGGCTCACTAATAAAGGTCAAGCCACTTGGCTGCCAGAATGCCGTGCTTCAGCACAGACCAGAAAGGCATTGTGATAAGCGTATCCCCGGTATAGTCAGGGGTTAATGGGAGTCGTCCCCGTCCCCCCAGTATACGGCCAGAACCATGGACCCGGTACTTGTGGTTCGGACTGTCTCCAACCAGCCATAATGTTGTGAGAGTGAAATTATGTCTAAGTCCAGCTTTGGTACATTAGAAGCAACTCTGAAACTTAACCTAAGCGTTTTTCGAAGCTACTTTTTGGCTAACTTCTTATAGGAAGGTCTAGGAGCTCTGAAAATGAACGTGCGCGTCTTTCACTCTTCCCGAGGTACTTAGAAGAATTTTGTGATATTTTTTATTAAAATGGTGTATAAGGGTATATATATATATATATATATATATATATATATTTTATGCACTGTATATGAGCTGGCGATTTCTAAGTCTGTGGTTCCGAGAGGGGGTAACCAGGCTCACTAATAAAGGTCAAGCCACTTGGCTGCCAGAATGCCCTGCTTAAGCACAGACCAGAAAGGCATTGTGATAAGCGTATCCCCGATATAGTCAGGGGTTAATGGGAGTCGTCCCCGTCCCCCCAGTATACGGCCAGAACCATGGACCCGGTACTTGTGGTTCGGACTGTCTCCAACCAGCCATAATGTTGTGAGAGTGAAATTATGTCTAAGTCCAGCTTTGGTACATTAGAAGCAACTCTGAAACTTAACCTAAGCGTTTTTCGAAGCTACTTTTTGGCTAACTTCTTATAGGAAGGTCTAGGAGCTCTGAAAATGAAGGTGCGCGTCTTTCACTCTTCCCGAAGGACTTAGAAGAATTTTGTGATATTTTTTATTAAAATGGTGTATAAGGGTATATATATAAATATATTTTATGCACTGTATATGAGCTGGCAATTTCTAAGTCTGTGGTTCCGAGAGGGGGTAACCAGGCTCACTAATAAAGGTCAAGCCACTTTTCTGCCAGAATGCCCTGCTTCAGCACAGACCAGAAAGGCATTGTGATAAGCGTATCCCCGGTATAGTCAGGGGTTAATGGGAGTCGTCCCCGTCCCCCCAGTATACGGCCAGAACCATGGACCCGGTACTTGTGGTTCGGACTGTCTCCAACCAGCCATAATGTTGTGAGAGTGAAATTATGTCTAAGTCCAGCTTTGGTACATTAGAAGCAACTCTGAAACTTAACCTAAGCGTTTTTCGAAGCTACTTTTTGGCTAACTTCTTATAGGAAGGTCTAGGAGCTCTGAAAATGAACGTGCGCGTCTTTCACTCTTCCCGAGGGACTTAGAAGAATTTTGTGATATTTTTTATTAAAATGGTGTATAAGGGTATATATATAAATATATTTTATGCACTGTATATGAGCTGGCGATTTCTAAGTCTGTGGTTCCGAGAGGGGGTAACCAGGCTCACTAATAAAGGTCAAGCCACTTGGCTGCCAGAATGCCCTGCTTCAGCACAGACCAGAAAGGCATTGTGATAAGCGTATCCCCGGTATAGTCAGGGGTTAATGGGAGTCGTCCCCGTCCCCCCAGTATACGGCCAGAACCATGGACCCGGTACTTGTGGTTCGGACTGTCTCCAACCAGCCATAATGTTGTGAGAGTGAAATTATGTCTAAGTCCAGCTTTGGTACATTAGAAGCAACTCTGAAACTTAACCTAAGCGTTTTTCGAAGCTACTTTTTGGCTAACTTCTTATAGGAAGGTCTAGGAGCTCTGAAAATGAACGTGCGCGTCTTTCACTCTTCCCGAGGGACTTAGAAGAATTTTGTGATATTTTTTATTAAAATGGTGTATAAGGGTATATATATAAATATATTTTATGCACTGTATATGAGCTGGCGATTTCTAAGTCTGTGGTTCCGAGAGGGGGTAACCAGGCTCACTAATAAAGGTCAAGCCACTTGGCTGCCAGAATGCCGTGCTTAAGCACAGACCAGAAAGGCATTGTGATAAGCGTATCCCCGATATAGTCAGGGGTTAATGGGAGTCGTCCCCGTCCCCCCAGTATACGGCCAGAACCATGGACCCGGTACTTGTGGTTCGGACTGTCTCCAACCAGCCATAATGTTGTGAGAGTGAAATTATGTCTAAGTCCAGCTTTGGTACATTAGAAGCAACTCTGAAACTTAACCTAAGCGTTTTTCGAAGCTACTTTTTGGCTAACTTCTTATAGGAAGGTCTAGGAGCTCTGAAAATGAACGTGCGCGTCTTTCACTCTTCCCGAGGTACTTAGAAGAATTTTGTGATATTTTTTATTAAAATGGTGTATAAGGGTATATATATATATATATATATATATATATATTTTATGCACTGTATATGAGCTGGCGATTTCTAAGTCTGTGGTTCCGAGAGGGGGTAACCAGGCTCACTAATAAAGGTCAAGCCACTTGGCTGCCAGAATGCCCTGCTTAAGCACAGACCAGAAAGGCATTGTGATAAGCGTATCCCCGATATAGTCAGGGGTTAATGGGAGTCGTCCCCGTCCCCCCAGTATACGGCCAGAACCATGGACCCGGTACTTGTGGTTCGGACTGTCTCCAACCAGCCATAATGTTGTGAGAGTGAAATTATGTCTAAGTCCAGCTTTGGTACATTAGAAGCAACTCTGAAACTTAACCTAAGCGTTTTTCGAAGCTACTTTTTGGCTAACTTCTTATAGGAAGGTCTAGGAGCTCTGAAAATGAAGGTGCGCGTCTTTCACTCTTCCCGAAGGACTTAGAAGAATTTTGTGATATTTTTTATTAAAATGGTGTATAAGGGTATATATATAAATATATTTTATGCACTGTATATGAGCTGGCAATTTCTAAGTCTGTGGTTCCGAGAGGGGGTAACCAGGCTCACTAATAAAGGTCAAGCCACTTTTCTGCCAGAATGCCCTGCTTCAGCACAGACCAGAAAGGCATTGTGATAAGCGTATCCCCGGTATAGTCAGGGGTTAATGGGAGTCGTCCCCGTCCCCCCAGTATACGGCCAGAACCATGGACCCGGTACTTGTGGTTCGGACTGTCTCCAACCAGCCATAATGTTGTGAGAGTGAAATTATGTCTAAGTCCAGCTTTGGTACATTAGAAGCAACTCTGAAACTTAACCTAAGCGTTTTTCGAAGCTACTTTTTGGCTAACTTCTTATAGGAAGGTCTAGGAGCTCTGAAAATGAACGTGCGCGTCTTTCACTCTTCCCGAGGGACTTAGAAGAATTTTGTGATATTTTTTATTAAAATGGTGTATAAGGGTATATATATAAATATATTTTATGCACTGTATATGAGCTGGCGATTTCTAAGTCTGTGGTTCCGAGAGGGGGTAACCAGGCTCACTAATAAAGGTCAAGCCACTTGGCTGCCAGAATGCCGTGCTTCAGCACAGACCAGAAAGGCATTGTGATAAGCGTATCCCCGGTATAGTCAGGGGTTAATGGGAGTCGTCCCCGTCCCCCCAGTATACGGCCAGAACCATGGACCCGGTACTTGTGGTTCGGACGGTCTCCAACCAGCCATAATGTTGTGAGAGTGAAATTATGTCTAAGTCCAGCTTTGGTACATTAGAAGCAACTCTGAAACTTAACCTAAGCGTTTTTCGAAGCTACTTTTTGGCTAACTTCTTATAGGAAGGTCTAGGAGCTCTGAAAATGAACGTGCGCGTCTTTCACTCTTCCCGAGGGACTTAGAAGAATTTTGTGATATTTTTTATTAAAATGGTGTATAAGGGTATATATATAAATATATTTTATGCACTGTATATGAGCTGGCAATTTCTAAGTCTGTGGTTCCGAGAGGGGGTAACCAGGCTCACTAATAAAGGTCAAGCCACTTTTCTGCCAGAATGCCCTGCTTCAGCACAGACCAGAAAGGCATTGTGATAAGCGTATCCCCGGTATAGTCAGGGGTTAATGGGAGTCGTCCCCGTCCCCCCAGTATACGGCCAGAACCATGGACCCGGTACTTGTGGTTCGGACTGTCTCCAACCAGCCATAATGTTGTGAGAGTGAAATTATGTCTAAGTCCAGCTTTGGTACATTAGAAGCAACTCTGAAACTTAACCTAAGCGTTTTTCGAAGCTACTTTTTGGCTAACTTCTTATAGGAAGGTCTAGGAGCTCTGAAAATGAACGTGCGCGTCTTTCACTCTTCCCGAGGGACTTAGAAGAATTTTGTGATATTTTTTATTAAAATGGTGTATAAGGGTATATATATAAATATATTTTATGCACTGTATATGAGCTGGCGATTTCTAAGTCTGTGGTTCCGAGAGGGGGTAACCAGGCTCACTAATAAAGGTCAAGCCACTTGGCTGCCAGAATGCCGTGCTTCAGCACAGACCAGAAAGGCATTGTGATAAGCGTATCCCCGGTATAGTCAGGGGTTAATGGGAGTCGTCCCCGTCCCCCCAGTATACGGCCAGAACCATGGACCCGGTACTTGTGGTTCGGACGGTCTCCAACCAGCCATAATGTTGTGAGAGTGAAATTATGTCTAAGTCCAGCTTTGGTACATTAGAAGCAACTCTGAAACTTAACCTAAGCGTTTTTCGAAGCTACTTTTTGGCTAACTTCTTATAGGAAGGTCTAGGAGCTCTGAAAATGAACGTGCGCGTCTTTCACTCTTCCCGAGGGACTTAGAAGAATTTTGTGATATTTTTTATTAAAATGGTGTATAAGGGTATATATATAAATATATTTTATGCACTGTATATGAGCTGGCAATTTCTAAGTCTGTGGTTCCGAGAGGGGGTAACCAGGCTCACTAATAAAGGTCAAGCCACTTTTCTGCCAGAATGCCCTGCTTCAGCACAGACCAGAAAGGCATTGTGATAAGCGTATCCCCGGTATAGTCAGGGGTTAATGGGAGTCGTCCCCGTCCCCCCAGTATACGGCCAGAACCATGGACCCGGTACTTGTGGTTCGGACTGTCTCCAACCAGCCATAATGTTGTGAGAGTGAAATTATGTCTAAGTCCAGCTTTGGTACATTAGAAGCAACTCTGAAACTTAACCTAAGCGTTTTTCGAAGCTACTTTTTGGCTAACTTCTTATAGGAAGGTCTAGGAGCTCTGAAAATGAACGTGCGCGTCTTTCACTCTTCCCGAGGGACTTAGAAGAATTTTGTGATATTTTTTATTAAAATGGTGTATAAGGGTATATATATAAATATATTTTATGCACTGTATATGAGCTGGCGATTTCTAAGTCTGTGGTTCCGAGAGGGGGTAACCAGGCTCACTAATAAAGGTCAAGCCACTTGGCTGCCAGAATGCCGTGCTTCAGCACAGACCAGAAAGGCATTGTGATAAGCGTATCCCCGGTATAGTCAGGGGTTAATGGGAGTCGTCCCCGTCCCCCCAGTATACGGCCAGAACCATGGACCCGGTACTTGTGGTTCGGACTGTCTCCAACCAGCCATAATGTTGTGAGAGTGAAATTATGTCTAAGTCCAGCTTTGGTACATTAGAAGCAACTCTGAAACTTAACCTAAGCGTTTTTCGAAGCTACTTTTTGGCTAACTTCTTATAGGAAGGTCTAGGAGCTCTGAAAATGAACGTGCGCGTCTTTCACTCTTCCCGAGGGACTTAGAAGAATTTTGTGATATTTTTTATTAAAATGGTGTATAAGGGTATATATATAAATATATTTTATGCACTGTATATGAGCTGGCGATTTCTAAGTCTGTGGTTCCGAGAGGGGGTAACCAGGCTCACTAATAAAGGTCAAGCCACTTGGCTGCCAGAATGCCGTGCTTAAGCACAGACCAGAAAGGCATTGTGATAAGCGTATCCCCGATATAGTCAGGGGTTAATGGGAGTCGTCCCCGTCCCCCCAGTATACGGCCAGAACCATGGACCCGGTACTTGTGGTTCGGACTGTCTCCAACCAGCCATAATGTTGTGAGAGTGAAATTATGTCTAAGTCCAGCTTTGGTACATTAGAAGCAACTCTGAAACTTAACCTAAGCGTTTTTCGAAGCTACTTTTTGGCTAACTTCTTATAGGAAGGTCTAGGTGCTCTGAAAATGAACGTGCGCGTCTTTCACTCTTCCCGAGGTACTTAGAAGAATTTTGTGATATTTTTTATTAAAATGGTGTGTAAGGGTATATATATATATATATATATATATATATATATTTTATGCACTGTATATGAGCTGGCGATTTCTAAGTCTGTGGTTCCGAGAGGGGGTAACCGGGCTCACTAATAAAGGTCAAGCCACTTGGCTGCCAGAATGCCCTGCTTAAGCACAGACCAGAAAGGCATTGTGATAAGCGTATCCCCGATATAGTCAGGGGTTAATGGGAGTCGTCCCCGTCCCCCCAGTATACGGCCAGAACCATGGACCCGGTACTTGTGGTTCGGACTGTCTCCAACCAGCCATAATGTTGTGAGAGTGAAATTATGTCTAAGTCCAGCTTTGGTACATTAGAAGCAACTCTGAAACTTAACCTAAGCGTTTTTCGAAGCTACTTTTTGGCTAACTTCTTATAGGAAGGTCTAGGAGCTCTGAAAATGAAGGTGCGCGTCTTTCACTCTTCCCGAGGGACTTAGAAGAATTTTGTGATATTTTTTATTAAAATGGTGTATAAGGGTATATATATAAATATATTTTATGCACTGTATATGAGCTGGCAATTTCTAAGTCTGTGGTTCCGAGAGGGGGTAACCAGGCTCACTAATAAAGGTCAAGCCACTTTTCTGCCAGAATGCCCTGCTTCAGCACAGACCAGAAAGGCATTGTGATAAGCGTATCCCCGGTATAGTCAGGGGTTAATGGGAGTCGTCCCCGTCCCCCCAGTATACGGCCAGAACCATGGACCCGGTACTTGTGGTTCGGACTGTCTCCAACCAGCCATAATGTTGTGAGAGTGAAATTATGTCTAAGTCCAGCTTTGGTACATTAGAAGCAACTCTGAAACTTAACCTAAGCGTTTTTCGAAGCTACTTTTTGGCTAACTTCTTATAGGAAGGTCTAGGAGCTCTGAAAATGAACGTGCGCGTCTTTCACTCTTCCCGAGGGACTTAGAAGAATTTTGTGATATTTTTTATTAAAATGGTGTATAAGGGTATATATATAAATATATTTTATGCACTGTATATGAGCTGGCGATTTCTAAGTCTGTGGTTCCGAGAGGGGGTAACCAGGCTCACTAATAAAGGTCAAGCCACTTGGCTGCCAGAATGCCGTGCTTCAGCACAGACCAGAAAGGCATTGTGATAAGCGTATCCCCGGTATAGTCAGGGGTTAATGGGAGTCGTCCCCGTCCCCCCAGTATACGGCCAGAACCATGGACCCGGTACTTGTGGTTCGGACTGTCTCCAACCAGCCATAATGTTGTGAGAGTGAAATTATGTCTAAGTCCAGCTTTGGTACATTAGAAGCAACTCTGAAACTTAACCTAAGCGTTTTTCGAAGCTACTTTTTGGCTAACTTCTTATAGGAAGGTCTAGGAGCTCTGAAAATGAACGTGCGCGTCTTTCACTCTTCCCGAGGGACTTAGAAGAATTTTGTGATATTTTTTATTAAAATGGTGTATAAGGGTATATATATAAATATATTTTATGCACTGTATATGAGCTGGCGATTTCTAAGTCTGTGGTTCCGAGAGGGGGTAACCAGGCTCACTAATAAAGGTCAAGCCACTTGGCTGCCAGAATGCCGTGCTTAAGCACAGACCAGAAAGGCATTGTGATAAGCGTATCCCCGATATAGTCAGGGGTTAATGGGAGTCGTCCCCGTCCCCCCAGTATACGGCCAGAACCATGGACCCGGTACTTGTGGTTCGGACTGTCTCCAACCAGCCATAATGTTGTGAGAGTGAAATTATGTCTAAGTCCAGCTTTGGTACATTAGAAGCAACTCTGAAACTTAACCTAAGCGTTTTTCGAAGCTACTTTTTGGCTAACTTCTTATAGGAAGGTCTAGGTGCTCTGAAAATGAACGTGCGCGTCTTTCACTCTTCCCGAGGTACTTAGAAGAATTTTGTGATATTTTTTATTAAAATGGTGTATAAGGGTATATATATATATATATATATATATATATATATATTTTATGCACTGTATATGAGCTGGCGATTTCTAAGTCTGTGGTTCCGAGAGGGGGTAACCGGGCTCACTAATAAAGGTCAAGCCACTTGGCTGCCAGAATGCCCTGCTTAAGCACAGACCAGAAAGGCATTGTGATAAGCGTATCCCCGATATAGTCAGGGGTTAATGGGAGTCGTCCCCGTCCCCCCAGTATACGGCCAGAACCATGGACCCGGTACTTGTGGTTCGGACTGTCTCCAACCAGCCATAATGTTGTGAGAGTGAAATTATGTCTAAGTCCAGCTTTGGTACATTAGAAGCAACTCTGAAACTTAACCTAAGCGTTTTTCGAAGCTACTTTTTGGCTAACTTCTTATAGGAAGGTCTAGGAGCTCTGAAAATGAAGGTGCGCGTCTTTCACTCTTCCCGAGGGACTTAGAAGAATTTTGTGATATTTTTTATTAAAATGGTGTATAAGGGTATATATATAAATATATTTTATGCACTGTATATGAGCTGGCAATTTCTAAGTCTGTGGTTCCGAGAGGGGGTAACCAGGCTCACTAATAAAGGTCAAGCCACTTTTCTGCCAGAATGCCCTGCTTCAGCACAGACCAGAAAGTCATTGTGATAAGCGTATCCCCGGTATAGTCAGGGGTTAATGGGAGTCGTCCCCGTCCCCCCAGTATACGGCCAGAACCATGGACCCGGTACTTGTGGTTCGGACTGTCTCCAACCAGCCATAATGTTGTGAGAGTGAAATTATGTCTAAGTCCAGCTTTGGTACATTAGAAGCAACTCTGAAACTTAACCTAAGCGTTTTTCGAAGCTACTTTTTGGCTAACTTCTTATAGGAAGGTCTAGGAGCTCTGAAAAGGAACGTGCGCGTCTTTCACTCTTCCCGAGGGACTTAGAAGAATTTTGTGATATTTTTTATTAAAATGGTGTATAAGGGTATATATATAAATATATTTTATGCACTGTATATGAGCTGGCGATTTCTAAGTCTGTGGTTCCGAGAGGGGGTAACCAGGCTCACTAATAAAGGTCAAGCCACTTGGCTGCCAGAATGCCGTGCTTCAGCACAGACCAGAAAGGCATTGTGATAAGCGTATCCCCGGTATAGTCAGGGGTTAATGGGAGTCGTCCCCGTCCCCCCAGTATACGGCCAGAACCATGGACCCGGTACTTGTGGTTCGGACTGTCTCCAACCAGCCATAATGTTGTGAGAGTGAAATTATGTCTAAGTCCAGCTTTGGTACATTAGAAGCAACTCTGAAACTTAACCTAAGCGTTTTTCGAAGCTACTTTTTGGCTAACTTCTTATAGGAAGGTCTAGGAGCTCTGAAAATGAACGTGCGCGTCTTTCACTCTTCCCGAGGGACTTAGAAGAATTTTGTGATATTTTTTATTAAAATGGTGTATAAGGGTATATATATAAATATATTTTATGCACTGTATATGAGCTGGCGATTTCTAAGTCTGTGGTTCCGAGAGGGGGTAACCAGGCTCACTAATAAAGGTCAAGCCACTTGGCTGCCAGAATGCCGTGCTTAAGCACAGACCAGAAAGGCATTGTGATAAGCGTATCCCCGATATAGTCAGGGGTTAATGGGAGTCGTCCCCGTCCCCCCAGTATACGGCCAGAACCATGGACCCGGTACTTGTGGTTCGGACTGTCTCCAACCAGCCATAATGTTGTGAGAGTGAAATTATGTCTAAGTCCAGCTTTGGTACATTAGAAGCAACTCTGAAACTTAACCTAAGCGTTTTTCGAAGCTACTTTTTGGCTAACTTCTTATAGGAAGGTCTAGGAGCTCTGAAAATGAAGGTGCGCGTCTTTCACTCTTCCCGAGGGACTTAGAAGAATTTTGTGATATTTTTTATTAAAATGGTGTATAAGGGTATATATATAAATATATTTTATGCACTGTATATGAGCTGGCAATTTCTAAGTCTGTGGTTCCGAGAGGGGGTAACCAGGCTCACTAATAAAGGTCAAGCCACTTTTCTGCCAGAATGCCCTGCTTCAGCACAGACCAGAAAGGCATTGTGATAAGCGTATCCCCGGTATAGTCAGGGGTTAATGGGAGTCGTCCCCGTCCCCCCAGTATACGGCCAGAACCATGGACCCGGTACTTGTGGTTCGGACTGTCTCCAACCAGCCATAATGTTGTGAGAGTGAAATTATGTCTAAGTCCAGCTTTGGTACATTAGAAGCAACTCTGAAACTTAACCTAAGCGTTTTTCGAAGCTACTTTTTGGCTAACTTCTTATAGGAAGGTCTAGGAGCTCTGAAAATGAACGTGCGCGTCTTTCACTCTTCCCGAGGGACTTAGAAGAATTTTGTGATATTTTTTATTAAAATGGTGTATAAGGGTATATATATAAATATATTTTATGCACTGTATATGAGCTGGCGATTTCTAAGTCTGTGGTTCCGAGAGGGGGTAACCAGGCTCACTAATAAAGGTCAAGCCACTTGGCTGCCAGAATGCCGTGCTTCAGCACAGACCAGAAAGGCATTGTGATAAGCGTATCCCCGGTATAGTCAGGGGTTAATGGGAGTCGTCCCCGTCCCCCCAGTATACGGCCAGAACCATGGACCCGGTACTTGTGGTTCGGACTGTCTCCAACCAGCCATAATGTTGTGAGAGTGAAATTATGTCTAAGTCCAGCTTTGGTACATTAGAAGCAACTCTGAAACTTAACCTAAGCGTTTTTCGAAGCTACTTTTTGGCTAACTTCTTATAGGAAGGTCTAGGAGCTCTGAAAATGAACGTGCGCGTCTTTCACTCTTCCCGAGGGACTTAGAAGAATTTTGTGATATTTTTTATTAAAATGGTGTATAAGGGTATATATATAAATATATTTTATGCACTGTATATGAGCTGGCGATTTCTAAGTCTGTGGTTCCGAGAGGGGGTAACCAGGCTCACTAATAAAGGTCAAGCCACTTGGCTGCCAGAATGCCGTGCTTAAGCACAGACCAGAAAGGCATTGTGATAAGCGTATCCCCGATATAGTCAGGGGTTAATGGGAGTCGTCCCCGTCCCCCCAGTATACGGCCAGAACCATGGACCCGGTACTTGTGGTTCGGACTGTCTCCAACCAGCCATAATGTTGTGAGAGTGAAATTATGTCTAAGTCCAGCTTTGGTACATTAGAAGCAACTCTGAAACTTAACCTAAGCGTTTTTCGAAGCTACTTTTTGGCTAACTTCTTATAGGAAGGTCTAGGTGCTCTGAAAATGAACGTGCGCGTCTTTCACTCTTCCCGAGGTACTTAGAAGAATTTTGTGATATTTTTTATTAAAATGGTGTGTAAGGGTATATATATATATATATATATATATATATATATATATATATTTTATGCACTGTATATGAGCTGGCGATTTCTAAGTCTGTGGTTCCGAGAGGGGGTAACCGGGCTCACTAATAAAGGTCAAGCCACTTGGCTGCCAGAATGCCCTGCTTAAGCACAGACCAGAAAGGCATTGTGATAAGCGTATCCCCGATATAGTCAGGGGTTAATGGGAGTCGTCCCCGTCCCCCCAGTATACGGCCAGAACCATGGACCCGGTACTTGTGGTTCGGACTGTCTCCAACCAGCCATAATGTTGTGAGAGTGAAATTATGTCTAAGTCCAGCTTTGGTACATTAGAAGCAACTCTGAAACTTAACCTAAGCGTTTTTCGAAGCTACTTTTTGGCTAACTTCTTATAGGAAGGTCTAGGAGCTCTGAAAATGAAGGTGCGCGTCTTTCACTCTTCCCGAGGGACTTAGAAGAATTTTGTGATATTTTTTATTAAAATGGTGTATAAGGGTATATATATAAATATATTTTATGCACTGTATATGAGCTGGCAATTTCTAAGTCTGTGGTTCCGAGAGGGGGTAACCAGGCTCACTAATAAAGGTCAAGCCACTTTTCTGCCAGAATGCCCTGCTTCAGCACAGACCAGAAAGGCATTGTGATAAGCGTATCCCCGGTATAGTCAGGGGTTAATGGGAGTCGTCCCCGTCCCCCCAGTATACGGCCAGAACCATGGACCCGGTACTTGTGGTTCGGACTGTCTCCAACCAGCCATAATGTTGTGAGAGTGAAATTATGTCTAAGTCCAGCTTTGGTACATTAGAAGCAACTCTGAAACTTAACCTAAGCGTTTTTCGAAGCTACTTTTTGGCTAACTTCTTATAGGAAGGTCTAGGAGCTCTGAAAATGAACGTGCGCGTCTTTCACTCTTCCCGAGGGACTTAGAAGAATTTTGTGATATTTTTTATTAAAATGGTGTATAAGGGTATATATATAAATATATTTTATGCACTGTATATGAGCTGGCGATTTCTAAGTCTGTGGTTCCGAGAGGGGGTAACCAGGCTCACTAATAAAGGTCAAGCCACTTGGCTGCCAGAATGCCGTGCTTCAGCACAGACCAGAAAGGCATTGTGATAAGCGTATCCCCGGTATAGTCAGGGGTTAATGGGAGTCGTCCCCGTCCCCCCAGTATACGGCCAGAACCATGGACCCGGTACTTGTGGTTCGGACTGTCTCCAACCAGCCATAATGTTGTGAGAGTGAAATTATGTCTAAGTCCAGCTTTGGTACATTAGAAGCAACTCTGAAACTTAACCTAAGCGTTTTTCGAAGCTACTTTTTGGCTAACTTCTTATAGGAAGGTCTAGGAGCTCTGAAAATGAACGTGCGCGTCTTTCACTCTTCCCGAGGGACTTAGAAGAATTTTGTGATATTTTTTATTAAAATGGTGTATAAGGGTATATATATAAATATATTTTATGCACTGTATATGAGCTGGCGATTTCTAAGTCTGTGGTTCCGAGAGGGGGTAACCAGGCTCACTAATAAAGGTCAAGCCACTTGGCTGCCAGAATGCCGTGCTTAAGCACAGACCAGAAAGGCATTGTGATAAGCGTATCCCCGATATAGTCAGGGGTTAATGGGAGTCGTCCCCGTCCCCCCAGTATACGGCCAGAACCATGGACCCGGTACTTGTGGTTCGGACTGTCTCCAACCAGCCATAATGTTGTGAGAGTGAAATTATGTCTAAGTCCAGCTTTGGTACATTAGAAGCAACTCTGAAACTTAACCTAAGCGTTTTTCGAAGCTACTTTTTGGCTAACTTCTTATAGGAAGGTCTAGGTGCTCTGAAAATGAACGTGCGCGTCTTTCACTCTTCCCGAGGTACTTAGAAGAATTTTGTGATATTTTTTATTAAAATGGTGTATAAGGGTATATATATATATATATATATATATATATATATATATTTTATGCACTGTATATGAGCTGGCGATTTCTAAGTCTGTGGTTCCGAGAGGGGGTAACCGGGCTCACTAATAAAGGTCAAGCCACTTGGCTGCCAGAATGCCCTGCTTAAGCACAGACCAGAAAGGCATTGTGATAAGCGTATCCCCGATATAGTCAGGGGTTAATGGGAGTCGTCCCCGTCCCCCCAGTATACGGCCAGAACCATGGACCCGGTACTTGTGGTTCGGACTGTCTCCAACCAGCCATAATGTTGTGAGAGTGAAATTATGTCTAAGTCCAGCTTTGGTACATTAGAAGCAACTCTGAAACTTAACCTAAGCGTTTTTCGAAGCTACTTTTTGGCTAACTTCTTATAGGAAGGTCTAGGAGCTCTGAAAATGAAGGTGCGCGTCTTTCACTCTTCCCGAGGGACTTAGAAGAATTTTGTGATATTTTTTATTAAAATGGTGTATAAGGGTATATATATAAATATATTTTATGCACTGTATATGAGCTGGCAATTTCTAAGTCTGTGGTTCCGAGAGGGGGTAACCAGGCTCACTAATAAAGGTCAAGCCACTTTTCTGCCAGAATGCCCTGCTTCAGCACAGACCAGAAAGTCATTGTGATAAGCGTATCCCCGGTATAGTCAGGGGTTAATGGGAGTCGTCCCCGTCCCCCCAGTATACGGCCAGAACCATGGACCCGGTACTTGTGGTTCGGACTGTCTCCAACCAGCCATAATGTTGTGAGAGTGAAATTATGTCTAAGTCCAGCTTTGGTACATTAGAAGCAACTCTGAAACTTAACCTAAGCGTTTTTCGAAGCTACTTTTTGGCTAACTTCTTATAGGAAGGTCTAGGAGCTCTGAAAAGGAACGTGCGCGTCTTTCACTCTTCCCGAGGGACTTAGAAGAATTTTGTGATATTTTTTATTAAAATGGTGTATAAGGGTATATATATAAATATATTTTATGCACTGTATATGAGCTGGCGATTTCTAAGTCTGTGGTTCCGAGAGGGGGTAACCAGGCTCACTAATAAAGGTCAAGCCACTTGGCTGCCAGAATGCCGTGCTTCAGCACAGACCAGAAAGGCATTGTGATAAGCGTATCCCCGGTATAGTCAGGGGTTAATGGGAGTCGTCCCCGTCCCCCCAGTATACGGCCAGAACCATGGACCCGGTACTTGTGGTTCGGACTGTCTCCAACCAGCCATAATGTTGTGAGAGTGAAATTATGTCTAAGTCCAGCTTTGGTACATTAGAAGCAACTCTGAAACTTAACCTAAGCGTTTTTCGAAGCTACTTTTTGGCTAACTTCTTATAGGAAGGTCTAGGAGCTCTGAAAATGAACGTGCGCGTCTTTCACTCTTCCCGAGGGACTTAGAAGAATTTTGTGATATTTTTTATTAAAATGGTGTATAAGGGTATATATATAAATATATTTTATGCACTGTATATGAGCTGGCGATTTCTAAGTCTGTGGTTCCGAGAGGGGGTAACCAGGCTCACTAATAAAGGTCAAGCCACTTGGCTGCCAGAATGCCGTGCTTAAGCACAGACCAGAAAGGCATTGTGATAAGCGTATCCCCGATATAGTCAGGGGTTAATGGGAGTCGTCCCCGTCCCCCCAGTATACGGCCAGAACCATGGACCCGGTACTTGTGGTTCGGACTGTCTCCAACCAGCCATAATGTTGTGAGAGTGAAATTATGTCTAAGTCCAGCTTTGGTACATTAGAAGCAACTCTGAAACTTAACCTAAGCGTTTTTCGAAGCTACTTTTTGGCTAACTTCTTATAGGAAGGTCTAGGAGCTCTGAAAATGAAGGTGCGCGTCTTTCACTCTTCCCGAGGGACTTAGAAGAATTTTGTGATATTTTTTATTAAAATGGTGTATAAGGGTATATATATAAATATATTTTATGCACTGTATATGAGCTGGCAATTTCTAAGTCTGTGGTTCCGAGAGGGGGTAACCAGGCTCACTAATAAAGGTCAAGCCACTTTTCTGCCAGAATGCCCTGCTTCAGCACAGACCAGAAAGGCATTGTGATAAGCGTATCCCCGGTATAGTCAGGGGTTAATGGGAGTCGTCCCCGTCCCCCCAGTATACGGCCAGAACCATGGACCCGGTACTTGTGGTTCGGACTGTCTCCAACCAGCCATAATGTTGTGAGAGTGAAATTATGTCTAAGTCCAGCTTTGGTACATTAGAAGCAACTCTGAAACTTAACCTAAGCGTTTTTCGAAGCTACTTTTTGGCTAACTTCTTATAGGAAGGTCTAGGAGCTCTGAAAATGAACGTGCGCGTCTTTCACTCTTCCCGAGGGACTTAGAAGAATTTTGTGATATTTTTTATTAAAATGGTGTATAAGGGTATATATATAAATATATTTTATGCACTGTATATGAGCTGGCGATTTCTAAGTCTGTGGTTCCGAGAGGGGGTAACCAGGCTCACTAATAAAGGTCAAGCCACTTGGCTGCCAGAATGCCCTGCTTCAGCACAGACCAGAAAGGCATTGTGATAAGCGTATCCCCGGTATAGTCAGGGGTTAATGGGAGTCGTCCCCGTCCCCCCAGTATACGGCCAGAACCATGGACCCGGTACTTGTGGTTCGGACTGTCTCCAACCAGCCATAATGTTGTGAGAGTGAAATTATGTCTAAGTCCAGCTTTGGTACATTAGAAGCAACTCTGAAACTTAACCTAAGCGTTTTTCGAAGCTACTTTTTGGCTAACTTCTTATAGGAAGGTCTAGGAGCTCTGAAAATGAACGTGCGCGTCTTTCACTCTTCCCGAGGGACTTAGAAGAATTTTGTGATATTTTTTATTAAAATGGTGTATAAGGGTATATATATATATATATATATATATATATATATATATATTTTATGCACTGTATATGAGCTGGCGATTTCTAAGTCTGTGGTTCCGAGAGGGGGTAACCAGGCTCACTAATAAAGGTCAAGCCACTTGGCTGCCAGAATGCCCTGCTTAAGCACAGACCAGAAAGACATTGTGATAAGCGTATCCCCGATATAGTCAGGGGTTAATGGGAGTCGTCCCCGTCCCCCCAGTATACGGCCAGAACCATGGACCCGGTACTTGTGGTTCGGACTGTCTCCAACCAGCCATAATGTTGTGAGAGTGAAATTATGTCTAAGTCCAGCTTTGGTACATTAGAAGCAACTCTGAAACTTAACCTAAGCGTTTTTCGAAGCTACTTTTTGGCTAACTTCTTATTGGAAGGTCTAGGAGCTCTGAAAATGAAGGTGCGCGTCTTTCACTCTTCCCGAGGGACTTAGCAGAATTTTGTGATATTTTTTATTAAAATGGTGTATAAGGGTATATATATAAATATATTTTATGCAATGTATATGAGCTTGCAATTTCTAAGTCTGTGGTTCCGAGAGGGGGTAACCAGGCTCACTAATAAAGGTCAAGGCACTTTTCTGCCAGAATGCCCTGCTTCAGCACAGACCAGAAAGGCATTGTGATAAGCGTATCCCCGGTATAGTCAGGGGTTAATGGGAGTCGTCCCCGTCCCCCCAGTATACGGCCAGAACCATGGACCCGGTACTTGTGGTTCGGACTGTCTCCAACCAGCCATAATGTTGTGAGAGTGAAATTATGTCTAAGTCCAGCTTTGGTACATTAGAAGCAACTCTGAAACTTAACCTAAGCGTTTTTCGAAGCTACTTTTTGGCTAACTTCTTATAGGAAGGTCTAGGAGCTCTGAAAATGAACGTGCGCGTCTTTCACTCTTCCCGAGGGACTTAGAAGAATTTTGTGATATTTTTTATTAAAATGGTGTATAAGGGTATATATATAAATATATTTTATGCACTGTATATGAGCTGGCAATTTCTAAGTCTGTGGTTCCGAGAGGGGGTAACCAGGCTCACTAATAAAGGTCAAGCCACTTTTCTGCCAGAATGCCCTGCTTCAGCACAGACCAGAAAGGCATTGTGATAAGCGTATCCCCGATATAGTCAGGGGTTAATGGGAGTCGTCCCCGTCCCCCCAGTATACGGCCAGAACCATGGACCCGGTACTTGTGGTTCGGACTGTCTCCAACCAGCCATAATGTTGTGAGAGTGAAATTATGTCTAAGTCCAGCTTTGGTACATTAGAAGCAACTCTGAAACTTAACCTAAGCGTTTTTCGAAGCTACTTTTTGGCTAACTTCTTATAGGAAGGTCTAGGAGCTCTGAAAATGAACGTGCGCGTCTTTCACTCTTCCCGAGGGACTTAGAAGAATTTTGTGATATTTTTTATTAAAATGGTGTATAAGGGTATATATATAAATATATTTTATGCACTGTATATGAGCTGGCAATTTCTAAGTCTGTGGTTCCGAGAGGGGGTAACCAGGCTCACTAATAAAGGTCAAGCCACTTTTCTGCCAGAATGCCCTGCTTCAGCACAGACCAGAAAGGCATTGTGATAAGCGTATCCCCGATATAGTCAGGGGTTAATGGGAGTCGTCCCCGTCCCCCCAGTATACGGCCAGAACCATGGACCCGGTACTTGTGGTTCGGACTGTCTCCAACCAGCCATAATGTTGTGAGAGTGAAATTATGTCTAAGTCCAGCTTTGGTACATTAGAAGCAACTCTGAAACTTAACCTAAGCGTTTTTCGAAGCTACTTTTTGGCTAACTTCTTATAGGAAGGTCTAGGTGCTCTGAAAATGAACGTGCGCGTCTTTCACTCTTCCCGAGGTACTTAGAAGAATTTTGTGATATTTTTTATTAAAATGGTGTATAAGGGTATATATATATATATATATATATATATATATATATATATATTTTATGCACTGTATATGAGCTGGCGATTTCTAAGTCTGTGGTTCCGAGAGGGGGTAACCGGGCTCACTAATAAAGGTCAAGCCACTTGGCTGCCAGAATGCCCTGCTTAAGCACAGACCAGAAAGGCATTGTGATAAGCGTATCCCCGATATAGTCAGGGGTTAATGGGAGTCGTCCCCGTCCCCCCAGTATACGGCCAGAACCATGGACCCGGTACTTGTGGTTCGGACTGTCTCCAACCAGCCATAATGTTGTGAGAGTGAAATTATGTCTAAGTCCAGCTTTGGTACATTAGAAGCAACTCTGAAACTTAACCTAAGCGTTTTTCGAAGCTACTTTTTGGCTAACTTCTTATAGGAAGGTCTAGGAGCTCTGAAAATGAAGGTGCGCGTCTTTCACTCTTCCCGAGGGACTTAGAAGAATTTTGTGATATTTTTTATTAAAATGGTGTATAAGGGTATATATATAAATATATTTTATGCACTGTATATGAGCTGGCAATTTCTAAGTCTGTGGTTCCGAGAGGGGGTAACCAGGCTCACTAATAAAGGTCAAGCCACTTTTCTGCCAGAATGCCCTGCTTCAGCACAGACCAGAAAGGCATTGTGATAAGCGTATCCCCGGTATAGTCAGGGGTTAATGGGAGTCGTCCCCGTCCCCCCAGTATACGGCCAGAACCATGGACCCGGTACTTGTGGTTCGGACTGTCTCCAACCAGCCATAATGTTGTGAGAGTGAAATTATGTCTAAGTCCAGCTTTGGTACATTAGAAGCAACTCTGAAACTTAACCTAAGCGTTTTTCGAAGCTACTTTTTGGCTAACTTCTTATAGGAAGGTCTAGGAGCTCTGAAAAGGAACGTGCGCGTCTTTCACTCTTCCCGAGGGACTTAGAAGAATTTTGTGATATTTTTTATTAAAATGGTATATAAGGGTATATATATAAATATATTTTATGCACTGTATATGAGCTGGCGATTTCTAAGTCTGTGGTTCCGAGAGGGGGTAACCAGGCTCACTAATAAAGGTCAAGCCACTTGGCTGCCAGAATGCCGTGCTTCAGCACAGACCAGAAAGGCATTGTGATAAGCGTATCCCCGGTATAGTCAGGGGTTAATGGGAGTCGTCCCCGTCCCCCCAGTATACGGCCAGAACCATGGACCCGGTACTTGTGGTTCGGACTGTCTCCAACCAGCCATAATGTTGTGAGAGTGAAATTATGTCTAAGTCCAGCTTTGGTACATTAGAAGCAACTCTGAAACTTAACCTAAGCGTTTTTCGAAGCTACTTTTTGGCTAACTTCTTATAGGAAGGTCTAGGAGCTCTGAAAATGAACGTGCGCGTCTTTCACTCTTCCCGAGGGACTTAGAAGAATTTTGTGATATTTTTTATTAAAATGGTGTATAAGGGTATATATATAAATATATTTTATGCACTGTATATGAGCTGGCGATTTCTAAGTCTGTGGTTCCGAGAGGGGGTAACCAGGCTCACTAATAAAGGTCAAGCCACTTGGCTGCCAGAATGCCTTGCTTCAGCACAGACCAGAAAGGCATTGTGATAAGCGTATCCCCGGTATAGTCAGGGGTTAATGGGAGTCGTCCCCGTCCCCCCAGTATACGGCCAGAACCATGGACCCGGTACTTGTGGTTCGGACTGTCTCCAACCAGCCATAATGTTGTGAGAGTGAAATTATGTCTAAGTCCAGCTTTGGTACATTAGAAGCAACTCTGAAACTTAACCTAAGCGTTTTTCGAAGCTACTTTTTGGCTAACTTCTTATAGGAAGGTCTAGGAGCTCTGAAAATGAACGTGCGCGTCTTTCACTCTTCCCGAGGGACTTAGAAGAATTTTGTGATATTTTTTATTAAAATGGTGTATAAGGGTATATATATATATATATATATATATATATATATATATATATATATATATATATATATATATATTTTATGCACTGTATATGAGCTGGCGATTTCTAAGTCTGTGGTTCCGAGAGGGGGTAACCAGGCTCACTAATAAAGGTCAAGCCACTTGGCTGCCAGAATGCCCTGCTTAAGCACAGACCAGAAAGACATTGTGATAAGCGTATCCCCGATATAGTCAGGGGTTAATGGGAGTCGTCCCCGTCCCCCCAGTATACGGCCAGAACCATGGACCCGGTACTTGTGGTTCGGACTGTCTCCAACCAGCCATAATGTTGTGAGAGTGAAATTATGTCTAAGTCCAGCTTTGGTACATTAGAAGCAACTCTGAAACTTAACCTAAGCGTTTTTCGAAGCTACTTTTTGGCTAACTTCTTATAGGAAGGTCTAGGAGCTCTGAAAATGAACGTGCGCGTCTTTCACTCTTCCCGAGGGACTTAGAAGAATTTTGTGATATTTTTTATTAAAATGGTGTATAAGGGTATATATATAAATATATTTTATGCACTGTATATGAGCTGGCGATTTCTAAGTCTGTGGTTCCGAGAGGGGGTAACCAGGCTCACTAATAAAGGTCAAGCCACTTGGCTGCCAGAATGCCCTGCTTCAGCACAGACCAGAAAGGCATTGTGATAAGCGTATCCCCGGTATAGTCAGGGGTTAATGGGAGTCGTCCCCGTCCCCCCAGTATACGGCCAGAACCATGGACCCGGTACAACGTTAACAACACATTTGAAGCTCAATATTTCATGGACTGAAGCAGGGAAGATAGAAAACGTGTGCCCTGTAAAGGCGAAGTCTGTGGCATTAACAGGCAGGGAGAAAAAGTACTTTCTACCCATTTTTAGGTTCAGCGGTAAAATGGCAAGTTTCTATGGAACTGCATCTCGGCTTGTGACTGTGGTTTTCCCGGTCACACAAAAATGCTGAAATTCGACTTATACAGTGTTTTTGCTTATTAAACTTGATGAATTCTCTCCTCTTGACTGTAGAATAGTGTGTAAAGCAAAGCACAATACATTGCTAAGTGTAGAAGCAAAGATATACGCGATTTCACAATGTGTTCCTAGAACAGCTGTGAGCAACTTTTTTACACAATGTTAACAACACATTTGAAGCTCAATATTTCATGGGCTTAAGCGGGGAAGATAGAAAACGTGTGCCCTGTAAAGGGGAAGTCTGTGGCATTAACAGGAATGGAGAAAAAGTACTTTCTACCCATTTTTAGGTTCAGCGGTAAAATGGCAAGTTTCTATGGAACTGCATCTCGGCTTGTGACTGTGGTTTTCCCGATCACACAAAAATGCTGAAATTCGACTTATACAGTGTTTTTGCTTATTAAACTTGATGAATTCTCTCCTCTTGACTGTAGAATAGTGTGTAAAGCAAATACGGCCAGAACCATGGACCCGGTACTTGTGGTTCGGACTCTCTCCAACCAGCCATAATGTTGTGAGAGTGAAATTATGTCTAAGTCCAGCTTTGGTACATTAGAAGCAACTCTGAAACTTAACCTAAGCGTTTTTCGAAGCTACTTTTTGGCTAACTTCTTAAAAGAAGGTCTAGGAGCTCTGAAAATGAACGTGCGCGTCTTTCACTCTTCCCGAGGGACTTAGAAGAATTTTGTGATATTTTTATAAAAATGGTGTATAAGGGTATATATATAAAAATATTTTATGCACTGTATATGAGCTGGCGATTTCTAAGTCTGTGGTTCCGAGAGGGGGTAACCAGGCTCACTAATAAAGGACAAGCCACTTGGCTGCCAGAATGCCCTGCTTCAGCACAGACCAGAAAGGCATTGTGATAAGCGTATCCCCGGTATAGTCAGGGGTTAATGGGAGTCGTCCCCGTCCCCCCAGTATACGGCCAGAACCATGGACCCGGTACTTGTGGTTCGGACTCTCTCCAACCAGCCATAATGTTGTGAGAGTGAAATTATGTCTAAGTCCAGCTTTGGTACATTAGAAGCAACTCTGAAACTTAACCTAAGCGTTTTTCGAAGCTACTTTTTGGCTAACTTCTTATAGGAAGGTCTAGGAGCTCTGAAAATGAACGTGCGAGTCTTTCATTCTTCCCGAGGGACTTAGAAGAATTTTGTGATATTTTTTATTAAAATGGTGTATAAGGGTATATATATACTGTAAATATATTTTATGCACTGTATATGAGCTGGCGATTTCTAAGTCTGTGGTTCCGAGAGGGGGTAACCAGGCTCACTAATAAAGGTCAAGCCACTTGGCTGCCAGAATGCCCTGCTTAAGCACAGACCAGAAAGGCATTGTGATAAGCGTATCCCCGATATAGTCAGGGGTTAATGGGAGTCGTCCCCGTCCCCCCAGTATACGGCCAGAACCATGGACCCGGTACTTGTGGTTCGGACTGTCTCCAACCAGCCATAATGTTGTGAGAGTGAAATTATGTCTAAGTCCAGCTTTGGTACATTAGAAGCAACTCTGAAACTTAACCTAAGCGTTTTTCGAAGCTACTTTTTGGCTAACTTCTTATAGGAAGGTCTAGGAGCTCTAAAAATGAACGTGCGCGTCTTTCACTCTTCCCGAGGGACTTAGAAGAATTTTGTGATATTTTTTATTAAAATGGTGTATAAGGGTATATATATATAAATATATTTTATGCACTGTATATGAGCTGGCGATTTCTAAGTCTGTGGTTCCGAGAGGGGGTAACCAGGCTCACTAATAAAGGTCAAGCCACTTGGCTGCCAGAATGCCCTGCTTAAGCACAGACCAGAAAGGCATTGTGATAAGCGTATCCCCGATATAGTCAGGGGTTAATGGGAGTCGTCCCCGTCCCCCCAGTATACGGCCAGAACCATGGACCCGGTACTTGTGGTTCGGACTGTCTCCAACCAGCCATAATGTTGTGAGAGTGAAATTATGTCTAAGTCCAGCTTTGGTACATTAGAAGCAACTCTGAAACTTAACCTAAGCGTTTTTCGAAGCTACTTTTTGGCTAACTTCTTATAGGAAGGTCTAGGAGCTCTGAAAATGAAGGTGCGCGTCTTTCACTCTTCCCGAGGGACTTAGAAGAATTTTGTGATATTTTTTATTAAAATGGTGTATAAGGGTATATATATAAATATATTTTATGCACTGTATATGAGCTGGCAATTTCTAAGTCTGTGGTTCCGAGAGGGGGTAACCAGGCTCACTAATAAAGGTCAAGCCACTTTTCTGCCAGAATGCCCTGCTTCAGCACAGACCAGAAAGGCATTGTGATAAGCATATCCCCGGTATAGTCAGGGGTTAATGGGAGTCGTCCCCGTCCCCCCAGTATACGGCCAGAACCATGGACCCGGTACTTGTGGTTCGGACTGTCTCCAACCAGCCATAATGTTGTGAGAGTGAAATTATGTCTAAGTCCAGCTTTGGTACATTAGAAGCAACTCTGAAACTTAACCTAAGCGTTTTTCGAAGCTACTTTTTGGCTAACTTCTTATAGGAAGGTCTAGAAGCTCTGAAAATGAACGTGCGCGTCTTTCACTCTTCCCGAGGGACTTAGAAGAATTTTGTGATATTTTTTATTAAAATGGTGTATAAGGGTATATATATAAATATATTTTATGCACTGTATATGAGCTGGCGATTTCTAAGTCTGTGGTTCCGAGAGGGGGTAACCAGGCTCACTAATAAAGGTCAAGCCACTTGGCTGCCAGAATGCCGTGCTTCAGCACAGACCAGAAAGGCATTGTGATAAGCGTATCCCCGGTATAGTCAGGGGTTAATGGGAGTCGTCCCCGTCCCCCCAGTATACGGCCAGAACCATGGACCCGGTACTTGTGGTTCGGACTGTCTCCAACCAGCCATAATGTTGTGAGAGTGAAATTATGTCTAAGTCCAGCTTTGGTACATTAGAAGCAACTCTGAAACTTAACCTAAGCGTTTTTCGAAGCTACTTTTTGGCTAACTTCTTATAGGAAGGTCTAGGAGCTCTGAAAATGAACGTGCGCGTCTTTCACTCTTCCCGAGGGACTTAGAAGAATTTTGTGATATTTTTTATTAAAATGGTGTATAAGGGTATATATATATATATATATATATATATATATATATATATATATATATATATATATATATATATATATTTTATGCACTGTATATGAGCTGGCGATTTCTAAGTCTGTGGTTCCGAGAGGGGGTAACCAGGCTCACTAATAATGGTCAAGCCACTTGGCTGCCAGAATGCCCTGCTTAAGCACAGACCAGAAAGGCATTGTGATAAGCGTATCCCCGATATAGTCAGGGGTTAATGGGAGTCGTCGTCGTCCCCCCAGTATACGGCCAGAACCATGGACCCGGTACTTGTGGTTCGGACTGTCTCCAACCAGCCATAATGTTGTGAGAGTGAAATTATGTCTAAGTCCAGCTTTGGTACATTAGAAGCAACTCTGAAACTTAACCTAAGCGTTTTTCGAAGCTACTTTTTGGCTAACTTCTTATAGGAAGGTCTAGGAGCTCTGAAAATGAAGGTGCGCGTCTTTCACTCTTCCCGAGGGACTTAGAAGAATTTTGTGATATTTTTTATTAAAATGGTGTATAAGGGTATATATATAAATATATTTTATGCACTGTATATGAGCTGGCAATTTCTAAGTCTGTGGTTCCGAGAGGGGGTAACCAGGCTCACTAATAAAGGTCAAGCCACTTGGCTGCCAGAATGCCCTGCTTAAGCACAGACCAGAAAGGCATTGTGATAAGCGTATCCCCGATATAGTCAGGGGTTAATGGGAGTCGTCCCCGTCCCCCCAGTATACGGCCAGAACCATGGACCCGGTACTTGTGGTTCGGACTGTCTCCAACCAGCCATAATGTTGTGAGAGTGAAATTATGTCTAAGTCCAGCTTTGGTACATTAGAAGCAACTCTGAAACTTAACCTAATCGTTTTTCGAAGCTACTTTTTGGCTAACTTCTTATAGGAAGGTCAAGGAGCTCTGAAAATGAAGGTGCGCGTCTTTCACTCTTCCCGAGGGACTTAGAAGAATTTTGTGATATTTTTTATTAAAATGGTGTATAAGGGTATATATATAAATATATTTTATGCACTGTATATGAGCTGGCGATTTCTAAGTCTGTGGTTCCGAGAGGGGGTAACCAGGCTCACTAATAAAGGTCAAGCCACTTGGCTGCCAGAATGCCCTGCTTCAGCACAGACCAGAAAGGCATTGTGATAAGCGTATCCCCGGTATAGTCAGGGGTTAATGGGAGTCGTCCCCGTCCCCCCAGTATACGGCCAGAACCATGGACCCGGTACTTGTGGTTCGGACTGTCTCCAACCAGCCATAATGTTGTGAGAGTGAAATTATGTCTAAGTCCAGCTTTGGTACATTAGAAGCAACTCTGAAACTTAACCTAAGCGTTTTTCGAAGCTACTTTTTGGCTAACTTCTTATAGGAAGGTCTAGGAGCTCTGAAAATGAACGTGCGCGTCTTTCACTCTTCCCGAGGGACTTAGAAGAATTTTGTGATATTTTTTATTAAAATGGTGTATAAGGGTATATATATATATATATATATATATATATATATATATATATATATATATATATATATTTTATGCACTGTATATGAGCTGGCGATTTCTAAGTCTGTGGTTCCGAGAGGGGGTAACCAGGCTCACTAATAAAGGTCAAGCCACTTGGCTGCCAGAATGCCCTGCTTAAGCACAGACCAGAAAGGCATTGTGATAAGCGTATCCCCGATATAGTCAGGGGTTAATGGGAGTCGTCCCCGTCCCCCCAGTATACGGCCAGAACCATGGACCCGGTACTTGTGGTTCGGACTGTCTCCAACCAGCCATAATGTTGTGAGAGTGAAATTATGTCTAAGTCCAGCTTTGGTACATTAGAAGCAACTCTGAAACTTAACCTAAGCGTTTTTCGAAGCTACTTTTTGGCTAACTTCTTATAGGAAGGTCAAGGAGCTCTGAAAATGAAGGTGCGCGTCTTTCACTCTTCCCGAGGGACTTAGAAGAATTTTGTGATATTTTTTATTAAAATGGTGTATAAGGGTATATATATAAATATATTTTATGCACTGTATATGAGCTGGCAATTTCTAAGTCTGTGGTTCCGAGAGGGGGTAACCAGGCTCACTAATAAAGGTCAAGGCACTTTTCTGCCAGAATGCCCTGCTTCAGCACAGACCAGAAAGGCATTGTGATAAGCGTATCCCCGGTATAGTCAGGGGTTAATGGGAGTCGTCCCCGTCCCCCCAGTATACGGCCAGAACCATGGACCCGGTACTTGTGGTTCGGACTGTCTCCAACCAGCCATAATGTTGTGAGAGTGAAATTATGTCTAAGTCCAGCTTTGGTACATTAGAAGCAACTCTGAAACTTAACCTAAGCGTTTTTCGAAGCTACTTTTTGGCTAACTTCTTATAGGAAGGTCTAGGAGCTCTGAAAATGAACGTGCGCGTCTTTCACTCTTCCCGAGGGACTTAGAAGAATTTTGTGATATTTTTTATTAAAATGGTGTATAAGGGTATATATATATATATATATATATATATATATATATATATATATATATATATTTTATGCACTGTATATGAGCTGGCGATTTCTAAGTCTGTGGTTCCGAGAGGGGGTAACCAGGCTCACTAATAAAGGTCAAGCCACTTGGCTGCCAGAATGCCCTGCTTAAGCACAGAACAGAAAGACATTGTGATAAGCGTATCCCCGATATAGTCAGGGGTTAATGGGAGTCGTCCCCGTCCCCCCAGTATACGGCCAGAACCATGGACCCGGTACTTGTGGTTCGGACTGTCTCCAACCAGCCATAATGTTGTGAGAGTGAAATTATGTCTAAGTCCAGCTTTGGTACATTAGAAGCAACTCTGAAACTTAACCTAAGCGTTTTTCGAAGCTACTTTTTGGCTAACTTCTTATAGGAAGGTCTAGGAGCTCTGAAAATGAAGGTGCGCGTCTTTCACTCTTCCCGAGGGACTTAGAAGAATTTTGTGATATTTTTTATTAAAATGGTGTATAAGGGTATATATATAAATATATTTTATGCACTGTATATGAGCTGGCAATTTCTAAGTCTGTGGTTCCGAGAGGGGGTAACCAGGCTCACTAATAAAGGTCAAGGCACTTTTCTGCCAGAATGCCCTGCTTCAGCACAGACCAGAAAGGCATTGTGATAAGCGTATCCCCGGTATAGTCAGGGGTTAATGGGAGTCGTCCCCGTCCCCCCAGTATACGGCCAGAACCATGGACCCGGTACTTGTGGTTCGGACTGTCTCCAACCAGCCATAATGTTGTGAGAGTGAAATTATGTCTAAGTCCAGCTTTGGTACATTAGAAGCAACTCTGAAACTTAACCTAAGCGTTTTTCGAAGCTACTTTTTGGCTAACTTCTTATAGGAAGGTCTAGGAGCTCTGAAAATGAACGTGCGCGTCTTTCACTCTTCCCGAGGGACTTAGAAGAATTTTGTGATATTTTTTATTAAAATGGTGTATAAGGGTATATATATAAATATATTTTATGCACTGTATATGAGCTGGCGATTTCTAAGTCTGTGGTTCCGAGAGGGGGTAACCAGGCTCACTAATAAAGGTCAAGCCACTTGGCTGCCAGAATGCCCTGCTTCAGCACAGACCAGAAAGGCATTGTGATAAGCGTATCCCCGGTATAGTCAGGGGTTAATGGGAGTCGTCCCCGTCCCCCCAGTATACGGCCAGAACCATGGACCCGGTACAACGTTAACAACACATTTGAAGCTCAATATTTCATGGACTGAAGCGGGGAAGATAGAAAACGTGTGCCCTGTAAAGGCGAAGTCTGTGGCATTAACAGGCAGGGAGAAAAAGTACTTTCTACCCATTTTTAGGTTCAGCGGTAAAATGGCAAGTTTCTATGGAACTGCATCTCGGCTTGTGACTGTGGTTTTCCCGGTCACACAAAAATGCTGAAATTCGACTTATACAGTGTTTTTGCTTATTAAACTTGATGAATTCTCTCCTCTTGACTGTAGAATAGTGTGTAAAGCAAAGCACAATACATTGCTAAGTGTAGAAGCAAAGATATACGCGATTTCACAATGTGTTCCTAGAACAGCTGTGAGCAACTTTTTTACACAATGTTAACAACACATTTGAAGCTCAATATTTCATGGGCTTAAGCGGGGAAGATAGAAAACGTGTGCCCTGTAAAGGGGAAGTCTGTGGCATTAACAGGAATGGAGAAAAAGTACTTTCTACCCATTTTTAGGTTCAGCGGTAAAATGGCAAGTTTCTATGGAACTGCATCTCGGCTTGTGACTGTGGTTTTCCCGATCACACAAAAATGCTGAAATTCGACTTATACAGTGTTTTTGCTTATTAAACTTGATGAATTCTCTCCTCTTGACTGTAGAATAGTGTGTAAAGCAAATACGGCCAGAACCATGGACCCGGTACTTGTGGTTCGGACTCTCTCCAACCAGCCATAATGTTGTGAGAGTGAAATTATGTCTAAGTCCAGCTTTGGTACATTAGAAGCAACTCTGAAACTTAACCTAAGCGTTTTTCGAAGCTACTTTTTGGCTAACTTCTTAAAAGAAGGTCTAGGAGCTCTGAAAATGAACGTGCGCGTCTTTCACTCTTCCCGAGGGACTTAGAAGAATTTTGTGATATTTTTATAAAAATGGTGTATAAGGGTATATATATAAAAATATTTTATGCACTGTATATGAGCTGGCGATTTCTAAGTCTGTGGTTCCGAGAGGGGGTAACCAGGCTCACTAATAAAGGACAAGCCACTTGGCTGCCAGAATGCCCTGCTTCAGCACAGACCAGAAAGGCATTGTGATAAGCGTATCCCCGGTATAGTCAGGGGTTAATGGGAGTCGTCCCCGTCCCCCCAGTATACGGCCAGAACCATGGACCCGGTACTTGTGGTTCGGACTCTCTCCAACCAGCCATAATGTTGTGAGAGTGAAATTATGTCTAAGTCCAGCTTTGGTACATTAGAAGCAACTCTGAAACTTAACCTAAGCGTTTTTCGAAGCTACTTTTTGGCTAACTTCTTATAGGAAGGTCTAGGAGCTCTGAAAATGAACGTGCGAGTCTTTCATTCTTCCCGAGGGACTTAGAAGAATTTTGTGATATTTTTTATTAAAATGGTGTATAAGGGTATATATATACTGTAAATATATTTTATGCACTGTATATGAGCTGGCGATTTCTAAGTCTGTGGTTCCGAGAGGGGGTAACCAGGCTCACTAATAAAGGTCAAGCCACTTGGCTGCCAGAATGCCCTGCTTAAGCACAGACCAGAAAGGCATTGTGATAAGCGTATCCCCGATATAGTCAGGGGTTAATGGGAGTCGTCCCCGTCCCCCCAGTATACGGCCAGAACCATGGACCCGGTACTTGTGGTTCGGACTGTCTCCAACCAGCCATAATGTTGTGAGAGTGAAATTATGTCTAAGTCCAGCTTTGGTACATTAGAAGCAACTCTGAAACTTAACCTAAGCGTTTTTCGAAGCTACTTTTTGGCTAACTTCTTATAGGAAGGTCTAGGAGCTCTAAAAATGAACGTGCGCGTCTTTCACTCTTCCCGAGGGACTTAGAAGAATTTTGTGATATTTTTTATTAAAATGGTGTATAAGGGTATATATATAAATATATTTTATGCACTGTATATGAGCTGGCGATTTCTAAGTCTGTGGTTCCGAGAGGGGGTAACCAGGCTCACTAATAAAGGTCAAGCCACTTGGCTGCCAGAATGCCGTGCTTCAGCACAGACCAGAAAGGCATTGTGATAAGCGTATCCCCGGTATAGTCAGGGGTTAATGGGAGTCGTCCCCGTCCCCCCAGTTTACGGCCAGAACCATGGACCCGGTACTTGTGGTTCGGACTGTCTCCAACCAGCCATAATGTTGTGAGAGTGAAATTATGTCTAAGTCCAGCTTTGGTACATTAGAAGCAACTCTGAAACTTAACCTAAGCGTTTTTCGAAGCTACTTTTTGGCTAACTTCTTATAGGAAGGTCTAGGAGCTCTGAAAATGAACGTGCGCGTCTTTCACTCTTCCCGAGGTACTTAGAAGAATTTTGTGATATTTTTTATTAAAATGGTGTATAAGGGTATATATATATATATATATATATATATATATATTTTATGCACTGTATATGAGCTGGCGATTTCTAAGTCTGTGGTTCCGAGAGGGGGTAACCAGGCTCACTAATAAAGGTCAAGCCACTTGGCTGCCAGAATGCCCTGCTTAAGCACAGACCAGAAAGGCATTGTGATAAGCGTATCCCCGATATAGTCAGGGGTTAATGGGAGTCGTCCCCGTCCCCCCAGTATACGGCCAGAACCATGGACCCGGTACTTGTGGTTCGGACTGTCTCCAACCAGCCATAATGTTGTGAGAGTGAAATTATGTCTAAGTCCAGCTTTGGTACATTAGAAGCAACTCTGAAACTTAACCTAAGCGTTTTTCGAAGCTACTTTTTGGCTAACTTCTTATAGGAAGGTCTAGGAGCTCTGAAAATGAAGGTGCGCGTCTTTCACTCTTCCCGAGGGACTTAGAAGAATTTTGTGATATTTTTTATTAAAATGGTGTATAAGGGGATATATATATAAATATATTTTATGCACTGTATATGAGCTGGCAATTTCTAAGTCTGTGGTTCCGAGAGGGGGTAACCAGGCTCACTAATAAAGGTCAAGCCACTTTTCTGCCAGAATGCCCTGCTTCAGCACAGACCAGAAAGGCATTGTGATAAGCATATCCCCGGTATAGTCAGGGGTTAATGGGAGTCGTCCCCGTCCCCCCAGTATACGGCCAGAACCATGGACCCGGTACTTGTGGTTCGGACTGTCTCCAACCAGCCATAATGTTGTGAGAGTGAAATTATGTCTAAGTCCAGCTTTGGTACATTAGAAGCAACTCTGAAACTTAACCTAAGCGTTTTTCGAAGCTACTTTTTGGCTAACTTCTTATAGGAAGGTCTAGGAGATCTGAAAATGAACGTGCGCGTCTTTCACTCTTCCCGAGGGACTTAGAAGAATTTTGTGATATTTTTTATTAAAATGGTGTATAAGGGTATATATATAAATATATTTTATGCACTGTATATGAGCTGGCGATTTCTAAGTCTGTGGTTCCGAGAGGGGGTAACCAGGCTCACTAATAAAGGTCAAGCCACTTGGCTGCCAGAATGCCGTGCTTCAGCACAGACCAGAAAGGCATTGTGATAAGCGTATCCCCGGTATAGTCAGGGGTTAATGGGAGTCGTCCCCGTCCCCCCAGTATACGGCCAGAACCATGGACCCGGTACTTGTGGTTCGGACTGTCTCCAACCAGCCATAATGTTGTGAGAGTGAAATTATGTCTAAGTCCAGCTTTGGTACATTAGAAGCAACTCTGAAACTTAACCTAAGCGTTTTTCGAAGCTACTTTTTGGCTAACTTCTTATAGGAAGGTCTAGGAGCTCTGAAAATGAACGTGCGCGTCTTTCACTCTTCCCGAGGGACTTAGAAGAATTTTGTGATATTTTTTATTAAAATGGTGTATAAGGGTATATATATATATATATATATATATATATATATATATATATATATATATATATATTTTATGCACTGTATATGAGCTGGCGATATCTAAGTCTGTGGTTCCGAGAGGGGGTAACCAGGCTCACTAATAATGGTCAAGCCACTTGGCTGCCAGAATGCCCTGCTTAAGCACAGACCAGAAAGGCATTGTGATAAGCGTATCCCCGATATAGTCAGGGGTTAATGGGAGTCGTCCCCGTCCCCCCAGTATACGGCCAGAACCATGGACCCGGTACTTGTGGTTCGGACTGTCTCCAACCAGCCATAATGTTGTGAGAGTGAAATTATGTCTAAGTCCAGCTTTGGTACATTAGAAGCAACTCTGAAACTTAACCTAAGCGTTTTTCGAAGCTACTTTTTGGCTAACTTCTTATAGGAAGGTCTAGGAGCTCTGAAAATGAAGGTGCGCGTCTTTCACTCTTCCCGAGGGACTTAGAAGAATTTTGTGATATTTTTTATTAAAATGGTGTATAAGGGTATATATATAAATATATTTTATGCACTGTATATGAGCTGGCAATTTCTAAGTCTGTGGTTCCGAGAGGGGGTAACCAGGCTCACTAATAAAGGTCAAGCCACTTGGCTGCCAGAATGCCCTGCTTAAGCACAGACCAGAAAGGCATTGTGATAAGCGTATCCCCGATATAGTCAGGGGTTAATGGGAGTCGTCCCCGTCCCCCCAGTATACGGCCAGAACCATGGACCCGGTACTTGTGGTTCGGACTGTCTCCAACCAGCCATAATGTTGTGAGAGTGAAATTATGTCTAAGTCCAGCTTTGGTACATTAGAAGCAACTCTGAAACTTAACCTAATCGTTTTTCGAAGCTACTTTTTGGCTAACTTCTTATAGGAAGGTCAAGGAGCTCTGAAAATGAAGGTGCGCGTCTTTCACTCTTCCCGAGGGACTTAGAAGAATTTTGTGATATTTTTTATTAAAATGGTGTATAAGGGTATATATATAAATATATTTTATGCACTGTATATGAGCTGGCGATTTCTAAGTCTGTGGTTCCGAGAGGGGGTAACCAGGCTCACTAATAAAGGTCAAGCCACTTGGCTGCCAGAATGCCCTGCTTCAGCACAGACCAGAAAGGCATTGTGATAAGCGTATCCCCGGTATAGTCAGGGGTTAATGGGAGTCGTCCCCGTCCCCCCAGTATACGGCCAGAACCCTGGACCCGGTACTTTTGGTTCGGACTGTCTCCAACCAGCCATAATGTTGTGAGAGTGAAATTATGTCTAAGTCCAGCTTTGGTACATTAGAAGCAACTCTGAAACTTAACCTAAGCGTTTTTCGAAGCTACTTTTTGGCTAACTTCTTATAGGAAGGTCTAGGAGCTCTGAAAATGAACGTGCGCGTCTTTCACTCTTCCCGAGGGACTTAGAAGAATTTTGTGATATTTTTTATTAAAATGGTGTATAAGGGTATATATATATATATATATATATATATATATATATATATATATATATATATATATATATATATTTTATGCACTGTATATGAGCTGGCGATTTCTAAGTCTGTGGTTCCGAGAGGGGGTAACCAGGCTCACTAATAAAGGTCAAGCCACTTGGCTGCCAGAATGCCCTGCTTAAGCACAGACCAGAAAGGCATTGTGATAAGCGTATCCCCGATATAGTCAGGGGTTAATGGGAGTCGTCCCGGTCCCCCCAGTATACGGCCAGAACCATGGACCCGGTACTTGTGGTTCGGACTGTCTCCAACCAGCCATAATGTTGTGAGAGTGAAATTATGTCTAAGTCCAGCTTTGGTACATTAGAAGCAACTCTGAAACTTAACCTAAGCGTTTTTCGAAGCTACTTTTTGGCTAACTTCTTATAGGAAGGTCTAGGAGCTCTGAAAATGAACGTGCGCGTCTTTCACTCTTCCCGAGGGACTTAGAAGAATTTTGTGATATTTTTTATTAAAATGGTGTATAAGGGTATATATATATATATATATATATATATATATATATATATATATATATATATATATATATATATATATATATTTTATGCACTGTATATGAGCTGGCGATTTCTAAGTCTGTGGTTCCGAGAGGGGGTAACCAGGCTCACTAATAATGGTCAAGCCACTTGGCTGCCAGAATGCCCTGCTTAAGCACAGACCAGAAAGGCATTGTGATAAGCGTATCCCCGATATAGTCAGGGGTTAATGGGAGTCGTCCCCGTCCCCCCAGTATACGGCCAGAACCATGGACCCGGTACTTGTGGTTCGGACTGTCTCCAACCAGCCATAATGTTGTGAGAGTGAAATTATGTCTAAGTCCAGCTTTGGTACATTAGAAGCAACTCTGAAACTTAACCTAAGCGTTTTTCGAATCTACTTTTTGGCTAACTTCTTATAGGAAGGTCTAGGAGCTCTGAAAATGAAGGTGCGCGTCTTTCACTCTTCCCGAGGGACTTAGAAGAATTTTGTGATATTTTTTATTAAAATGGTGTATAAGGGTATATATATAAATATATTTTATGCACTGTATATGAGCTGGCAATTTCTAAGTCTGTGGTTCCGAGAGGGGGTAACCAGGCTCACTAATAAAGGTCAAGCCACTTGGCTGCCAGAATGCCCTGCTTAAGCACAGACCAGAAAGGCATTGTGATAAGCGTATCCCCGATATAGTCAGGGGTTAATGGGAGTCGTCCCCGTCCCCCCAGTATACGGCCAGAACCATGGACCCGGTACTTGTGGTTCGGACTGTCTCCAACCAGCCATAATGTTGTGAGAGTGAAATTATGTCTAAGTCCAGCTTTGGTACATTAGAAGCAACTCTGAAACTTAACCTAATCGTTTTTCGAAGCTACTTTTTGGCTAACTTCTTATAGGAAGGTCAAGGAGCTCTGAAAATGAAGGTGCGCGTCTTTCACTCTTCCCGAGGGACTTAGAAGAATTTTGTGATATTTTTTATTAAAATGGTGTATAAGGGTATATATATAAATATATTTTATGCACTGTATATGAGCTGGCGATTTCTAAGTCTGTGGTTCCGAGAGGGGGTAACCAGGCTCACTAATAAAGGTCAAGCCACTTGGCTGCCAGAATGCCCTGCTTCAGCACAGACCAGAAAGGCATTGTGATAAGCGTATCCCCGGTATAGTCAGGGGTTAATGGGAGTCGTCCCCGTCCCCCCAGTATACGGCCAGAACCATGGACCCGGTACTTGTGGTTCGGACTGTCTCCAACCAGCCATAATGTTGTGAGAGTGAAATTATGTCTAAGTCCAGCTTTGGTACATTAGAAGCAACTCTGAAACTTAACCTAAGCGTTTTTCGAAGCTACTTTTTGGCTAACTTCTTATAGGAAGGTCTAGGAGCTCTGAAAATGAACGTGCGCGTCTTTCACTCTTCCCGAGGGACTTAGAAGAATTTTGTGATATTTTTTATTAAAATGGTGTATAAGGGTATATATATATATATATATATATATATATATATATATATATATATATATATATATATATATATATATATATATATTTTATGCACTGTATATGAGCTGGCGATTTCTAAGTCTGTGGTTCCGAGAGGGGGTAACCAGGCTCACTAATAAAGGTCAAGCCACTTGGCTGCCAGAATGCCCTGCTTAAGCACAGACCAGAAAGGCATTGTGATAAGCGTATCCCCGATATAGTCAGGGGTTAATGGGAGTCGTCCCGGTCCCCCCAGTATACGGCCAGAACCATGGACCCGGTACTTGTGGTTCGGACTGTCTCCAACCAGCCATAATGTTGTGAGAGTGAAATTATGTCTAAGTCCAGCTTTGGTACATTAGAAGCAACTCTGAAACTTAACCTAAGCGTTTTTCGAAGCTACTTTTTGGCTAACTTCTTATAGGAAGGTCTAGGAGCTCTGAAAATGAACGTGCGCGTCTTTCACTCTTCCCGAGGGACTTAGAAGAATTTTGTGATATTTTTTATTAAAATGGTGTATAAGGGTATATATATATATATATATATATATATATATATATATATATATATATTTTATGCACTGTATATGAGCTGGCGATTTCTAAGTCTGTGGTTCCGAGAGGGGGTAACCAGGCTCACTAATAAAGGTCAAGGCACTTTTCTGCCAGAATGCCCTGCTTCAGCACAGACCAGAAAGGCATTGTGATAAGCGTATCCCCGGTATAGTCAGGGGTTAATGGGAGTCGTCCCCGTCCCCCCAGTATACGGCCAGAACCATGGACCCGGTACTTGTGGTTCGGACTGTCTCCAACCAGCCATAATGTTGTGAGAGTGAAATTATGTCTAAGTCCAGCTTTGGTACATTAGAAGCAACTCTGAAACTTAACCTAAGCGTTTTTCGAAGCTACTTTTTGGCTAACTTCTTATAGGAAGGTCTAGGAGCTCTGAAAATGAACGTGCGCGTCTTTCACTCTTCCCGAGGGACTTAGAAGAATTTTGTGATATTTTTTATTAAAATGGTGTATAAGGGTATATATATAAATATATTTTATGCACTGTATATGAGCTGGCGATTTCTAAGTCTGTGGTTCCGAGAGGGGGTAACCAGGCTCACTAATAAAGGTCAAGCCACTTGGCTGCCAGAATGCCCTGCTTCAGCACAGACCAGAAAGGCATTGTGATAAGCGTATCCCCGGTATAGTCAGGGGTTAATGGGAGTCGTCCCCGTCCCCCCAGTATACGGCCAGAACCATGGACCCGGTACAACGTTAACAACACATTTGAAGCTCAATATTTCATGGACTGAAGCGGGGAAGATAGAAAACGTGTGCCCTGTAAAGGCGAAGTCTGTGGCATTAACAGGCAGGGAGAAAAAGTACTTTCTACCCATTTTTAGGTTCAGCGGTAAAATGGCAAGTTTCTATGGAACTGCATCTCGGCTTGTGACTGTGGTTTTCCCGGTCACACAAAAATGCTGAAATTCGACTTATACAGTGTTTTTGCTTATTAAACTTGATGAATTCTCTCCTCTTGACTGTAGAATAGTGTGTAAAGCAAAGCACAATACATTGCTAAGTGTAGAAGCAAAGATATACGCGATTTCACAATGTGTTCCTAGAACAGCTGTGAGCAACTTTTTTACACAATGTTAACAACACATTTGAAGCTCAATATTTCATGGGCTGAAGCGGGGAAGATAGAAAACGTGTGCTCTGTAAAGGGGAAGTCTGTGGCATTAACAGGAAGGGAGAAAAGGTACTTTCGACCCATTTTTAGGTTCAGCGGTAAAATGGCAAGTTTCTATGGAACTGCATCTCGGCTTGTGACTGTGGTTTTCCCGATCACACAAAAATGCTGAAATTCGACTTATACAGTGTTTTTGCTTATTAAACTTGATGAATTCTCTCCTCTTGACTGTAGAATAGTGTGTAAAGCAAATACGGCCAGAACCATGGACCCGGTACTTGTGGTTCGGACTCTCTCCAACCAGCCATAATGTTGTGAGAGTGAAATTATGTCTAAGTCCAGCTTTGGTACATTAGAAGCAACTCTGAAACTTAACCTAAGCGTTTTTCGAAGCTACTTTTTGGCTAACTTCTTATAGGAAGGTCTAGGAGCTCTGAAAATGAACGTGCGCGTCTTTCACTCTTCCCGAGGGACTTAGAAGAATTTTGTGATATTTTTTATTAAAATGGTGTATAAGGGTATATATATAAATATATTGTATGCACTGTATATGAGCTGGCGATTTCTAAGTCTGTGGTTCCGAGAGGGGGTAACCAGGCTCACTAATAAAGGTCAAGCCACTTGGCTGCCAGAATGCCGTGCTTCAGCACAGACCAGAAAGGCATTGTGATAAGCGTATCCCCGGTATAGTCAGGGGTTAATGGGAGTCGTCCCCGTCCCCCCAGTATACGGCCAGAACCATGGACCCGGTACTTGTGGTTCGGACTGTCTCCAACCAGCCATAATGTTGTGAGAGTGAAATTATGTCTAAGTCCAGCTTTGGTACATTAGAAGCAACTCTGAAACTTAACCTAAGCGTTTTTCGAAGCTACTTTTTGGCTAACTTCTTATAGGAAGGTCTAGGAGCTCTGAAAATGAACGTGCGCGTCTTTCACTCTTCCCGAGGGACTTAGAAGAATTTTGTGATATTTTTTATTAAAATGGTGTATAAGGGTATATATATAAATATATTTTATGCACTGTATATGAGCTGGCAATTTCTAAGTCTGTGGTTCCGAGAGGGGGTAACCAGGCTCACTAATAAAGGTCAAGCCACTTTTCTGCCAGAATGCCCTGCTTCAGCACAGACCAGAAAGGCATTGTGATAAGCGTATCCCCGGTATAGTCAGGGGTTAATGGGAGTCGTCCCCGTCCCCCCAGTATACGGCCAGAACCATGGACCCGGTACTTGTGGTTCGGACTGTCTCCAACCAGCCATAATGTTGTGAGAGTGAAATTATGTCTAAGTCCAGCTTTGGTACATTAGAAGCAACTCTGAAACTTAACCTAAGCGTTTTTCGAAGCTACTTTTTGGCTAACTTCTTATAGGAAGGTCTAGGAGCTCTGAAAATGAACGTGCGCGTCTTTCACTCTTCCCGAGGGACTTAGAAGAATTTTGTGATATTTTTTATTAAAATGGTGTATAAGGGTATATATATAAATATATTTTATGCACTGTATATGAGCTGGCGATTTCTAAGTCTGTGGTTCCGAGAGGGGGTAACCAGGCTCACTAATAAAGGTCAAGCCACTTGGCTGCCAGAATGCCGTGCTTCAGCACAGACCAGAAAGGCATTGTGATAAGCGTATCCCCGGTATAGTCAGGGGTTAATGGGAGTCGTCCCCGTCCCCCCAGTATACGGCCAGAACCATGGACCCGGTACTTGTGGTTCGGACTGTCTCCAACCAGCCATAATGTTGTGAGAGTGAAATTATGTCTAAGTCCAGCTTTGGTACATTAGAAGCAACTCTGAAACTTAACCTAAGCGTTTTTCGAAGCTACTTTTTGGCTAACTTCTTATAGGAAGGTCTAGGAGCTCTGAAAATGAACGTGCGCGTCTTTCACTCTTCCCGAGGGACTTAGAAGAATTTTGTGATATTTTTTATTAAAATGGTGTATAAGGGTATATATATATATATATATATATATATATATATATATATATATATATATATATATATATATATATATATATATTTTATGCACTGTATATGAGCTGGCGATTTCTAAGTCTGTGGTTCCGAGAGGGGGTAACCAGGCTCACTAATAAAGGTCAAGCCACTTGGCTGCCAGAATGCCCTGCTTAAGCACAGACCAGAAAGGCATTGTGATAAGCGTATCCCCGATATAGTCAGGGGTTAATGGGAGTCGTCCCCGTCCCCCCAGTATACGGCCAGAACCATGGACCCGGTACTTGTGGTTCGGACTGTCTCCAACCAGCCATAATGTTGTGAGAGTGAAATTATGTCTAAGTCCAGCTTTGGTACATTAGAAGCAACTCTGAAACTTAACCTAAGCGTTTTTCGAAGCTACTTTTTGGCTAACTTCTTATAGGAAGGTCAAGGAGCTCTGAAAATGAAGGTGCGCGTCTTTCACTCTTCCCGAGGGACTTAGAAGAATTTTGTGATATTTTTTATTAAAATGGTGTATAAGGGTATATATATAAATATATTTTATGCACTGTATATGAGCTGGCAATTTCTAAGTCTGTGGTTCCGAGAGGGGGTAACCAGGCTCACTAATAAAGGTCAAGGCACTTTTCTGCCAGAATGCCCTGCTTCAGCACAGACCAGAAAGGCATTGTGATAAGCGTATCCCCGGTATAGTCAGGGGTTAATGGGAGTCGTCCCCGTCCCCCCAGTATACGGCCAGAACCATGGACCCGGTACTTGTGGTTCGGACTGTCTCCAACCAGCCATAATGTTGTGAGAGTGAAATTATGTCTAAGTCCAGCTTTGGTACATTAGAAGCAACTCTGAAACTTAACCTAAGCGTTTTTCGAAGCTACTTTTTGGCTAACTTCTTATAGGAAGGTCTAGGAGCTCTGAAAATGAACTTACGCGTCTTTCACTCTTCCCGAGGGACTTAGAAGAATTTTGTGATATTTTTTATTAAAATGGTGTATAAGGGTATATATATAAATATATTTTATGCACTGTATATGAGCTGGCGATTTCTAAGTCTGTGGTTCCGAGAGGGGGTAACCAGGCTCACTAATAAAGGTCAAGCCACTTGGCTGCCAGAATGCCCTGCTTCAGCACAGACCAGAAAGGCATTGTGATAAGCGTATCCCCGGTATAGTCAGGGGTTAATGGGAGTCGTCCCCGTCCCCCCAGTATACGGCCAGAACCATGGACCCGGTACAACGTTAACAACACATTTGAAGCTCAATATTTCATGGACTGAAGCGGGGAAGATAGAAAACGTGTGCCCTGTAAAGGCGAAGTCTGTGGCATTAACAGGCAGGAAGAAAAAGTACTTTCTACCCATTTTTAGGTTCAGCGGTAAAATGGCAAGTTTCTATGGAACTGCATCTCGGCTTGTGACTGTGGTTTTCCCGGTCACACAAAAATGCTGAAATTCGACTTATACAGTGTTTTTGCTTATTAAACTTGATGAATTCTCTCCTCTTGACTGTAGAATAGTGTGTAAAGCAAAGCACAATACATTGCTAAGTGTAGAAGCAAAGATATACGCGATTTCACAATGTGTTCCTAGAACAGCTGTGAGCAACTTTTTTACACAATGTTAACAACACATTTGAAGCTCAATATTTCATGGGCTGAAGCGGGGAAGATAGAAAACGTGTGCCCTGTAAAGGGGAAGTCTGTGGCATTAACAGGAAGGGAGAAAAAGTACTTTCTACCCATTTTTAGGTTCAGCGGTAAAATGGCAAGTTTCTATGGAACTGCATCTCGGCTTGTGACTGTGGTTTTCCCGATCACACAAAAATGCTGAAATTCGACTTATACAGTGTTTTTGCTTATTAAACTTGATGAATTCTCTCCTCTTGACTGTAGAATAGTGTGTAAAGCAAATACGGCCAGAACCATCGACCCGGTACTTGTGGTTCGGACTCTCTCCAACCAGCCATAATGTTGTGAGAGTGAAATTATGTCTAAGTCCAGCTTTGGTACATTAGAAGCAACTCTGAAACTTAACCTAAGCGTTTTTCGAAGCTACTTTTTGGCTAACTTCTTATAGGAAGGTCTAGGAGCTCTGAAAATGAACGTGCGCGTCTTTCACTCTTCCCGAGGGACTTAGAAGAATTTTGTGATATTTTTTATTAAAATGGTGTATAAGGGTATAAATATAAATATATTTTATGCACTGTATATGAGCTGGCGATTTCTAAGTCTGTGGTTCCGAGAGGGGGTAACCAGGCTCACTAATAAAGGTCAAGCCACTTGGCTGCCAGAATGCCGTGCTTCAGCACAGACCAGAAAGGCATTGTGATAAGCGTATCCCCGGTATAGTCAGGGGTTAATGGGAGTCGTCCCCGTCCCCCCAGTATACGGCCAGAACCATGGACCCGGTACTTGTGGTTCGGACTGTCTCCAACCAGCCATAATGTTGTGAGAGTGAAATTATGTCTAAGTCCAGCTTTGGTACATTAGAAGCAACTCTGAAACTTAACCTAAGCGTTTTTCGAAGCTACTTTTTGGCTAACTTCTTATAGGAAGGTCTAGGAGCTCTGAAAATGAACGTGCGAGTCTTTCACTATTCCCGAGGGACTTAGAAGAATTCTGTGATATTTTTTATTAAAATGGTGTATAAGGGTATATATATATATATATATATATATTTTATGCACTGTATATGAGCTGGCGATTTCTAAGTCTGTGGTTCCGAGAGGGGGTAACCAGGCTCACTAATAAAGGTCAAGACACTTGGCTGCCAGAATGCCCTGCTTAAGCACAGACCAGAAAGGCATTGTGATAAGCGTATCCCCGATATAGTCAGGGGTTAATGGGAGTCGTCCCCGTCCCCCCAGTATACGGCCAGAACCATGGACCCGGTACTTGTGGTTCGGACTGTCTCCAACCAGCCATAATGTTGTGAGAGTGAAATTATGTCTAAGTCCAGCTTTGGTACATTAGAAGCAACTCTGAAACTTAACCTAAGCGTTTTTCGAAGCTACTTTTTGGCTAACTTCTTATAGGAAGGTATAGGAGCTCTGAAAATGAAGGTGCGCGTCTTTCACTCTTCCCGAGGGACTTAGAAGAATTTTGTGATATTTTTTATTAAAATGGTGTATAAGGGTATATATATAAATATATTTTATGCACTGTATATGAGCTGGCAATTTCTAAGTCTGTGGTTCCGAGAGGGGGTAACCAGGCTCACTAATAAAGGTCAAGCCACTTTTCTGCCAGAATGCCCTGCTTCAGCACAGACCAGAAAGGCATTGTGATAAGCGTATCCCCGGTATAGTCAGGGGTTAATGGGAGTCGTCCCCGTCCCCCCAGTATACGGCCAGAACCATGGACCCGGTACTTGTGGTTCGGACTGTCTCCAACCAGCCATAATGTTGTGAGAGTGAAATTATGTCTAAGTCCAGCTTTGGTACATTAGAAGCAACTCTGAAACTTAACCTAAGCGTTTTTCGAAGCTACTTTTTGGCTAACTTCTTATAGGAAGGTCTAGGAGCTCTGAAAATGAACGTACGCGTCTTTCACTCTTCCCGAGGGACTTAGAAGAATTTTGTGATATTTTTTATTAAAATGGTGTATAAGGGTATATATATAAATATATTTTATGCACTGTATATGAGCTGGCGATTTCTAAGTCTGTGGTTCCGAGAGGGGGTAACCAGGCTCACTAATAAAGGTCAAGCCACTTGGCTGCCAGAATGCCCTGCTTCAGCACAGACCAGAAAGGCATTGTGATAAGCGTATCCCCGGTATAGTCAGGGGTTAATGGGAGTCGTCCCCGTCCCCCCAGTATACGGCCAGAACCATGGACCCGGTACAACGTTAACAACACATTTGAAGCTCAATATTTCATGGACTGAAGCGGGGAAGATAGAAAACGTGTGCCCTGTAAAGGCGAAGTCTGTGGCATTAACAGGCAGGGAGAAAAAGTACTTTCTACCCATTTTTAGGTTCAGCGGTAAAATGGCAAGTTTCTATGGAACTGCATCTCGGCTTGTGACTGTGGTTTTCCCGGTCACACAAAAATGCTGAAATTCGACTTATACAGTGTTTTTGCTTATTAAACTTGATGAATTCTCTCCTCTTGACTGTAGAATAGTGTGTAAAGCAAAGCACAATACATTGCTAAGTGTAGAAGCAAAGATATACGCGATTTCACAATGTGTTCCTAGAACAGCTGTGAGCAACTTTTTTACACAATGTTAACAACACATTTGAAGCTCAATATTTCATGGGCTGAAGCGGGGAAGATAGAAAACGTGTGCCCTGTAAAGGGGAAGTCTGTGGCATTAACAGGAAGGGAGAAAAAGTACTTTCTACCCATTTTTAGGTTCAGCGGTAAAATGGCAAGTTTCTATGGAACTGCATCTCGGCTTGTGACTGTGGTTTTCCCGATCACACAAAAATGCTGAAATTCGACTTATACAGTGTTTTTGCTTATTAAACTTGATGAATTCTCTCCTCTTGACTGTAGAATAGTGTGTAAAGCAAATACGGCCAGAACCATGGACCCGGTACTTGTGGTTCGGACTCTCTCCAACCAGCCATAATGTTGTGAGAGTGAAATTATGTCTAAGTCCAGCTTTGGTACATTAGAAGCAACTCTGAAACTTAACCTAAGCGTTTTTCGAAGCTACTTTTTGGCTAACTTCTTATAGGAAGGTCTAGGAGCTCTGAAAATGAACGTGCGCGTCTTTCACTCTTCCCGAGGGACTTAGAAGAATTTTGTGATATTTTTTATTAAAATGGTGTATAAGGGTATAAATATAAATATATTTTATGCACTGTATATGAGCTGGCGATTTCTAAGTCTGTGGTTCCGAGAGGGGGTAACCAGGCTCACTAATAAAGGTCAAGCCACTTGGCTGCCAGAATGCCGTGCTTCAGCACAGACCAGAAAGGCATTGTGATAAGCGTATCCCCGGTATAGTCAGGGGTTAATGGGAGTCGTCCCCGTCCCCCCAGTATACGGCCAGAACCATGGACCCGGTACTTGTGGTTCGGACTGTCTCCAACCAGCCATAATGTTGTGAGAGTGAAATTATGTCTAAGTCCAGCTTTGGTACATTAGAAGCAACTCTGAAACTTAACCTAAGCGTTTTTCGAAGCTACTTTTTGGCTAACTTCTTATAGGAAGGTCTAGGAGCTCTGAAAATGAACGTGCGAGTCTTTCACTATTCCCGAGGGACTTAGAAGAATTATGTGATATTTTTTATTAAAATGGTGTATAAGGGTATATATATATATATATATATTTTATGCACTGTATATGAGCTGGCGATTTCTAAGTCTGTGGTTCCGAGAGGGGGTAACCAGGCTCACTAATAAAGGTCAAGCCACTTGGCTGCCAGAATGCCCTGCTTAAGCACAGACCAGAAAGGCATTGTGATAAGCGTATCCCCGATATAGTCAGGGGTTAATGGGAGTCGTCCCCGTCCCCCCAGTATACGGCCAGAACCATGGACCCGGTACTTGTGGTTCGGACTGTCTCCAACCAGCCATAATGTTGTGAGAGTGAAATTATGTCTAAGTCCAGCTTTGGTACATTAGAAGCAACTCTGAAACTTAACCTAAGCGTTTTTCGAAGCTACTTTTTGGCTAACTTCTTATAGGAAGGTCTAGGAGCTCTGAAAATGAAGGTGCGCGTCTTTCACTCTTCCCGAGGGACTTAGAAGAATTTTGTGATATTTTTTATTAAAATGGTGTATAAGGGTATATATATAAATATATTTTATGCACTGTATATGAGCTGGCAATTTCTAAGTCTGTGGTTCCGAGAGGGGGTAACCAGGCTCACTAATAAAGGTCAAGCCACTTGGCTGCCAGAATGCCCTGCTTCAGCACAGACCAGAAAGGCATTGTGATAAGCTTATCCCCGGTATAGTCAGGGGTTAATGGGAGTCGTCCCCGTCCCCCCAGTATACGGCCAGAACCATGGACCCGGTACTTGTGGTTCGGACTGTCTCCAACCAGCCATAATGTTGTGAGAGTGAAATTATGTCTAAGTCCAGCTTTGGTACATTAGAAGCAACTCTGAAACTTAACCTAAGCGTTTTTCGAAGCTACTTTTTGGCTAACTTCTTATAGGAAGGTCTAGGAGCTCTGAAAATGAACGTACGCGTCTTTCACTCTTCCCGAGGGACTTAGAAGAATTTTGTGATATTTTTTATTAAAATGGTGTATAAGGGTATATATATAAATATATTTTATGCACTGTATATGAGCTGGCGATTTCTAAGTCTGTGGTTCCGAGAGGGGGTAACCAGGCTCACTAATAAAGGTCAAGCCACTTGGCTGCCAGAATGCCCTGCTTCAGCACAGACCAGAAAGGCATTGTGATAAGCGTATCCCCGGTATAGTCAGGGGTTAATGGGAGTCGTCCCCGTCCCCCCAGTATACGGCCAGAACCATGGACCCGGTACAACGTTAACAACACATTTGAAGCTCAATATTTCATGGACTGAAGCGGGGAAGATAGAAAACGTGTGCCCTGTAAAGGCGAAGTCTGTGGCATTAACAGGCAGGGAGAAAAAGTACTTTCTACCCATTTTTAGGTTCAGCGGTAAAATGGCAAGTTTCTATGGAACTGCATCTCGGCTTGTGACTGTGGTTTTCCCGGTCACACAAAAATGCTGAAATTCGACTTATACAGTGTTTTTGCTTATTAAACTTGATGAATTCTCTCCTCTTGACTGTAGAATAGTGTGTAAAGCAAAGCACAATACATTGCTAAGTGTAGAAGCAAAGATATACGCGATTTCACAATGTGTTCCTAGAACAGCTGTGAGCAACTTTTTTACACAATGTTAACAACACATTTGAAGCTCAATATTTCATGGGCTGAAGCGGGGAAGATAGAAAACGTGTGCCCTGTAAAGGGGAAGTCTGTGGCATTAACAGGAAGGGAGAAAAAGTACTTTCTACCCATTTTTAGGTTCAGCGGTAAAATGGCAAGTTTCTATGGAACTGCATCTCGGCTTGTGACTGTGGTTTTCCCGATCACACAAAAATGCTGAAATTCGACTTATACAGTGTTTTTGCTTATTAAACTTGATGAATTCTCTCCTCTTGACTGTAGAATAGTGTGTAAAGCAAATACGGCCAGAACCATGGACCCGGTACTTGTGGTTCGGACTCTCTCCAACCAGCCATAATGTTGTGAGAGTGAAATTATGTCTAAGTCCAGCTTTGGTACATTAGAAGCAACTCTGAAACTTAACCTAAGCGTTTTTCGAAGCTACTTTTTGGCTAACTTCTTATAGGAAGGTCTAGGAGCTCTGAAAATGAACGTGCGCGTCTTTCACTCTTCCCGAGGGACTTAGAAGAATTTTGTGATATTTTTTATTAAAATGGTGTATAAGGGTATAAATATAAATATATTTTATGCACTGTATATGAGCTGGCGATTTCTAAGTCTGTGGTTCCGAGAGGGGGTAACCAGGCTCACTAATATAGGTCAAGCCACTTGGCTGCCAGAATGCCGTGCTTCAGCACAGACCAGAAAGGCATTGTGATAAGCGTATCCCCGGTATAGTCAGGGGTTAATGGGAGTCGTCCCCGTCCCCCCAGTATACGGCCAGAACCATGGACCCGGTACTTGTGGTTCGGACTGTCTCCAACCAGCCATAATGTTGTGAGAGTGAAATTATGTCTAAGTCCAGCTTTGGTACATTAGAAGCAACTCTGAAACTTAACCTAAGCGTTTTTCGAAGCTACTTTTTGGCTAACTTCTTATAGGAAGGTCTAGGAGCTCTGAAAATGAACGTGCGAGTCTTTCACTATTCCCGAGGGACTTAGAAGAATTATGTGATATTTTTTATTAAAATGGTGTATAAGGGTATATATATATATATATTTTTTATGCACTGTATATGAGCTGGCGATTTCTAAGTCTGTGGTTCCGAGAGGGGGTAACCAGGCTCACTAATAAAGGTCAAGCCACTTGGCTGCCAGAATGCCCTGCTTAAGCACAGACCAGAAAGGCATTGTGATAAGCGTATCCCCGATATAGTCAGGGGTTAATGGGAGTCGTCCCCGTCCCCCCAGTATACGGCCAGAACCATGGACCCGGTACTTGTGGTTCGGACTGTCTCCAACCAGCCATAATGTTGTGAGAGTGAAATTATGTCTAAGTCCAGCTTTGGTACATTAGAAGCAACTCTGAAACTTAACCTAAGCGTTTTTCGAAGCTACTTTTTGGCTAACTTCTTATAGGAAGGTCTAGGAGCTCTGAAAATGAAGGTGCGCGTCTTTCACTCTTCCCGAGGGACTTAGAAGAATTTTGTGATATTTTTTATTAAAATGGTGTATAAGGGTATATATATAAATATATTTTATGCACTGTATATGAGCTGGCAATTTCTAAGTCTGTGGTTCCGAGAGGGGGTAACCAGGCTCACTAATAAAGGTCAAGCCACTTGGCTGCCAGAATGCCCTGCTTCAGCACAGACCAGAAAGGCATTGTGATAAGCTTATCCCCGGTATAGTCAGGGGTTAATGGGAGTCGTCCCCGTCCCCCCAGTATACGGCCAGAACCATGGACCCGGTACAACGTTAACAACACATTTGAAGCTCAATATTTCATGGACTGAAGCGGGGAAGAAAGAAAACGTGTGCCCTGTAAAGGCGAAGTCTGTGGCATTAACAGGAAGGGAGAAAAAGTACTTTCGACCCATTTTTAGGTTCCGCGGTAAAATGGCAAGTTCCTATGGAACTGAATCTCGGCTTGTGACTGTGGTTTTCCCGGTTAAACAAAAATGCTGAAATTCGACTGATACAGTGTTTTTGCTTATTAAACTTGATGAATTCTCTCCTCTTGACTGTAGAATAGTGTGTAAAGCAAAACACAATACATTCCTATGTGTAGAAGAAAAGATATACGCGATTTCACAATGTGTTCCTAGAACAGCTGTGAGCAACTTTTTTACACAACGTTAACAACACATTTGAAGCTCAATATTTCATGGGCTGAAGCGGGGAAGATAGAAAACGTGTGCCCTGTAAAGGCGAAGTCTGTGGCATTAACAGGAAGGGAGAAAAAGTACTTTCTACCCATTTTTAGGTTCAGCGGTGAAATGGCAAGTTTCTATGGAACTGCATCTCGTCTTGTGACTGGTTTTCCCGGTCACACAAAAATGCTGAAATTCGACTTATACAGTGTTTTTGCTTATTAAAATTGATGAATTCTCTCCTCTTGACTGTAGAATAGTGTGTAAAGCAAAGCACAATACATTCCTATGTGTAGAAGAAAAGATATACGCGATTTCACAATGTGTTCCTAGAACAGCTGTGAGCAACTTTTTTACACAAAGTTAACAACACATTTGAAGCTCAATATTTCATGGGCTGAAGCGGGGAAGATAGAAAACGTGTGCCCTGTAAAGGCGAAGTCTGTGGCATTAACAGGAAGGGAGAAAAAGTACTTTCTACCCATTTTTAGGTTCAGCGGTAAAATGGCAAGTTTCTATGGAACTGCATCTCGTCTTGTGACTGTGGTTTTCCCGGTCACACAAAAATGCTGAAATTCGACTTATACAGTGTTTTTGCTTATTAAACTTGATGAATTCTCTCCTCTTGACTGTAGAATAGTGTGTAAAGCAAAGCACAATACATTCCTATGTGTAGAAGAAAAGATATACGCGATTTCACAATGTGCTCCTAGAACAGCTGTGAGCAACTTTTTTACACAACGTTAACAACACATTTGAAGCTCAATATTTCATGGGCTGAAGCGGGGAAGATAGAAAACGTGTGCCCTGTAAAGGCGAAGTCTGTGGCATTAACAGGAAGGGAGAAAAAGTACTTTCTACCCATTTTTAGGTTCAGCGGTAAAATGGCAAGTTTCTATGGAACTGCATCTCGGCTTGTGACTGTGGTTTTCCCGGTCACACAAAAATGCTGAAATTCGAATTATACAGTGTTTGTGCTTATTAAACTTGATGAATTCTCTCCTCTTGACTGTAGAATAGTGTGTAAAGCAAAGCACAATACATTCCTATGTGTAGAAGCAAAGATATACGCGATTTCACAATGTGTTCCTAGAACAGCTGTGAGCAACTTTTTTACACAATGTTAACAACACATTTGAAGCTCAATATTTCATGGGCTGAAGCGGGGAAGATAGAAAACGTGTGCCCTGTAAAGGCGAAGTCTGTGGCATTAACAGGAAGGGAGAAAAAGTACTTTCTACCCATTTTTAGGTTCCGCGGTAAAATGGCAAGTTCCTATGGAACTGAATCTCGGCTTGTGACTGTGGTTTTCCCGGTTAAACAAAAATGCTGAAATTCGACTGATACAGTGTTTTTGCTTATTAAACTTGATGAATTCTCTCCTCTTGACTGTAGAATAGTGTGTAAAGCAAAGCACAATACATTCCTATGTGTAGAAGAAAAGATATACGCGATTTCACAATGTGTTCCTAGAACAGCTGTGAGCAACTTTTTTACACAAAGTTAACAACACATTTGAAGCTCAATATTTCATGCGCTGAAGCGGGGAAGATAGAAAACGTGTGCCCTGTAAAGGCGAAGTCTGTGGCATTAACAGGAAGGGAGAAAAAGTACTTTCTACCCATTTTTAGGTTCAGCGGTAAAATGGCAAGTCTCTATGGAACTGCATCTCGGCTTGTGACTGTGGTTTTCCCGGTCACACAAAAATGCTGAAATTCGACTTATACAGTGTTTGTGCTTATTAAACTTGATGAATTCTCTCCTCTTGACTGTAGAATAGTGTGTAAAGCAAAGCACAATACATTCCTATATGTAGAAGCAAAGATATACGCGATTTCACAATGTGTTCCTAGAACAGCTGTGAGCAACTTTTTTACACAATGTTAACAACACATTTGAAGCTCAATATTTCATGGGCTGAAGCGGGGAAGATAGAAAACGTGTGCCCTGTAAAGGCGAAGTCTGTGGCATTAACAGGAAGGGAGAAAAAGTACTTTCTACCCATTTTTAGGTTCAGCGGTAAAATGGCAAGTTTCTATGGAACTGCATCTCGTCTTGTGACTGTGGTTTTCCCGGTCACACAAAAATGCTGAAATTCGACTTATACAGTGTTTGTGCTTATTAAACTTGATGAATTCTCTCCTCTTGACTGTAGAATAGTGTGTAAAGCAAAGCACAATACATTCCTATGTGTAGAAGCAAAGATATACGCGATTTCACAATGTGTTCCTAGAACAGCTGTGAGCAACTTTTTTACACAATGTTAACAACACATTTGAAGCTCAATATTTCATGGGCTGAAGCGGGGAAGATAGAAAACGTGTGCCCTGTAAAGGCGAAGTCTGTGGCATTAACAGGAAGGGAGAAAAAGTACTTTCTACCCATTTTTAGGTTCAGCGGTAAAATGGCAAGTTTCTATGGAACTGCTTCACGGCTTGTGACTGTGGTTTTCCCGGTCACACAAAAATGCTGAAATTCGACTTATACAGTGTTTTTGCTTATTAAACTTGATGAATTCTCTCCTCTTGACTGTAGAATAGTGTGTAAAGCAAAGCACAATACATTCCTATGTGTAGAAGAAAAGATATACGCGATTTCACAATGTGTTCCTAGAACAGCTGTGAGCAACTTTTTTACACAAAGTTAACAACACATTTGAAGCTCAATATTTCATGGGCTGAAGCGGGGAAGATAGAAAACGTGTGCCCTGTAAAGGCGAAGTCTGTGGCATTAACAGGAAGGGAGAAAAAGTACTTTCTACCCATTTTTAGGTTCAGCGGTAAAATGGCAAATTTCTATGGAACTGCATCTCGGCTTGTGACTGTGGTTTTCCCGGTCACACATAAATGCTGAAATTCGACTTATACAGTGTTTTTGCTTATTAAACTTGATGAATTCTCTCCTCTTGACTGTAGAATAGTGTGTAAAGCAAAGCACAATACATTGCTATGTGTAGAAGCAAAGATATACGCGATTTCACAATGTGTTCCTAGAACAGCTGTGAGCAACTTTTTTACACAATGTTAACAACACATTTGAAGCTCAATATTTCATGGGCTGAAGCGGGGAAGATAGAAAACGTGTGCCCTGTAAAGGCGAAGTCTGTTGCATTAACAGGAAAGGAGAAAAAGTACTTTCTACCCATTTTTAGGTTCAGCGGTAAAATGGCAAGTTTCTATGGAACTGCATCTCGGCTTGTGACTGTGGTTTTCCCGGTCTCACAAAAATGCTGAAATTCGACTTATACAGTGTTTGTGCTTATTAAACTTGATGAATTCTCTCCTCTTGACTGTAGAATAGTGTGTAAAGCAAAGCACAATACATTCCTATGTGTAGAAGCAAAGATATACGCGATTTCACAATGTGTTCCTAGAACAGCTGTGAGCAACTTTTTTACACAATGTTAACAACACATTTGAAGCTCAATATTTCATGGGCTGAAGCGGGGAAGATAGAAAACGTGTGCCCTGTAAAGGCGAAGTCTGTGGCATTAACAGGAAGGGAGAAAAAGTACTTTCTACCCATTTTTAGGTTCAGCGGTAAAATGGCAAGTCTCTATGGAACTGCATCTCGGCTTGTGACTGTGGTTTTCCCGGTCACACAAAAATGCTGAAATTCGACTTATACAGTGTTTGTGCTTATTACACTTGATGAATTCTCTCCTCTTGACTGTAGAATAGTGTGTAAAGCAAAGCACAATACATTGCTATGTGTAGAAGCAAACATATACGCGATTTCACAATGTGTTCCTAGAACAGCTGTGAGCAACTTTTTTACACCACGTTAACAACACATTTGAAGCTCAATATTTCATGGGCTGAAGCGGGGAAGATAGAAAACGTGTGCCCTGTAAAGGCGAAGTCTGTGGCATTAACAGGAAGGGAGAAAAAGTACTTTCTACCCATTTTTAGGTTCAGCGGTAAAATGGCAAGTTTCTATGGAACTGCATCTCGTCTTGTGACTGTGGTTTTCCCGGTCACACAAAAATGCTGAAATTCGACTTATACAGTGTTTTTGCTTATTAAACTTGATGAATTCTCTCCTCTTGACTGTAGAATAGAGTGTAAAGCAAAGCACAATACATTGCTATGTGTAGAAGCAAAGATATACGCGATTTCACAATGTGTTCCTAGAACAGCTGTGAGCAACTTTTTTACACAATGTTAACAACACATTTGAAGCTCAATATTTCATGGGCTGAAGCGGGGAAGATAGAAAACGTGTGCCCTGTAAAGGCGAAGTCTGTGGCATTAACAGGAAGGGAGAAAAAGTACTTTCTACCCATTTTTAGGTTCAGCGGTAAAATGGCAAGTCTCTATGGAACTGCATCTCGTCTTGTGACTGTGGTTTTCCCGGTCACACAAAAATGCTGAAATTCGACTTATACAGTGTTTGTGCTTATTAAACTTGATGAATTCTCTCCTCTTGACTGTAGAATAGTGTGTAAAGCAAAGCACAATACATTCCTATGTGTAGAAGCAAAGATATACGCGATTTCACAATGTGTTCCTAGAACAGCTGTGAGCAACTTTTTTACACAATGTTAACAACACATTTGAAGCTCAATATTTCATGGGCTGAAGCGGGGAAGATAGAAAACGTGTGCCCTGTAAAGGCGAAGTCTGTGGCATTAACAGGAAGGGAGAAAAAGTACTTTCTACCCATTTTTAGGTTCCGCGGTAAAATGGCAAGTTCCTATGGAACTGAATCTCGGCTTGTGACTGTGGTTTTCCCGGTTAAACAAAAATGCTGAAATTCGACTGATACAGTGTTTTTGCTTATTAAACTTGATGAATTCTCTCCTCTTGACTGTAGAATAGTGTGTAAAGCAAAACACAATACATTCCTATGTGTAGAAGAAAAGATATACGCGATTTCACAATGTGTTCCTAGAACAGCTGTGAGCAACTTTTTTACACAACGTTAACAACACATTTGAAGCTCAATATTTCATGGGCTGAAGCGGGGAAGATAGAAAACGTGTGCCCTGTAAAGGCGAAGTCTGTGGCATTAACAGGAAGGGAGAAAAAGTACTTTCTACCCATTTTTAGGTTCAGCGGTGAAATGGCAAGTTTCTATGGAACTGCATCTCGTCTTGTGACTGTGGTTTTCCCGGTCACACAAAAATGCTGAAATTCGACTTATACAGTGTTTTTGCTTATTAAACTTGATGAATTCTCTCCTCTTGACTGTAGAATAGTGTGTAAAGCAAAGCACAATACATTCCTATGTGTAGAAGAAAAGATATACGCGATTTCACAATGTGCTCCTAGAACAGCTGTGAGCAACTTTTTTACACAACGTTAACAACACATTTGAAGCTCAATATTTCATGGGCTGAAGCGGGGAAGATAGAAAACGTGTGCCCTGTAAAGGCGAAGTCTGTGGCATTAACAGGAAGGGAGAAAAAGTACTTTCTACCCATTTTTAGGTTCAGCGGTAAAATGGCAAGTTTCTATGGAACTGCATCTCGTCTTGTGACTGTGGTTTTCCCGGTCACACAAAAATGCTGAAATTCGACTTATACAGTGTTTGTGCTTATTAAACTTGATGAATTCTCTCCTCTTGACTGTAGAATAGTGTGTAAAGCAAAGCACAATACATTCCTATGTGTAGAAGCAAAGATATACGCGATTTCACAATGTGTTCCTAGAACAGCTGTGAGCAACTTTTTTACACAACGTTAACAACACATTTGAAGCTCAATATTTCATGGGCTGAAGCGGGGAAGATAGAAAACGTGTGCCCTGTAAAGGCGAAGTCTGTGGCATTAACAGGAAGGGAGAAAAAGTACTTTCTACCCATTTTTAGGTTCAGCGGTGAAATGGCAAGTTTCTATGGAACTGCATCTCGTCTTGTGACTGTGGTTTTCCCGGTCACACAAAAATGCTGAAATTCGACTTATACAGTGTTTTTGCTTATTAAAATTGATGAATTCTCTCCTCTTGACTGTAGAATAGTGTGTAAAGCAAAGCACAATACATTCCTATGTGTAGAAGAAAAGATATACGCGATTTCACAATGTGCTCCTAGAACAGCTGTGAGCAACTTTTTTACACAACGTTAACAACACATTTGAAGCTCAATATTTCATGGGCTGAAGCGGGGAAGATAGAAAACGTGTGCCCTGTAAAGGCGAAGTCTGTGGCATTAACAGGAAGGGAGAAAAAGTACTTTCTACCCATTTTTAGGTTCAGCGGTAAAATGGCAAATTTCTATGGAACTGCATCTCGGCTTGTGACTGTGGTTTTCCCGGTCACACATAAATGCTGAAATTCGACTTATACAGTGTTTTTGCTTATTAAACTTGATGAATTCTCTCCTCTTGACTGTAGAATAGTGTGTAAAGCAAAGCACAATACATTGCTATGTGTAGAAGCAAAGATATACGCGATTTCACAATGTGTTCCTAGAACAGCTGTGAGCAACTTTTTTACACCACGTTAACAACACATTTGAAGCTCAATATTTCATGGGCTGAAGCGGGGAAGATAGAAAACGTGTGCCCTGTAAAGGCGAAGTCTGTGGCATTAACAGGAAGGGAGAAAAAAGTACTTTCTACCCATTTTTAGGTTCAGCGGTAAAATGGCAAGTTTCTATGGAACTGCATCTCGTCTTGTGACTGTGGTTTTCCCGGTCACACAAAAATGCTGAAATTCGACTTATACAGTGTTTGTGCTTATTAAACTTGATGAATTCTCTCCTCTTGACTGTAGAATAGTGTGTAAAGCAAAGCACAATACATTCCTATGTGTAGAAGCAAAGATATACGCGATTTCACAATGTGTTCCTAGAACAGCTGTGAGCAACTTTTTTACACAACGTTAACAACACATTTGAAGCTCAATATTTCATGGGCTGAAGCGGGGAAGATAGAAAACGTGTGCCCTGTAAAGGCGAAGTCTGTGGCATTAACAGGAAGGGAGAAAAAGTACTTTCTACCCATTTTTAGGTTCAGCGGTGAAATGGCAAGTTTCTATGGAACTGCATCTCGTCTTGTGACTGTGGTTTTCCCGGTCACACAAAAATGCTGAAATTCGACTTATACAGTGTTTTTGCTTATTAAAATTGATGAATTCTCTCCTCTTGACTGTAGAATAGTGTGTAAAGCAAAGCACAATACATTCCTATGTGTAGAAGAAAAGATATACGCGATTTCACAATGTGCTCCTAGAACAGCTGTGAGCAACTTTTTTACACAACGTTAACAACACATTTGAAGCTCAATATTTCATGGGCTGAAGCGGGGAAGATAGAAAACGTGTGCCCTGTAAAGGCGAAGTCTGTGGCATTAACAGGAAGGGAGAAAAAGTACTTTCTACCCATTTTTAGGTTCAGCGGTAAAATGGCAAATTTCTATGGAACTGCATCTCGGCTTGTGACTGTGGTTTTCCCGGTCACACATAAATGCTGAAATTCGACTTATACAGTGTTTTTGCTTATTAAACTTGATGAATTCTCTCCTCTTGACTGTAGAATAGTGTGTAAAGCAAAGCACAATACATTCCTATGTGTAGAAGCAAAGATATACGCGATTTCACAATGTGTTCCTAGAACAGCTGTGAGCAACTTTTTTACACAATGTTAACAACACATTTGAAGCTCAATATTTCATGGGCTGAAGCGGGGAAGATAGAAAACGTGTGCCCTGTAAAGGCGAAGTCTGTTGCATTAACAGGAAAGGAGAAAAAGTACTTTCTACCCATTTTTAGGTTCAGCGGTAAAATGGCAAGTTTCTATGGAACTGCATCTCGTCTTGTGACTGTGGTTTTCCCGGTCACACAAAAATGCTGAAATTCGACTTATACAGTGTTTGTGCTTATTAAACTTGATGAATTCTCTCCTCTTGACTGTAGAATAGTGTGTAAAGCAAAGCACAATACATTCCTATGTGTAGAAGCAAAGATATACGCGATTTCACAATGTGTTCCTAGAACAGCTGTGAGCAACTTTTTTACACAACGTTAACAACACATTTGAAGCTCAATATTTCATGGGCTGAAGCGGGGAAGATAGAAAACGTGTGCCCTGTAAAGGCGAAGTCTGTGGCATTAACAGGAAGGGAGAAAAAGTACTTTCTACCCATTTTTAGGTTCAGCGGTGAAATGGCAAGTTTCTATGGAACTGCATCTCGTCTTGTGACTGTGGTTTTCCCGGTCACACAAAAATGCTGAAATTCGACTTATACAGTGTTTTTGCTTATTAAAATTGATGAATTCTCTCCTCTTGACTGTAGAATAGTGTGTAAAGCAAAGCACAATACATTCCTATGTGTAGAAGAAAAGATATACGCGATTTCACAATGTGCTCCTAGAACAGCTGTGAGCAACTTTTTTACACAACGTTAACAACACATTTGAAGCTCAATATTTCATGGGCTGAAGCGGGGAAGATAGAAAACGTGTGCCCTGTAAAGGCGAAGTCTGTGGCATTAACAGGAAGGGAGAAAAAGTACTTTCTACCCATTTTTAGGTTCAGCGGTAAAATGGCAAATTTCTATGGAACTGCATCTCGGCTTGTGACTGTGGTTTTCCCGGTCACACATAAATGCTGAAATTCGACTTATACAGTGTTTTTGCTTATTAAACTTGATGAATTCTCTCCTCTTGACTGTAGAATAGTGTGTAAAGCAAAGCACAATACATTGCTATGTGTAGAAGCAAAGATATACGCGATTTCACAATGTGTTCCTAGAACAGCTGTGAGCAACTTTTTTACACCACGTTAACAACACATTTGAAGCTCAATATTTCATGGGCTGAAGCGGGGAAGATAGAAAACGTGTGCCCTGTAAAGGCGAAGTCTGTGGCATTAACAGGAAGGGAGAAAAAGTACTTTCTACCCATTTTTAGGTTCAGCGGTAAAATGGCAAGTTTCTATGGAACTGCATCTCGGCTTGTGACTGTGGTTTTCCCGGTCACACAAAAATGCTGAAATTCGACTTATACAGTGTTTTTGCTTATTAAACTTGATGAATTCTCTCCTCTTGACTGTAGAATAGTGTGTAAAGCAAAGCACAATACATTCCTATGTGTAGAAGAAAAGATATACGCGATTTCACAATGTGCTCCTAGAACAGCTGTGAGCAACTTTTTTACACAACGTTAACAACACATTTGAAGCTCAATATTTCATGGGCTGAAGCGGGGAAGATAGAAAACGTGTGCCCTGTAAAGGCGAAGTCTGTGGCATTAACAGGAAGGGAGAAAAAAGTACTTTCTACCCATTTTTAGGTTCAGCGGTAAAATGGCAAGTTTCTATGGAACTGCATCTCGTCTTGTGACTGTGGTTTTCCCGGTCACACAAAAATGCTGAAATTCGACTTATACAGTGTTTGTGCTTATTAAACTTGATGAATTCTCTCCTCTTGACTGTAGAATAGTGTGTAAAGCAAAGCACAATACATTCCTATGTGTAGAAGCAAAGATATACGCGATTTCACAATGTGTTCCTAGAACAGCTGTGAGCAACTTTTTTACACAACGTTAACAACACATTTGAAGCTCAATATTTCATGGGCTGAAGCGGGGAAGATAGAAAACGTGTGCCCTGTAAAGGCGAAGTCTGTGGCATTAACAGGAAGGGAGAAAAAGTACTTTCTACCCATTTTTAGGTTCAGCGGTGAAATGGCAAGTTTCTATGGAACTGCATCTCGTCTTGTGACTGTGGTTTTCCCGGTCACACAAAAATGCTGAAATTCGACTTATACAGTGTTTTTGCTTATTAAAATTGATGAATTCTCTCCTCTTGACTGTAGAATAGTGTGTAAAGCAAAGCACAATACATTCCTATGTGTAGAAGAAAAGATATACGCGATTTCACAATGTGCTCCTAGAACAGCTGTGAGCAACTTTTTTACACAACGTTAACAACACATTTGAAGCTCAATATTTCATGGGCTGAAGCGGGGAAGATAGAAAACGTGTGCCCTGTAAAGGCGAAGTCTGTGGCATTAACAGGAAGGGAGAAAAAGTACTTTCTACCCATTTTTAGGTTCAGCGGTAAAATGGCAAATTTCTATGGAACTGCATCTCGGCTTGTGACTGTGGTTTTCCCGGTCACACATAAATGCTGAAATTCGACTTATACAGTGTTTTTGCTTATTAAACTTGATGAATTCTCTCCTCTTGACTGTAGAATAGTGTGTAAAGCAAAGCACAATACATTCCTATGTGTAGAAGCAAAGATATACGCGATTTCACAATGTGTTCCTAGAACAGCTGTGAGCAACTTTTTTACACAATGTTAACAACACATTTGAAGCTCAATATTTCATGGGCTGAAGCGGGGAAGATAGAAAACGTGTGCCCTGTAAAGGCGAAGTCTGTTGCATTAACAGGAAAGGAGAAAAAGTACTTTCTACCCATTTTTAGGTTCAGCGGTAAAATGGCAAGTTTCTATGGAACTGCATCTCGGCTTGTGACTGTGGTTTTCCCGGTCTCACAAAAATGCTGAAATTCGACTTATACAGTGTTTGTGCTTATTAAACTTGATGAATTCTCTCCTCTTGACTGTAGAATAGTGTGTAAAGCAAAGCACAATACATTCCTATGTGTAGAAGCAAAGATATACGCGATTTCACAATGTGTTCCTAGAACAGCTGTGAGCAACTTTTTTTACACAATGTTAACAACACATTTGAAGCTCAATATTTCATGGGCTGAAGCGGGGAAGATAGAAAACGTGTGCCCTGTAAAGGCGAAGTCTGTGGCATTAACAGGAAGGGAGAAAAAGTACTTTCTACCCATTTTTAGGTTCAGCGGTAAAATGGCAAGTCTCTATGGAACTGCATCTCGGCTTGTGACTGTGGTTTTCCCGGTCACACAAAAATGCTGAAATTCGACTTATACAGTGTTTGTGCTTATTACACTTGATGAATTCTCTCCTCTTGACTGTAGAATAGTGTGTAAAGCAAAGCACAATACATTGCTATGTGTAGAAGCAAACATATACGCGATTTCACAATGTGTTCCTAGAACAGCTGTGAGCAACTTTTTTACACCACGTTAACAACACATTTGAAGCTCAATATTTCATGGGCTGAAGCGGGGAAGATAGAAAACGTGTGCCCTGTAAAGGCGAAGTCTGTGGCATTAACAGGAAGGGAGAAAAAGTACTTTCTACCCATTTTTAGGTTCAGCGGTAAAATGGCAAGTTTCTATGGAACTGCATCTCGTCTTGTGACTGTGGTTTTCCCGGTCACACAAAAATGCTGAAATTCGACTTATACAGTGTTTTTGCTTATTAAACTTGATGAATTCTCTCCTCTTGACTGTAGAATAGAGTGTAAAGCAAAGCACAATACATTGCTATGTGTAGAAGCAAAGATATACGCGATTTCACAATGTGTTCCTAGAACAGCTGTGAGCAACTTTTTTACACAATGTTAACAACACATTTGAAGCTCAATATTTCATGGGCTGAAGCGGGGAAGATAGAAAACGTGTGCCCTGTAAAGGCGAAGTCTGTGGCATTAACAGGAAGGGAGAAAAAGTACTTTCTACCCATTTTTAGGTTCAGCGGTAAAATGGCAAGTCTCTATGGAACTGCATCTCGTCTTGTGACTGTGGTTTTCCCGGTCACACAAAAATGCTGAAATTCGACTTATACAGTGTTTGTGCTTATTAAACTTGATGAATTCTCTCCTCTTGACTGTAGAATAGTGTGTAAAGCAAAGCACAATACATTCCTATGTGTAGAAGCAAAGATATACGCGATTTCACAATGTGTTCCTAGAACAGCTGTGAGCAACTTTTTTACACAATGTTAACAACACATTTGAAGCTCAATATTTCATGGGCTGAAGCGGGGAAGATAGAAAACGTGTGCCCTGTAAAGGCGAAGTCTGTGGCATTAACAGGAAGGGAGAAAAAGTACTTTCTACCCATTTTTAGGTTCCGCGGTAAAATGGCAAGTTCCTATGGAACTGAATCTCGGCTTGTGACTGTGGTTTTCCCGGTTAAACAAAAATGCTGAAATTCGACTGATACAGTGTTTTTGCTTATTAAACTTGATGAATTCTCTCCTCTTGACTGTAGAATAGTGTGTAAAGCAAAACACAATACATTCCTATGTGTAGAAGAAAAGATATACGCGATTTCACAATGTGTTCCTAGAACAGCTGTGAGCAACTTTTTTACACAACGTTAACAACACATTTGAAGCTCAATATTTCATGGGCTGAAGCGGGGAAGATAGAAAACGTGTGCCCTGTAAAGGCGAAGTCTGTGGCATTAACAGGAAGGGAGAAAAAGTACTTTCTACCCATTTTTAGGTTCAGCGGTGAAATGGCAAGTTTCTATGGAACTGCATCTCGTCTTGTGACTGTGGTTTTCCCGGTCACACAAAAATGCTGAAATTCGACTTATACAGTGTTTTTGCTTATTAAACTTGATGAATTCTCTCCTCTTGACTGTAGAATAGTGTGTAAAGCAAAGCACAATACATTCCTATGTGTAGAAGAAAAGATATACGCGATTTCACAATGTGCTCCTAGAACAGCTGTGAGCAACTTTTTTACACAACGTTAACAACACATTTGAAGCTCAATATTTCATGGGCTGAAGCGGGGAAGATAGAAAACGTGTGCCCTGTAAAGGCGAAGTCTGTGGCATTAACAGGAAGGGAGAAAAAGTACTTTCTACCCATTTTTAGGTTCAGCGGTAAAATGGCAAGTTTCTATGGAACTGCATCTCGTCTTGTGACTGTGGTTTTCCCGGTCACACAAAAATGCTGAAATTCGACTTATACAGTGTTTGTGCTTATTAAACTTGATGAATTCTCTCCTCTTGACTGTAGAATAGTGTGTAAAGCAAAGCACAATACATTCCTATGTGTAGAAGCAAAGATATACGCGATTTCACAATGTGTTCCTAGAACAGCTGTGAGCAACTTTTTTACACAACGTTAACAACACATTTGAAGCTCAATATTTCATGGGCTGAAGCGGGGAAGATAGAAAACGTGTGCCCTGTAAAGGCGAAGTCTGTGGCATTAACAGGAAGGGAGAAAAAGTACTTTCTACCCATTTTTAGGTTCAGCGGTGAAATGGCAAGTTTCTATGGAACTGCATCTCGTCTTGTGACTGTGGTTTTCCCGGTCACACAAAAATGCTGAAATTCGACTTATACAGTGTTTTTGCTTATTAAAATTGATGAATTCTCTCCTCTTGACTGTAGAATAGTGTGTAAAGCAAAGCACAATACATTCCTATGTGTAGAAGAAAAGATATACGCGATTTCACAATGTGCTCCTAGAACAGCTGTGAGCAACTTTTTTACACAACGTTAACAACACATTTGAAGCTCAATATTTCATGGGCTGAAGCGGGGAAGATAGAAAACGTGTGCCCTGTAAAGGCGAAGTCTGTGGCATTAACAGGAAGGGAGAAAAAGTACTTTCTACCCATTTTTAGGTTCAGCGGTAAAATGGCAAATTTCTATGGAACTGCATCTCGGCTTGTGACTGTGGTTTTCCCGGTCACACATAAATGCTGAAATTCGACTTATACAGTGTTTTTGCTTATTAAACTTGATGAATTCTCTCCTCTTGACTGTAGAATAGTGTGTAAAGCAAAGCACAATACATTGCTATGTGTAGAAGCAAAGATATACGCGATTTCACAATGTGATCCTAGAACAGCTGTGAGCAACTTTTTTACACCACGTTAACAACACATTTGAAGCTCAATATTTCATGGGCTGAAGCGGGGAAGATAGAAAACGTGTGCCCTGTAAAGGCGAAGTCTGTGGCATTAACAGGAAGGGAGAAAAAGTACTTTCTACCCATTTTTAGGTTCAGCGGTAAAATGGCAAGTTTCTATGGAACTGCATCTCGGCTTGTGACTGTGGTTTTCCCGGTCACACAAAAATGCTGAAATTCGACTTATACAGTGTTTTTGCTTATTAAACTTGATGAATTCTCTCCTCTTGACTGTAGAATAGTGTGTAAAGCAAAGCACAATACATTCCTATGTGTAGAAGAAAAGATATACGCGATTTCACAATGTGCTCCTAGAACAGCTGTGAGCAACTTTTTTACACAACGTTAACAACACATTTGAAGCTCAATATTTCATGGGCTGAAGCGGGGAAGATAGAAAACGTGTGCCCTGTAAAGGCGAAGTCTGTGGCATTAACAGGAAGGGAGAAAAAAGTACTTTCTACCCATTTTTAGGTTCAGCGGTAAAATGGCAAGTTTCTATGGAACTGCATCTCGTCTTGTGACTGTGGTTTTCCCGGTCACACAAAAATGCTGAAATTCGACTTATACAGTGTTTGTGCTTATTAAACTTGATGAATTCTCTCCTCTTGACTGTAGAATAGTGTGTAAAGCAAAGCACAATACATTCCTATGTGTAGAAGCAAAGATATACGCGATTTCACAATGTGTTCCTAGAACAGCTGTGAGCAACTTTTTTACACAACGTTAACAACACATTTGAAGCTCAATATTTCATGGGCTGAAGCGGGGAAGATAGAAAACGTGTGCCCTGTAAAGGCGAAGTCTGTGGCATTAACAGGAAGGGAGAAAAAGTACTTTCTACCCATTTTTAGGTTCAGCGGTGAAATGGCAAGTTTCTATGGAACTGCATCTCGTCTTGTGACTGTGGTTTTCCCGGTCACACAAAAATGCTGAAATTCGACTTATACAGTGTTTTTGCTTATTAAAATTGATGAATTCTCTCCTCTTGACTGTAGAATAGTGTGTAAAGCAAAGCACAATACATTCCTATGTGTAGAAGAAAAGATATACGCGATTTCACAATGTGCTCCTAGAACAGCTGTGAGCAACTTTTTTACACAACGTTAACAACACATTTGAAGCTCAATATTTCATGGGCTGAAGCGGGGAAGATAGAAAACGTGTGCCCTGTAAAGGCGAAGTCTGTGGCATTAACAGGAAGGGAGAAAAAGTACTTTCTACCCATTTTTAGGTTCAGCGGTAAAATGGCAAATTTCTATGGAACTGCATCTCGGCTTGTGACTGTGGTTTTCCCGGTCACACATAAATGCTGAAATTCGACTTATACAGTGTTTTTGCTTATTAAACTTGATGAATTCTCTCCTCTTGACTGTAGAATAGTGTTTAAAGCAAAGCACAATACATTGCTATGTGTAGAAGCAAAGATATACGCGATTTCACAATGTGTTCCTAGAACAGCTGTGAGCAACTTTTTTACACAATGTTAACAACACATTTGAAGCTCAATATTTCATGTGGCTGAAGCGGGGAAGATAGAAAACGTGTGCCCTGTAAAGGCGAAGTCTGTGGCATTAACAGGAAGGGAGAAAAAGTACTTTCTACCCATTTTTAGGTTCAGCGGTAAAATGGCAAGTTTCTATGGAACTGCATCTCGGCTTGTGACTGTGGTTTTCCCGGTCACACATAAATGCTGAAATTCGACTTATAGAGTGTTTGTGCTTATTAAACTTGATGAATTATCTCCTCTTGACTGTAGAATAGTGTGTAAAGCAAAGCACAATACATTGCTATGTGTAGAAGCAAAGATATACGCGATTTCACAATGTGTTCCTAGAACAGCTGTGAGCAACTTTTTTACACCACGTTAATAACACATTTGAAGCTCAATATTTCATGGGCTGAAGCGGGGAAGATAGAAAACGTGTGCCCTGTAAAGGCGAAGTCTGTGGCATTAACAGGAAGGGAGAAAAAGTACTTTCTACCCATTTTTAGGTTCAGCGGTAAAATGGCAAGTTTCTATGGAACTGCATCTCGGCTTGTGACTGTGGTTTTCCCGGTCACACAAAAATGCTGAAATTCGACTTATACAGTGTTTTTGCTTATTAAACTTGATGAATTCTCTCCTCTTGACTGTAGAATAGTGTGTAAAGCAAAGCACAATACATTCCTATGTGTAGAAGCAAAGATATACGCGATTTCACAATGTGTTCCTAGAACAGCTGTGAGCAACTTTTTTACACAACGTTAACAACACATTTGAAGCTCAATATTTCATGGGCTGAAGCGGGGAAGATAGAAAACGTGTGCCCTGTAAAGGCGAAGTCTGTGGCATTAACAGGAAGGGAGAAAAAGTACTTTCTACCCATTTTTAGGTTCAGCGGTAAAATGGCAAGTTTCTATGGAACTGAATCTCGGCTTGTGACTGTGGTTTTCCCGGTCACACAAAAATGCTGAAATTCGACTTATACAGTGTTTTTGCTTATTAAACTTGATGAATTCTCTCCTCTTGACTGTAGAATAGTGTGTAAAGCAAAGCACAATACATTCCTATGTGTAGAAGCAAACATATACGCGATTTCACAATGTGTTCCTAGAACAGCTGTGAGCAACTTTTTTACACAATGTTAACAACACATTTGAAGCTCAATATTTCATGGGCTGAAGCGGGGAAGATAGAAAACGATTGCCCTGTAAAGGCGAAGTCTGTGGCATTAACAGGAAGGGAGAAAAAGTACTTTCTACCCATTTTTAGGTTCAGCGGTAAAATGGCAAGTTTCTATGGAACTGCATCTCGGCTTGTGACTGTGGTTTTCCCGGTCACACATAAATGCTGAAATTCGACTTATAGAGTGTTTGTGCTTATTAAACTTGATGAATTATCTCCTCTTGACTGTAGAATAGTGTGTAAAGCAAAGCACAATACATTGCTATGTGTAGAAGCAAAGATATACGCGATTTCACAATGTGTTCCTAGAACAGCTGTGAGCAACTTTTTTACACCACGTTAATAACACATTTGAAGCTCAATATTTCATGGGCTGAAGCGGGGAAGATAGAAAACGTGTGCCCTGTAAAGGCGAAGTCTGTGGCATTAACAGGAAGGGAGAAAAAGTACTTTCTACCCATTTTTAGGTTCAGCGGTAAAATGGCAAGTTTCTATGGAACTGCATCTCGGCTTGTGACTGTGGTTTTCCCGGTCACACAAAAATGCTGAAATTCGACTTATACAGTGTTTTTGCTTATTAAACTTGATGAATTCTCTCCTCTTGACTGTAGAATAGTGTGTAAAGCAAAGCACAATACATTCCTATGTGTAGAAGCAAAGATATACGCGATTTCACAATGTGTTCCTAGAACAGCTGTGAGCAACTTTTTTACACAACGTTAACAACACATTTGAAGCTCAATATTTCATGGGCTGAAGCGGGGAAGATAGAAAACGTGTGCCCTGTAAAGGCGAAGTCTGTGGCATTAACAGGAAGGGAGAAAAAGTACTTTCTACCCATTTTTAGGTTCAGCGGTAAAATGGCAAGTTTCTATGGAACTGCATCTCGGCTTGTGACTGTGGTTTTCCCGGTCACACAAAAATGCTGAAATTCGACTTATACAGTGTTTTTGCTTATTAAACTTGATGAATTCTCTCCTCTTGACTGTAGAATAGTGTGTAAAGCAAAGCACAATACATTTCTATGTGTAGAAGCAAAGATATACGCGATTTCACAATGTGTTCCTAGAACAGCTGTGAGCAACTTTTTTACACAACGTTAACAACACATTTGAAGCTCAATATTTCATGGGCTGAAGCGGGGAAGATAGAAAACGATTGCCCTGTAAAGGCGAAGTCTGTGGCATTAACAGGAAGGGAGAAAAAGTACTTTCTACCCATTTTTAGGTTCAGCGGTAAAATGGCAAGTTTCTATGGAACTGCATCTCGGATTGTGACTGTGGTTTTCCCGGTCACACAAAAATGCTGAAATTCGACTTATACAGTGTTTTTGCTTATTAAACTTGATGAATTCTCTCCTCTTGACTGTAGAATAGTGTGTAAAGCAAAGCACAATACATTCCTATGTGTAGAAGCAAAGATATACGCGATTTCACAATGTGTTCCTAGAACAGCTGTGAGCAACTTTTTTACACAATGTTAACAACACATTTGAAGATCAATATTTCATGGGCTGAAGCGGGGAAGATAGAAAACGTGTGCCCTGTAAAGGCGAAGTCTGTGGCATTAACAGGAAGGGAGAAAAAGTACTTTCTACCCATTTTTAGGTTCAGCGGTAAAACGGCAAGTTTCTATGGAACTGCATCTCGGCTTGTGACTGTGGTTTTCCCGGTCACACAAAAATGCTGAAATTCGACTTATACAGTGTTTTTGCTTATTAAACTTGATGAATTCTCTCCTCTTGACTGTAGAATAGTGTGTAAAGCAAAGCACAATACATTTCTATGTGTAGAAGCAAAGATATACGCGATTTCACAATGTGTTCCTAGAACAGCTGTGAGCAACTTTTTTACACAACGTTAACAACACATTTGAAGCTCAATATTTCATGGGCTGAAGCGGGGAAGATAGAAAACGTGTGCCCTGTAAAGGCGAAGTCTGTGGCATTAACAGGAAGGGAGAAAAAGTACTTTCTACCCATTTTTAGGTTCAGCGGTAAAATGGCAAGTTTCTATGGAACTGCATCTCGGATTGTGACTGTGGTTTTCCCGGTCACACAAAAATGCTGAAATTCGACTTATACAGTGTTTGTGTTTATTAAACTTGATGAATTCTCTCCTCTTGACTGTAGAATAGTGTGTAAAGCAAAGCACAATACATTCCTATGTGTAGAAGCAAAGATATACACGATTTCACAATGTGTTCCTAGAACAGCTGTGAGCAACTTTTTTACACAATGTTAACAACACATTTGAAGCTCAATATTTCATGGGCTGAAGCGGGGAAGATAGAAAACGATTGCCCTGTAAAGGCGAAGTCTGTGGCATTAACAGGAAGGGAGAAAAAGTACTTTCTACCCATTTTTAGGTTCAGCGGTAAAATGGCAAGTTTCTATGGAACTGCATCTCGGATTGTGACTGTGGTTTTCCCGGTCACACAAAAATGCTGAAATTCGACTTATACAGTGTTTTTGCTTATTAAACTTGATGAATTCTCTCCTCTTGACTGTAGAATAGTGTGTAAAGCAAAGCACAATACATTCCTATGTGTAGAAGCAAAGATATACGCGATTTCACAATGTGTTCCTAGAACAGCTGTGAGCAACTTTTTTACACAATGTTAACAACACATTTGAAGCTCAATATTTCATGGGCTGAAGCGGGGAAGATAGAAAACGTGTGCCCTGTAAAGGCGAAGTCTGTGGCATTAACAGGAAGGGAGAAAAAGTACTTTCTACCCATTTTTAGGTTCAGCGGTAAAATGGCAAGTTCCTATGGGACTGAATCTCGGCTTGTGACTGTGGTTTTCCCGGTCACACAAAAATGCTGAAATTCGACTTATACAGTGTTTTTGCTTATTAAACTTGATGAATTCTCTCCTCTTGACTGTAGAATAGTGTGTAAAGCAAAGCACAATACATTCCTATGTGTAGAAGAAAAGATATACACGATTTCACAATGTGTTCCTAGAACAGCTGTGAGCAACTTTTTTACACAATGTTAACAACACATTTGAAGCTCAATATTTCATGGGCTGAAGCGGGGAAGATAGAAAACGTGTGCCCTGTAAAGGCGAAGTCTGTGGCATTAACAGGAAGGGAGAAAAAGTACTTTCTACCCATTTTTAGGTTCAGCGGTAAAACGGCAAGTTTCTATGGAACTGCATCTCGGCTTGTGACTGTGGTTTTCCCGGTCACACAAAAATGCTGAAATTCGACTTATACAGTGTTTTTGCTTATTAAACTTGATGAATTCTCTCCTCTTGCCTGTAGAATAGTGTGTAAAGCAAAGCACAATACATTGCTATGTGTAGAAGCAAAGATATACGCGATTTCACAATGTGTTCCTAGAACAGCTGTGAGCAACTTTTTTACACAACGTTAACAACACATTTGAAGCTCAATATTTCATGGGCTGAAGCGGGGAAGATAGAAAACGTGTGCCCTGTAAAGGCGAAGTCTGTGGCATTAACAGGAAGGGAGAAAAAGTACTTTCTACCCATTTTTAGGTTCAGCGGTAAAATGGCAAGTTTCTATGGAACTGCATCTCGTATTGTGACTGTTGTTTTCCCGGTCACACAAACATGCTGAAATTCGACTTATACAGTGTTTTTGCTTATTAAACTTGATGAATTCTCTCCTCTTGACTGTAGAATAGTGTGTAAAGCAAAGCACAATACATTCCTATGTGTAGAAGAAAAGATATACGCGATTTCACAATGTGTTCCTAGAACAGCTGTGAGCAACTTTTTTACACAATGTTAACAACACATTTGAAGCTCAATATTTCATGGGCTGAAGCGGGGAAGATAGAAAACGTGTGCCCTGTAAAGGCGAAGTCTGTGGCATTAACAGGAAGGGAGAAAAAGTACTTTCTACCCATTTTTAGGTTCAGCGGTGAAATGGCAAGTTTCTATGGAACTGCATCTCGTCTTGTGACTGTGGTTTTCCCGGTCACACAAAAATGCTGAAATTCGACTTATACAGTGTTTTTGCTTATTAAAATTGATGAATTCTCTCCTCTTGACTGTAGAATAGTGTGTAAAGCAAAGCACAATACATTCCTATGTGTAGAAGAAAAGATATACGCGATTTCACAATGTGCTCCTAGAACAGCTGTGAGCAACTTTTTTACACAACGTTAACAACACATTTGAAGCTCAATATTTCATGGGCTGAAGCGGGGAAGATAGAAAACGTGTGCCCTGTAAAGGCGAAGTCTGTGGCATTAACAGGAAGGGAGAAAAAGTACTTTCTACCCATTTTTAGGTTCAGCGGTAAAATGGCAAATTTCTATGGAACTGCATCTCGGCTTGTGACTGTGGTTTTCCCGGTCACACATAAATGCTGAAATTCGACTTATACAGTGTTTTTGCTTATTAAACTTGATGAATTCTCTCCTCTTGACTGTAGAATAGTGTTTAAAGCAAAGCACAATACATTGCTATGTGTAGAAGCAAAGATATACGCGATTTCACAATGTGTTCCTAGAACAGCTGTGAGCAACTTTTTTACACAATGTTAACAACACATTTGAAGCTCAATATTTCATGGGCTGAAGCGGGGAAGATAGAAAACGTGTGCCCTGTAAAGGCGAAGTCTGTGGCATTAACAGGAAGGGAGAAAAAGTACTTTCTACCCATTTTTAGGTTCAGCGGTAAAATGGCAAGTTTCTATGGAACTGCATCTCGGCTTGTGACTGTGGTTTTCCCGGTCACACATAAATGCTGAAATTCGACTTATAGAGTGTTTGTGCTTATTAAACTTGATGAATTATCTCCTCTTGACTGTAGAATAGTGTGTAAAGCAAAGCACAATACATTGCTATGTGTAGAAGCAAAGATATACGCGATTTCACAATGTGTTCCTAGAACAGCTGTGAGCAACTTTTTTACACCACGTTAATAACACATTTGAAGCTCAATATTTCATGGGCTGAAGCGGGGAAGATAGAAAACGTGTGCCCTGTAAAGGCGAAGTCTGTGGCATTAACAGGAAGGGAGAAAAAGTACTTTCTACCCATTTTTAGGTTCAGCGGTAAAATGGCAAGTTTCTATGGAACTGCATCTCGGCTTGTGACTGTGGTTTTCCCGGTCACACAAAAATGCTGAAATTCGACTTATACAGTGTTTTTGCTTATTAAACTTGATGAATTCTCTCCTCTTGACTGTAGAATAGTGTGTAAAGCAAAGCACAATACATTCCTATGTGTAGAAGCAAAGATATACGCGATTTCACAATGTGTTCCTAGAACAGCTGTGAGCAACTTTTTTACACAACGTTAACAACACATTTGAAGCTCAATATTTCATGGGCTGAAGCGGGGAAGATAGAAAACGTGTGCCCTGTAAAGGCGAAGTCTGTGGCATAACAGGAAGGGAGAAAAAGTACTTTCTACCCATTTTTAGGTTCAGCGGTAAAATAGCAAGTTTCTATGGAACTGCATCTCGGCTTGTGACTGTGGTTTTCCCGGTCACACAAAAATGCTGAAATTCGACTTATACAGTGTTTTTGCTTATTAAACTTGATGAATTCTCTCCTCTTGACTGTAGAATAGTGTGTAAAGCAAAGCACAATACATTTCTATGTGTAGAAGCAAAGATATACGCGATTTCACAATGTGTTCCTAGAACAGCTGTGAGCAACTTTTTTACACAACGTTAACAACACATTTGAAGCTCAATATTTCATGGGCTTAAGCGAAGAAGATAGAAAACGTGTGCCCTGTAAAGGCGAAGTCTGTGGCATTAACAGGAAGGGAGAAAAAGTACTTTCTACCCATTTTTAGGTTCAGCGGTAAAATGGCAAGTTTCTATGGAACTGAATCTCGGCTTGTGACTGTGGTTTTCCCGGTCACACAAAAATGCTGAAATTCGACTTATACAGTGTTTTTGCTTATTAAACTTGATGAATTCTCTCCTCTTGACTGTAGAATAGTGTGTAAAGCAAAGCACAATACATTGCTATGTGTAGAAGCAAAGATATACGCGATTTCACAATGTGTTCCTAGAACAGCTGTGAGCAACTTTTTTACACCACGTTAATAACACATTTGAAGCTCAATATTTCATGGGCTGAAGCGGGGAAGATAGAAAACGTGTGCCCTGTAAAGGCGAAGTCTGTGGCATTAACAGGAAGGGAGAAAAAGTACTTTCTACCCATTTTTAGGTTCAGCGGTAAAATGGCAAGTTTCTATGGAACTGCATCTCGGCTTGTGACTGTGGTTTTCCCGGTCACACAAAAATGCTGAAATTCGACTTATACAGTGTTTTTGCTTATTAAACTTGATGAATTCTCTCCTCTTGACTGTAGAATAGTGTGTAAAGCAAAGCACAATACATTCCTATGTGTAGAAGCAAAGATATACGCGATTTCACAATGTGTTCCTAGAACAGCTGTGAGCAACTTTTTTACACAACGTTAACAACACATTTGAAGCTCAATATTTCATGGGCTGAAGCGGGGAAGATAGAAAACGTGTGCCCTGTAAAGGCGAAGTCTGTGGCATTAACAGGAAGGGAGAAAAAGTACTTTCTACCCATTTTTAGGTTCAGCGGTAAAATAGCAAGTTTCTATGGAACTGCATCTCGGCTTGTGACTGTGGTTTTCCCGGTCACACAAAAATGCTGAAATTCGACTTATACAGTGTTTTTGCTTATTAAACTTGATGAATTCTCTCCTCTTGACTGTAGAATAGTGTGTAAAGCAAAGCACAATACATTTCTATGTGTAGAAGCAAAGATATACGCGATTTCACAATGTGTTCCTAGAACAGCTGTGAGCAACTTTTTTACACAACGTTAACAACACATTTGAAGCTCAATATTTCATGGGCTTAAGCGAAGAAGATAGAAAACGTGTGCCCTGTAAAGGCGAAGTCTGTGGCATTAACAGGAAGGGAGAAAAAGTACTTTCTACCCATTTTTAGGTTCAGCGGTAAAATGGCAAGTTTCTATGGAACTGAATCTCGGCTTGTGACTGTGGTTTTCCCGGTCACACAAAAATGCTGAAATTCGACTTATACAGTGTTTTTGCTTATTAAACTTGATGAATTCTCTCCTCTTGACTGTAGAATAGTGTGTAAAGCAAAGCACAATACATTGCTATGTGTAGAAGCAAAGATATACGCGATTTCACAATGTGTTCCTAGAACAGCTGTGAGCAACTTTTTTACACCACGTTAATAACACATTTGAAGCTCAATATTTCATGGGCTGAAGCGGGGAAGATAGAAAACGTGTGCCCTGTAAAGGCGAAGTCTGTGGCATTAACAGGAAGGGAGAAAAAGTACTTTCTACCCATTTTTAGGTTCAGCGGTAAAATGGCAAGTTTCTATGGAACTGCATCTCGGCTTGTGACTGTGGTTTTCCCGGTCACACAAAAATGCTGAAATTCGACTTATACAGTGTTTTTGCTTATTAAACTTGATGAATTCTCTCCTCTTGACTGTAGAATAGTGTGTAAAGCAAAGCACAATACATTCCTATGTGTAGAAGCAAAGATATACGCGATTTCACAATGTGTTCCTAGAACAGCTGTGAGCAACTTTTTTACACAACGTTAACAACACATTTGAAGCTCAATATTTCATGGGCTGAAGCGGGGAAGATAGAAAACGTGTGCCCTGTAAAGGCGAAGTCTGTGGCATTAACAGGAAGGGAGAAAAAGTACTTTCTACCCATTTTTAGGTTCAGCGGTAAAATAGCAAGTTTCTATGGAACTGCATCTCGGCTTGTGACTGTGGTTTTCCCGGTCACACAAAAATGCTGAAATTCGACTTATACAGTGTTTTTGCTTATTAAACTTGATGAATTCTCTCCTCTTGACTGTAGAATAGTGTGTAAAGCAAAGCACAATACATTTCTATGTGTAGAAGCAAAGATATACGCGATTTCACAATGTGTTCCTAGAACAGCTGTGAGCAACTTTTTTACACAACGTTAACAACACATTTGAAGCTCAATATTTCATGGGCTTAAGCGAAGAAGATAGAAAACGTGTGCCCTGTAAAGGCGAAGTCTGTGGCATTAACAGGAAGGGAGAAAAAGTACTTTCTACCCATTTTTAGGTTCAGCGGTAAAATGGCAAGTTTCTATGGAACTGAATCTCGGCTTGTGACTGTGGTTTTCCCGGTCACACAAAAATGCTGAAATTCGACTTATACAGTGTTTTTGCTTATTAAACTTGATGAATTCTCTCCTCTTGACTGTAGAATAGTGTGTAAAGCAAAGCACAATACATTGCTATGTGTAGAAGCAAAGATATACGCGATTTCACAATGTGTTCCTAGAACAGCTGTGAGCAACTTTTTTACACCACGTTAATAACACATTTGAAGCTCAATATTTCATGGGCTGAAGCGGGGAAGATAGAAAACGTGTGCCCTGTAAAGGCGAAGTCTGTGGCATTAACAGGAAGGGAGAAAAAGTACTTTCTACCCATTTTTAGGTTCAGCGGTAAAATGGCAAGTTTCTATGGAACTGCATCTCGGCTTGTGACTGTGGTTTTCCCGGTCACACAAAAATGCTGAAATTCGACTTATACAGTGTTTTTGCTTATTAAACTTGATGAATTCTCTCCTCTTGACTGTAGAATAGTGTGTAAAGCAAAGCACAATACATTCCTATGTGTAGAAGCAAAGATATACGCGATTTCACAATGTGTTCCTAGAACAGCTGTGAGCAACTTTTTTACACAACGTTAACAACACATTTGAAGCTCAATATTTCATGGGCTGAAGCGGGGAAGATAGAAAACGTGTGCCCTGTAAAGGCGAAGTCTGTGGCATTAACAGGAAGGGAGAAAAAGTACTTTCTACCCATTTTTAGGTTCAGCGGTAAAATAGCAAGTTTCTATGGAACTGCATCTCGGCTTGTGACTGTGGTTTTCCCGGTCACACAAAAATGCTGAAATTCGACTTATACAGTGTTTTTGCTTATTAAACTTGATGAATTCTCTCCTCTTGACTGTAGAATAGTGTGTAAAGCAAAGCACAATACATTTCTATGTGTAGAAGCAAAGATATACGCGATTTCACAATGTGTTCCTAGAACAGCTGTGAGCAACTTTTTTACACAACGTTAACAACACATTTGAAGCTCAATATTTCATGGGCTTAAGCGAAGAAGATAGAAAACGTGTGCCCTGTAAAGGCGAAGTCTGTGGCATTAACAGGAAGGGAGAAAAAGTACTTTCTACCCATTTTTAGGTTCAGCGGTAAAATGGCAAGTTTCTATGGAACTGAATCTCGGCTTGTGACTGTGGTTTTCCCGGTCACACAAAAATGCTGAAATTCGACTTATACAGTGTTTTTGCTTATTAAACTTGATGAATTCTCTCCTCTTGACTGTAGAATAGTGTGTAAAGCAAAGCACAATACATTCCTATGTGTAGAAGCAAACATATACGCGATTTCACAATGTGTTCCTAGAACAGCTGTGAGCAACTTTTTTACACAATGTTAACAACACATTTGAAGCTCAATATTTCATGGGCTGAAGCGGGGAAGATAGAAAACGATTGCCCTGTAAAGGCGAAGTCTGTGGCATTAACAGGAAGGGAGAAAAAGTACTTTCTACCCATTTTTAGGTTCAGCGGTAAAATGGCAAGTTTCTATGGAACTGCATCTCGGCTTGTGACTGTGGTTTTCCCGGTCACACATAAATGCTGAAATTCGACTTATAGAGTGTTTGTGCTTATTAAACTTGATGAATTATCTCCTCTTGACTGTAGAATAGTGTGTAAAGCAAAGCACAATACATTGCTATGTGTAGAAGCAAAGATATACGCGATTTCACAATGTGTTCCTAGAACAGCTGTGAGCAACTTTTTTACACAACGTTAATAACACATTTGAAGCTCAATATTTCATGGGCTGAAGCGGGGAAGATAGAAAACGTGTGCCCTGTAAAGGCGAAGTCTGTGGCATTAACAGGAAGGGAGAAAAAGTACTTTCTACCCATTTTTAGGTTCAGCGGTAAAATGGCAAGTTTCTATGGAACTACATCTCGGCTTGTGACTGTGGTTTTCCCGGTCACACAAAAATGCTGAAATTCGACTTATACAGTGTTTTTGCTTATTAAACTTGATGAATTCTCTCCTCTTGACTGTAGAATAGTGTGTAAAGCAAAGCACAATACATTCCTATGTGTAGAAGCAAAGATATACGCGATTTCACAATGTGTTCCTAGAACAGCTGTGAGCAACTTTTTTACACAACGTTAACAACACATTTGAAGCTCAATATTTCATGGGCTGAAGCGGGGAAGATAGAAAACGTGTGCCCTGTAAAGGCGAAGTCTGTGGCATTAACAGGAAGGGAGAAAAAGTACTTTCTACCCATTTTTAGGTTCAGCGGTAAAATGGCAAGTTTCTATGGAACTGCATCTCGGCTTGTGACTGTGGTTTTCCCGGTCACACAAAAATGCTGAAATTCGACTTATACAGTGTTTTTGCTTATTAAACTTGATGAATTCTCTCCTCTTGACTGTAGAATAGTGTGTAAAGCAAAGCACAATACATTTCTATGTGTAGAAGCAAAGATATACGCGATTTCACAATGTGTTCCTAGAACAGCTGTGAGCAACTTTTTTACACAACGTTAACAACACATTTGAAGCTCAATATTTCATGGGCTGAAGCGAAGAAGATAGAAAACGTGTGCCCTGTAAAGGCGAAGTCTGTGGCATTAACAGGAAGGGAGAAAAAGTACTTTCTACCCATTTTTAGGTTCAGCGGTAAAATGGCAAGTTTCTATGGAACTGAATCTCGGCTTGTGACTGTGGTTTTCCCGGTCACACAAAAATGCTGAAATTCGACTTATACAGTGTTTTTGCTTATTAAACTTGATGAATTCTCTCCTCTTGACTGTAGAATAGTGTGTAAAGCAAAGCACAATACATTCCTATGTGTAGAAGCAAACATATACGCGATTTCACAATGTGTTCCTAGAACAGCTGTGAGCAACTTTTTTACACAATGTTAACAACACATTTGAAGCTCAATATTTCATGGGCTGAAGCGGGGAAGATAGAAAACGATTGCCCTGTAAAGGCGAAGTCTGTGGCATTAACAGGAAGGGAGAAAAAGTACTTTCTACCCATTTTTAGGTTCAGCGGTAAAATGGCAAGTTTCTATGGAACTGCATCTCGGCTTGTGACTGTGGTTTTCCCGGTCACACATAAATGCTGAAATTCGACTTATAGAGTGTTTGTGCTTATTAAACTTGATGAATTATCTCCTCTTGACTGTAGAATAGTGTGTAAAGCAAAGCACAATACATTGCTATGTGTAGAAGCAAAGATATACGCGATTTCACAATGTGTTCCTAGAACAGCTGTGAGCAACTTTTTTACACCACGTTAATAACACATTTGAAGCTCAATATTTCATGGGCTGAAGCGGGGAAGATAGAAAACGTGTGCCCTGTAAAGGCGAAGTCTGTGGCATTAACAGGAAGGGAGAAAAAGTACTTTCTACCCATTTTTAGGTTCAGCGGTAAAATGGCAAGTTTCTATGGAACTGCATCTCGGCTTGTGACTGTGGTTTTCCCGGTCACACAAAAATGCTGAAATTCGACTTATACAGTGTTTTTGCTTATTAAACTTGATGAATTCTCTCCTCTTGACTGTAGAATAGTGTGTAAAGCAAAGCACAATACATTCCTATGTGTAGAAGCAAAGATATACGCGATTTCACAATGTGTTCCTAGAACAGCTGTGAGCAACTTTTTTACACAACGTTAACAACACATTTGAAGCTCAATATTTCATGGGCTGAAGCGGGGAAGATAGAAAACGTGTGCCCTGTAAAGGCGAAGTCTGTGGCATTAACAGGAAGGGAGAAAAAGTACTTTCTACCCATTTTTAGGTTCAGCGGTAAAATGGCAAGTTTCTATGGAACTGCATCTCGGCTTGTGACTGTGGTTTTCCCGGTCACACAAAAATGCTGAAATTCGACTTATACAGTGTTTTTGCTTATTAAACTTGATGAATTCTCTCCTCTTGACTGTAGAATAGTGTGTAAAGCAAAGCACAATACATTTCTATGTGTAGAAGCAAAGATATACGCGATTTCACAATGTGTTCCTAGAACAGCTGTGAGCAACTTTTTTACACAACGTTAACAACACATTTGAAGCTCAATATTTCATGAGCTGAAGCGAAGAAGATAGAAAACGTGTGCCCTGTAAAGGCGAAGTCTGTGGCATTAACAGGAAGGGAGAAAAAGTACTTTCTACCCATTTTTAGGTTCAGCGGTAAAATGGCAAGTTTCTATGGAACTGAATCTCGGCTTGTGACTGTGGTTTTCCCGGTCACACAAAAATGCTGAAATTCGACTTATACAGTGTTTTTGCTTATTAAACTTGATGAATTCTCTCCTCTTGACTGTAGAATAGTGTGTAAAGCAAAGCACAATACATTCCTATGTGTAGAAGCAAACATATACGCGATTTCACAATGTGTTCCTAGAACAGCTGTGAGCAACTTTTTTACACAATGTTAACAACACATTTGAAGCTCAATATTTCATGGGCTGAAGCGGGGAAGATAGAAAACGATTGCCCTGTAAAGGCGAAGTCTGTGGCATTAACAGGAAGGGAGAAAAAGTACTTTCTACCCATTTTTAGGTTCAGCGGTAAAATGGCAAGTTTCTATGGAACTGCATCTCGGATTGTGACTGTGGTTTTCCCGGTCACACAAAAATGCTGAAATTCGACTTATACAGTGTTTTTGCTTATTAAACTTGATGAATTCTCTCCTCTTGACTGTAGAATAGTGTGTAAAGCAAAGCACAATACATTCCTATGTGTAGAAGCAAAGATATACGCGATTTCACAATGTGTTCCTAGAACAGCTGTGAGCAACTTTTTTACACAATGTTAACAACACATTTGAAGATCAATATTTCATGGGCTGAAGCGGGGAAGATAGAAAACGTGTGCCCTGTAAAGGCGAAGTCTGTGGCATTAACAGGAAGGGAGAAAAAGTACTTTCTACCCATTTTTAGGTTCAGCGGTAAAACGGCAAGTTTCTATGGAACTGCATCTCGGCTTGTGACTGTGGTTTTCCCGGTCACACAAAAATGCTGAAATTCGACTTATACAGTGTTTTTGCTTATTAAACTTGATGAATTCTCTCCTCTTGACTGTAGAATAGTGTGTAAAGCAAAGCACAATACATTTCTATGTGTAGAAGCAAAGATATACGCGATTTCACAATGTGTTCCTAGAACAGCTGTGAGCAACTTTTTTACACAACGTTAACAACACATTTGAAGCTCAATATTTCATGGGCTGAAGCGGGGAAGATAGAAAACGTGTGCCCTGTAAAGGCGAAGTCTGTGGCATTAACAGGAAGGGAGAAAAAGTACTTTCTACCCATTTTTAGGTTCAGCGGTAAAATGGCAAGTTTCTATGGAACTGCATCTCGGATTGTGACTGTGGTTTTCCCGGTCACACAAAAATGCTGAAATTCGACTTATACAGTGTTTGTGTTTATTAAACTTGATGAATTCTCTCCTCTTGACTGTAGAATAGTGTGTAAAGCAAAGCACAATACATTCCTATGTGTAGAAGCAAAGATATACACGATTTCACAATGTGTTCCTAGAACAGCTGTGAGCAACTTTTTTACACAATGTTAACAACACATTTGAAGCTCAATATTTCATGGGCTGAAGCGGGGAAGATAGAAAACGATTGCCCTGTAAAGGCGAAGTCTGTGGCATTAACAGGAAGGGAGAAAAAGTACTTTCTACCCATTTTTAGGTTCAGCGGTAAAATGGCAAGTTTCTATGGAACTGCATCTCGGATTGTGACTGTGGTTTTCCCGGTCACACAAAAATGCTGAAATTCGACTTATACAGTGTTTTTGCTTATTAAACTTGATGAATTCTCTCCTCTTGACTGTAGAATAGTGTGTAAAGCAAAGCACAATACATTCCTATGTGTAGAAGCAAAGATATACGCGATTTCACAATGTGTTCCTAGAACAGCTGTGAGCAACTTTTTTACACAATGTTAACAACACATTTGAAGCTCAATATTTCATGGGCTGAAGCGGGGAAGATAGAAAACGTGTGCCCTGTAAAGGCGAAGTCTGTGGCATTAACAGGAAGGGAGAAAAAGTACTTTCTACCCATTTTTAGGTTCAGCGGTAAAATGGCAAGTTCCTATGGGACTGAATCTCGGCTTGTGACTGTGGTTTTCCCGGTCACACAAAAATGCTGAAATTCGACTTATACAGTGTTTTTGTTTATTAAACTTGATGAATTCTCTCCTCTTGACTGTAGAATAGTGTGTAAAGCAAAGCACAATACATTCCTATGTGTAGAAGAAAAGATATACGCGATTTCACAATGTGTTCCTAGAACAGCTGTGAGCAACTTTTTTACACAATGTTAACAACACATTTGAAGCTCAATATTTCATGGGCTGAAGCGGGGAAGATAGAAAACGTGTGCCCTGTAAAGGCGAAGTCTGTGGCATTAACAGGAAGGGAGAAAAAGTACTTTCTACCCATTTTTAGGTTCAGCGGTAAAATAGCAAGTTTCTATGGAACTGCATCTCGGCTTGTGACTGTGGTTTTCCCGGTCACACAAAAATGCTGAAATTCGACTTATACAGTGTTTTTGCTTATTAAACTTGATGAATTCTCTCCTCTTGACTGTAGAATAGTGTGTAAAGCAAAGCACAATACATTCCTATGTGTAGAAGCAAAGATATACGCGATTTCACAATGTGTTCCTAGAACAGCTGTGAGCAACTTTTTTACACAACGTTAACAACACATTTGAAGCTCAATATTTCATGGGCTGAAGCGGGGAAGATAGAAAACGTGTGCCCTGTAAAGGCGAAGTCTGTGGCATTAACAGGAAGGGAGAAAAAGTACTTTCTACCCATTTTTAGGTTCAGCGGTAAAATGGCAAGTTTCTATGGAACTGCATCTCGGCTTGTGACTGTGGTTTTCCCGGTCACACAAAAATGCTGAAATTCGACTTATACAGTGTTTTTGCTTATTAAACTTGATGAATTCTCTCCTCTTGACTGTAGAATAGTGTGTAAAGCAAAGCACAATACATTTCTATGTGTAGAAGCAAAGATATACGCGATTTCACAATGTGTTCCTAGAACAGCTGTGAGCAACTTTTTTACACAACGTTAACAACAAATTTGAAGCTCAATATTTCATGAGCTGAAGCGAAGAAGATAGAAAACGTGTGCCCTGTAAAGGCGAAGTCTGTGGCATTAACAGGAAGGGAGAAAAAGTACTTTCTACCCATTTTTAGGTTCAGCGGTAAAATGGCAAGTTTCTATGGAACTGAATCTCGGCTTGTGACTGTGGTTTTCCCGGTCACACAAAAATGCTGAAATTCGACTTATACAGTGTTTTTGCTTATTAAACTTGATGAATTCTCTCCTCTTGACTGTAGAATAGTGTGTAAAGCAAAGCACAATACATTCCTATGTGTAGAAGCAAACATATACGCGATTTCACAATGTGTTCCTAGAACAGCTGTGAGCAACTTTTTTACACAATGTTAACAACACATTTGAAGCTCAATATTTCATGGGCTGAAGCGGGGAAGATAGAAAACGATTGCCCTGTAAAGGCGAAGTCTGTGGCATTAACAGGAAGGGAGAAAAAGTACTTTCTACCCATTTTTAGGTTCAGCGGTAAAATTGCAAGTTTCTATGGAACTGCATCTCGGATTGTGACTGTGGTTTTCCCGGTCACACAAAAATGCTGAAATTCGACTTATACAGTGTTTTTGCTTATTAAACTTGATGAATTCTCTCCTCTTGACTGTAGAATAGTGTGTAAAGCAAAGCACAATACATTCCTATGTGTAGAAGCAAAGATATACGCGATTTCACAATGTGTTCCTAGAACAGCTGTGAGCAACTTTTTTACACAATGTTAACAACACATTTGAAGATCAATATTTCATGGGCTGAAGCGGGGAAGATAGAAAACGTGTGCCCTGTAAAGGCGAAGTCTGTGGCATTAACAGGAAGGGAGAAAAAGTACTTTCTACCCATTTTTAGGTTCAGCGGTAAAACGGCAAGTTTCTATGGAACTGCATCTCGGCTTGTGACTGTGGTTTTCCCGGTCACACAAAAATGCTGAAATTCGACTTATACAGTGTTTTTGCTTATTAAACTTGATGAATTCTCTCCTCTTGACTGTAGAATAGTGTGTAAAGCAAAGCACAATACATTTCTATGTGTAGAAGCAAAGATATACGCGATTTCACAATGTGTTCCTAGAACAGCTGTGAGCAACTTTTTTACACAACGTTAACAACACATTTGAAGCTCAATATTTCATGGGCTGAAGCGGGGAAGATAGAAAACGTGTGCCCTGTAAAGGCGAAGTCTGTGGCATTAACAGGAAGGGAGAAAAAGTACTTTCTACCCATTTTTAGGTTCAGCGGTAAAATGGCAAGTTTCTATGGAACTGCATCTCGGATTGTGACTGTGGTTTTCCCGGTCACACAAAAATGCTGAAATTCGACTTATACAGTGTTTGTGTTTATTAAACTTGATGAATTCTCTCCTCTTGACTGTAGAATAGTGTGTAAAGCAAAGCACAATACATTCCTATGTGTAGAAGCAAAGATATACACGATTTCACAATGTGTTCCTAGAACAGCTGTGAGCAACTTTTTTACACAATGTTAACAACACATTTGAAGCTCAATATTTCATGGGCTGAAGCGGGGAAGATAGAAAACGATTGCCCTGTAAAGGCGAAGTCTGTGGCATTAACAGGAAGGGAGAAAAAGTACTTTCTACCCATTTTTAGGTTCAGCGGTAAAATGGCAAGTTTCTATGGAACTGCATCTCGGATTGTGACTGTGGTTTTCCCGGTCACACAAAAATGCTGAAATTCGACTTATACAGTGTTTTTGCTTATTAAACTTGATGAATTCTCTCCTCTTGACTGTAGAATAGTGTGTAAAGCAAAGCACAATACATTCCTATGTGTAGAAGCAAAGATATACGCGATTTCACAATGTGTTCCTAGAACAGCTGTGAGCAACTTTTTTACACAATGTTAACAACACATTTGAAGCTCAATATTTCATGGGCTGAAGCGGGGAAGATAGAAAACGTGTGCCCTGTAAAGGCGAAGTCTGTGGCATTAACAGGAAGGGAGAAAAAGTACTTTCTACCCATTTTTAGGTTCAGCGGTAAAATGGCAAGTTCCTATGGGACTGAATCTCGGCTTGTGACTGTGGTTTTCCCGGTCACACAAAAATGCTGAAATTCGACTTATACAGTGTTTTTGTTTATTAAACTTGATGAATTCTCTCCTCTTGACTGTAGAATAGTGTGTAAAGCAAAGCACAATACATTCCTATGTGTAGAAGAAAAGATATACGCGATTTCACAATGTGTTCCTAGAACAGCTGTGAGCAACTTTTTTACACAATGTTAACAACACATTTGAAGCTCAATATTTCATGGGCTGAAGCGGGGAAGATAGAAAACGTGTGCCCTGTAAAGGCGAAGTCTGTGGCATTAACAGGAAGGGAGAAAAAGTACTTTCTACCCATTTTTAGGTTCAGCGGTAAAATAGCAAGTTTCTATGGAACTGCATCTCGGCTTGTGACTGTGGTTTTCCCGGTCACACAAAAATGCTGAAATTCGACTTATACAGTGTTTTTGCTTATTAAACTTGATGAATTCTCTCCTCTTGACTGTAGAATAGTGTGTAAAGCAAAGCACAATACATTTCTATGTGTAGAAGCAAAGATATACGCGATTTCACAATGTGTTCCTAGAACAGCTGTGAGCAACTTTTTTACACAACGTTAACAACACATTTGAAGCTCAATATTTCATGGGCTTAAGCGAAGAAGATAGAAAACGTGTGCCCTGTAAAGGCGAAGTCTGTGGCATTAACAGGAAGGGAGAAAAAGTACTTTCTACCCATTTTTAGGTTCAGCGGTAAAATGGCAAGTTTCTATGGAACTGAATCTCGGCTTGTGACTGTGGTTTTCCCGGTCACACAAAAATGCTGAAATTCGACTTATACAGTGTTTTTGCTTATTAAACTTGATGAATTCTCTCCTCTTGACTGTAGAATAGTGTGTAAAGCAAAGCACAATACATTCCTATGTGTAGAAGCAAACATATACGCGATTTCACAATGTGTTCCTAGAACAGCTGTGAGCAACTTTTTTACACAATGTTAACAACACATTTGAAGCTCAATATTTCATGGGCTGAAGCGGGGAAGATAGAAAACGATTGCCCTGTAAAGGCGAAGTCTGTGGCATTAACAGGAAGGGAGAAAAAGTACTTTCTACCCATTTTTAGGTTCAGCGGTAAAATGGCAAGTTTCTATGGAACTGCATCTCGGCTTGTGACTGTGGTTTTCCCGGTCACACATAAATGCTGAAATTCGACTTATAGAGTGTTTGTGCTTGTTAAACTTGATGAATTATCTCCTCTTGACTGTAGAATAGTGTGTAAAGCAAAGCACAATACATTGCTATGTGTAGAAGCAAAGATATACGCGATTTCACAATGTGTTCCTAGAACAGCTGTGAGCAACTTTTTTACACCACGTTAATAACACATTTGAAGCTCAATATTTCATGGGCTGAAGCGGGGAAGATAGAAAACGTGTGCCCTGTAAAGGCGAAGTCTGTGGCATTAACAGGAAGGGAGAAAAAGTACTTTCTACCCATTTTTAGGTTCAGCGGTAAAATGGCAAGTTTCTATGGAACTGCATCTCGGCTTGTGACTGTGGTTTTCCCGGTCACACAAAAATGCTGAAATTCGACTTATACAGTGTTTTTGCTTATTAAACTTGATGAATTCTCTCCTCTTGACTGTAGAATAGTGTGTAAAGCAAAGCACAATACATTCCTATGTGTAGAAGCAAAGATATACGCGATTTCACAATGTGTTCCTAGAACAGCTGTGAGCAACTTTTTTACACAACGTTAACAACACATTTGAAGCTCAATATTTCATGGGCTGAAGCGGGGAAGATAGAAAACGTGTGCCCTGTAAAGGCGAAGTCTGTGGCATTAACAGGAAGGGAGAAAAAGTACTTTCTACCCATTTTTAGGTTCAGCGGTAAAATGGCAAGTTTCTATGGAACTGCATCTCGGCTTGTGACTGTGGTTTTCCCGGTCACACAAAAATGCTGAAATTCGACTTATACAGTGTTTTTGCTTATTAAACTTGATGAATTCTCTCCTCTTGACTGTAGAATAGTGTGTAAAGCAAAGCACAATACATTTCTATGTGTAGAAGCAAAGATATACGCGATTTCACAATGTGTTCCTAGAACAGCTGTGAGCAACTTTTTTACACAACGTTAACAACACATTTGAAGCTCAATATTTCATGGGCTGAAGCGAAGAAGATAGAAAACGTGTGCCCTGTAAAGGCGAAGTCTGTGGCATTAACAGGAAGGGAGAAAAAGTACTTTCTACCCATTTTTAGGTTCAGCGGTAAAATGGCAAGTTTCTATGGAACTGAATCTCGGCTTGTGACTGTGGTTTTCCCGGTCACACAAAAATGCTGAAATTCGACTTATACAGTGTTTTTGCTTATTAAACTTGATGAATTCTCTCCTCTTGACTGTAGAATAGTGTGTAAAGCAAAGCACAATACATTCCTATGTGTAGAAGCAAACATATACGCGATTTCACAATGTGTTCCTAGAACAGCTGTGAGCAACTTTTTTACACAATGTTAACAACACATTTGAAGCTCAATATTTCATGGGCTGAAGCGGGGAAGATAGAAAACGATTGCCCTGTAAAGGCGAAGTCTGTGGCATTAACAGGAAGGGAGAAAAAGTACTTTCTACCCATTTTTAGGTTCAGCGGTAAAATGGCAAGTTTCTATGGAACTGCATCTCGGCTTGTGACTGTGGTTTTCCCGGTCACACATAAATGCTGAAATTCGACTTATAGAGTGTTTGTGCTTATTAAACTTGATGAATTATCTCCTCTTGACTGTAGAATAGTGTGTAAAGCAAAGCACAATACATTGCTATGTGTAGAAGCAAAGATATACGCGATTTCACAATGTGTTCCTAGAACAGCTGTGAGCAACTTTTTTACACCACGTTAATAACACATTTGAAGCTCAATATTTCATGGGCTGAAGCGGGGAAGATAGAAAACGTGTGCCCTGTAAAGGCGAAGTCTGTGGCATTAACAGGAAGGGAGAAAAAGTACTTTCTACCCATTTTTAGGTTCAGCGGTAAAATGGCAAGTTTCTATGGAACTGCATCTCGGCTTGTGACTGTGGTTTTCCCGGTCACACAAAAATGCTGAAATTCGACTTATACAGTGTTTTTGCTTATTAAACTTGATGAATTCTCTCCTCTTGACTGTAGAATAGTGTGTAAAGCAAAGCACAATACATTTCTATGTGTAGAAGCAAAGATATACGCGATTTCACAATGTGTTCCTAGAACAGCTGTGAGCAACTTTTTTACACAACGTTAACAACACATTTGAAGCTCAATATTTCATGAGCTGAAGCGAAGAAGATAGAAAACGTGTGCCCTGTAAAGGCGAAGTCTGTGGCATTAACAGGAAGGGAGAAAAAGTACTTTCTACCCATTTTTAGGTTCAGCGGTAAAATGGCAAGTTTCTATGGAACTGAATCTCGGCTTGTGACTGTGGTTTTCCCGGTCACACAAAAATGCTGAAATTCGACTTATACAGTGTTTTTGCTTATTAAACTTGATGAATTCTCTCCTCTTGACTGTAGAATAGTGTGTAAAGCAAAGCACAATACATTCCTATGTGTAGAAGCAAACATATACGCGATTTCACAATGTGTTCCTAGAACAGCTGTGAGCAACTTTTTTACACAATGTTAACAACACATTTGAAGCTCAATATTTCATGGGCTGAAGCGGGGAAGATAGAAAACGATTGCCCTGTAAAGGCGAAGTCTGTGGCATTAACAGGAAGGGAGAAAAAGTACTTTCTTCCCATTTTTAGGTTCAGCGGTAAAATGGCAAGTTTCTATGGAACTGCATCTCGGATTGTGACTGTGGTTTTCCCGGTCACACAAAAATGCTGAAATTCGACTTATACAGTGTTTTTGCTTATTAAACTTGATAAATTCTCTCCTCTTGACTGTAGAATAGTGTGTAAAGCAAAGCACAATACATTCCTATGTGTAGAAGCAAAGATATACGCGATTTCACAATGTGTTCCTAGAACAGCTGTGAGCAACTTTTTTACACAATGTTAACAACACATTTGAAGATCAATATTTCATGGGCTGAAGCGGGGAAGATAGAAAACGTGTGCCCTGTAAAGGCGAAGTCTGTGGCATTAACAGGAAGGGAGAAAAAGTACTTTCTACCCATTTTTAGGTTCAGCGGTAAAACGGCAAGTTTCTATGGAACTGCATCTCGGCTTGTGACTGTGGTTTTCCCGGTCACACAAAAATGCTGAAATTCGACTTATACAGTGTTTTTGCTTATTAAACTTGATGAATTCTCTCCTCTTGACTGTAGAATAGTGTGTAAAGCAAAGCACAATACATTTCTATGTGTAGAAGCAAAGATATACGCGATTTCACAATGTGTTCCTAGAACAGCTGTGAGCAACTTTTTTACACAACGTTAACAACACATTTGAAGCTCAATATTTCATGGGCTGAAGCGGGGAAGATAGAAAACGTGTGCCCTGTAAAGGCGAAGTCTGTGGCATTAACAGGAAGGGAGAAAAAGTACTTTCTACCCATTTTTAGGTTCAGCGGTAAAATGGCAAGTTTCTATGGAACTGCATCTCGTATTGTGACTGTGGTTTTCCCGGTCACACAAAAATGCTGAAATTCGACTTATACAGTGTTTGTGTTTATTAAACTTGATGAATTCTCTCCTCTTGACTGTAGAATAGTGTGTAAAGCAAAGCACAATACATTCCTATGTGTAGAAGCAAAGATATACACGATTTCACAATGTGTTCCTAGAACAGCTGTGAGCAACTTTTTTACACAATGTTAACAACACATTTGAAGCTCAATATTTCATGGGCTGAAGCGGGGAAGATAGAAAACGATTGCCCTGTAAAGGCGAAGTCTGTGGCATTAACAGGAAGGGAGAAAAAGTACTTTCTACCCATTTTTAGGTTCAGCGGTAAAATGGCAAGTTTCTATGGAACTGCATCTCGGATTGTGACTGTGGTTTTCCCGGTCACACAAAAATGCTGAAATTCGACTTATACAGTGTTTTTGCTTATTAAACTTGATGAATTCTCTCCTCTTGACTGTAGAATAGTGTGTAAAGCAAAGCACAATACATTCCTATGTGTAGAAGCAAAGATATACGCGATTTCACAATGTGTTCCTAGAACAGCTGTGAGCAACTTTTTTACACAATGTTAACAACACATTTGAAGCTCAATATTTCATGGGCTGAAGCGGGGAAGATAGAAAACGTGTGCCCTGTAAAGGCGAAGTCTGTGGCATTAACAGGAAGGGAGAAAAAGTACTTTCTACCCATTTTTAGGTTCAGCGGTAAAATGGCAAGTTCCTATGGGACTGAATCTCGGCTTGTGACTGTGGTTTTCCCGGTCACACAAAAATGCTGAAATTCGACTTATACAGTGTTTTTGCTTATTAAACTTGATGAATTCTCTCCTCTTGACTGTAGAATAGTGTGTAAAGCAAAGCACAATACATTCCTATGTGTAGAAGAAAAGATATACGCGATTTCACAATGTGTTCCTAGAACAGCTGTGAGCAACTTTTTTACACAATGTTAACAACACATTTGAAGCTCAATATTTCATGGGCTGAAGCGGGGAAGATAGAAAACGTGTGCCCTGTAAAGGCGAAGTCTGTGGCATTAACAGGAAGGGAGAAAAAGTACTTTCTACCCATTTTTAGGTTCAGCGGTAAAACGGCAAGTTTCTATGGAACTGCATCTCGGCTTGTGACTGTGGTTTTCCCGGTCACACAAAAATGCTGAAATTCGACTTATACAGTGTTTTTGCTTATTAAACTTGATGAATTCTCTCCTCTTGACTGTAGAATAGTGTGTAAAGCAAAGCACAATACATTGCTATGTGTAGAAGCAAAGATATACGCGATTTCACAATGTGTTCCTAGAACAGCTGTGAGCAACTTTTTTACACAACGTTAACAACACATTTGAAGCTCAATATTTCATGGGCTGAAGCGGGGAAGATAGAAAACGTGTGCCCTGTAAAGGCGAAGTCTGTGGCATTAACAGGAAGGGAGAAAAAGTACTTTCTACCCATTTTTAGGTTCAGCGGTAAAACGGCAAGTTTCTATGGAACTGCATCTCGGCTTGTGACTGTGGCTTTCTTGGTCACACAAAAATGCTGAAATTCGACTTATACAGTGTTTTTGCTTATTAAACTTGATGAATTCTCTCCTCTTGACTGTAGAATAGTGTGTAAAGCAAAGCACAATACATTCCTATGTGTAGAAGAAAAGATATACGCGATTTCACAATGTGTTCCTAGAACAGCTGTGAGCAACTTTTTTACACAATGTTAACAACACATTTGAAGCTCAATATTTCATGGGCTGAAGCGGGGAAGATAGAAAACGTGTGCCCTGTAAAGGCGAAGTCTGTGGCATTAACAGAAAGGGAGAAAAAGTACTTTCTACCCTTTTTAGGTTCAGCGGTAAAATGGCAAGTTTCTATGGAACTGCATCTCGTATTGTGACTGTGGTTTTCCCGGTCACACAAAAATGCTGAAATTCGACTTATACAGTGTTTTTGCTTATTAAACTTGATGAATTCTCTCCTCTTGACTGTAGAATAGTGTGTAAAGCAAAGCACAATACATTGCTATGTGTAGAAGCAAAGATATACGCGATTTCACAATGTGTTCCTAGAACAGCTGTGAGCAACTTTTTTACACAACGTTAACAACACATTTGAAGCTCAATATTTCATGGGCTGAAGCGGGGAAGATAGAAAACGTGTGCCCTGTAAAGGCGAAGTCTGTGGCATTAACAGGAAGGGAGAAAAAGTACTTTCTACCCATTTTTAGGTTCAGCGGTAAAACGGCAAGTTTCTATGGAACTGCATCTCGGCTTGTGACTGTGGCTTTCCCGGTCACACAAAAATGCTGAAATTCGACTTATACAGTGTTTTTGCTTATTAAACTTGATGAATTCTCTCCTCTTGACTGTAGAATAGTGTGTAAAGCAAAGTACAATACATTCCTATGTGTAGAAGCAAAGATATACGCGATTTCACAATGTGTTCCTAGAACAGCTGTGAGCAACTTTTTTACACAACGTTAACAACACATTTGAATCTCAATATTTCATGGGCTGAAGCGGGGAAGATAAAAAACGTGTGCCCTGTAAAGGCGAAGTCTGTGGCATTAACAGGAAGGGAGAAAAAGTACTTTCTACCCATTTTTAGGTTCCGCGGTAAAATGGCAAGTTCCTATGGAACTGAATCTCGGCTTGTGACTGTGGTTTTCCCGGTTAAACAAAAATGCTGAAATTCGACTGATACAGTGTTTTTGCTTATTAAACTTGATGAATTCTCTCCTCTTGACTGTAGAATAGTGTGTAAAGCAAAACACAATACATTCCTATGTGTAGAAGAAAAGATATACGCGATTTCACAATGTGTTCCTAGAACAGCTGTGAGCAACTTTTTTACACAACGTTAACAACACATTTGAAGCTCAATATTTCATGGGCTGAAGCGGGGAAGATAGAAAACGTGTGCCCTGTAAAGGCGAAGTCTGTGGCATTAACAGGAAGGGAGAAAAAGTACTTTCTACCCATTTTTAGGTTCAGCGGTGAAATGGCAAGTTTCTATGGAACTGCATCTCTTCTTGTGACTGTGGTTTTCCCGGTCACACAAAAATGCTGAAATTCGACTTATACAGTGTTTTTGCTTATTAAACTTGATGAATTCTCTCCTCTTGACTGTAGAATAGTGTGTAAAGCAAAGCACAATACATTCCTATGTGTAGAAGAAAAGATATACGCGATTTCACAATGTGCTCCTAGAACAGCTGTGAGCAACTTTTTTACACAACGTTAACAACACATTTGAAGCTCAATATTTCATGGGCTGAAGCGGGGAAGATAGAAAACGTGTGCCCTGTAAAGGCGAAGTCTGTGGCATTAACAGGAAGGGAGAAAAAGTACTTTCTACCCATTTTTAGGTTCAGCGGTAAAATGGCAAGTTTCTATGGAACTGCATCTCGTCTTGTGACTGTGGTTTTCCCGGTCACACAAAAATGCTGAAATTCGACTTATACAGTGTTTGTGCTTATTAAACTTGATGAATTCTCTCCTCTTGACTGTAGAATAGTGTGTAAAGCAAAGCACAATACATTCCTATGTGTAGAAGCAAAGATATACGCGATTTCACAATGTGTTCCTAGAACAGCTGTGAGCAACTTTTTTACACAACGTTAACAACACATTTGAAGCTCAATATTTCATGGGCTGAAGCGGGGAAGATAGAAAACGTGTGCCCTGTAAAGGCGAAGTCTGTGGCATTAACAGGAAGGGAGAAAAAGTACTTTCTACCCATTTTTAGGTTCAGCGGTGAAATGGCAAGTTTCTATGGAACTGCATCTCGTCTTGTGACTGTGGTTTTCCCGGTCACACAAAAATGCTGAAATTCGACTTATACAGTGTTTTTGCTTATTAAAATTGATGAATTCTCTCCTCTTGACTGTAGAATAGTGTGTAAAGCAAAGCACAATACATTCCTATGTGTAGAAGAAAAGATATACGCGATTTCACAATGTGCTCCTAGAACAGCTGTGAGCAACTTTTTTACACAACGTTAACAACACATTTGAAGCTCAATATTTCATGGGCTGAAGCGGGGAAGATAGAAAACGTGTGCCCTGTAAAGGCGAAGTCTGTGGCATTAACAGGAAGGGAGAAAAAGTACTTTCTACCCATTTTTAGGTTCAGCGGTAAAATGGCAAATTTCTATGGAACTGCATCTCGGCTTGTGACTGTGGTTTTCCCGGTCACACATAAATGCTGAAATTCGACTTATACAGTGTTTTTGCTTATTAAACTTGATGAATTCTCTCCTCTTGACTGTAGAATAGTGTGTAAAGCAAAGCACAATACATTGCTATGTGTAGAAGCAAAGATATACGCGATTTCACAATGTGTTCCTAGAACAGCTGTGAGCAACTTTTTTACACCACGTTAACAACACATTTGAAGCTCAATATTTCATGGGCTGAAGCGGGGAAGATAGAAAACGTGTGCCCTGTAAAGGCGAAGTCTGTGGCATTAACAGGAAGGGAGAAAAAAGTACTTTCTACCCATTTTTAGGTTCAGCGGTAAAATGGCAAGTTTCTATGGAACTGCATCTCGTCTTGTGACTGTGGTTTTCCCGGTCACACAAAAATGCTGAAATTCGACTTATACAGTGTTTGTGCTTATTAAACTTGATGAATTCTCTCCTCTTGACTGTAGAATAGTGTGTAAAGCAAAGCACAATACATTCCTATGTGTAGAAGCAAAGATATACGCGATTTCACAATGTGTTCCTAGAACAGCTGTGAGCAACTTTTTTACACAACGTTAACAACACATTTGAAGCTCAATATTTCATGGGCTGAAGCGGGGAAGATAGAAAACGTGTGCCCTGTAAAGGCGAAGTCTGTGGCATTAACAGGAAGGGAGAAAAAGTACTTTCTACCCATTTTTAGGTTCAGCGGTGAAATGGCAAGTTTCTATGGAACTGCATCTCGTCTTGTGACTGTGGTTTTCCCGGTCACACAAAAATGCTGAAATTCGACTTATACAGTGTTTTTGCTTATTAAAATTGATGAATTCTCTCCTCTTGACTGTAGAATAGTGTGTAAAGCAAAGCACAATACATTCCTATGTGTAGAAGAAAAGATATACGCGATTTCACAATGTGCTCCTAGAACAGCTGTGAGCAACTTTTTTACACAACGTTAACAACACATTTGAAGCTCAATATTTCATGGGCTGAAGCGGGGAAGATAGAAAACGTGTGCCCTGTAAAGGCGAAGTCTGTGGCATTAACAGGAAGGGAGAAAAAGTACTTTCTACCCATTTTTAGGTTCAGCGGTAAAATGGCAAATTTCTATGGAACTGCATCTCGGCTTGTGACTGTGGTTTTCCCGGTCACACATAAATGCTGAAATTCGACTTATACAGTGTTTTTGCTTATTAAACTTGATGAATTCTCTCCTCTTGACTGTAGAATAGTGTGTAAAGCAAAGCACAATACATTCCTATGTGTAGAAGCAAAGATATACGCGATTTCACAATGTGTTCCTAGAACAGCTGTGAGCAACTTTTTTACACAACGTTAACAACACATTTGAAGCTCAATATTTCATGGGCTGAAGCGGGGAAGATAGAAAACGTGTGCCCTGTAAAGGCGAAGTCTGTGGCATTAACAGGAAGGGAGAAAAAGTACTTTCTACCCATTTTTAGGTTCAGCGGTGAAATGGCAAGTTTCTATGGAACTGCATCTCGTCTTGTGACTGTGGTTTTCCCGGTCACACAAAAATGCTGAAATTCGACTTATACAGTGTTTTTGCTTATTAAAATTGATGAATTCTCTCCTCTTGACTGTAGAATAGTGTGTAAAGCAAAGCACAATACATTCCTATGTGTAGAAGAAAAGATATACGCGATTTCACAATGTGCTCCTAGAACAGCTGTGAGCAACTTTTTTACACAACGTTAACAACACATTTGAAGCTCAATATTTCATGGGCTGAAGCGGGGAAGATAGAAAACGTGTGCCCTGTAAAGGCGAAGTCTGTGGCATTAACAGGAAGGGAGAAAAAGTACTTTCTACCCATTTTTAGGTTCAGCGGTAAAATGGCAAATTTCTATGGAACTGCATCTCGGCTTGTGACTGTGGTTTTCCCGGTCACACATAAATGCTGAAATTCGACTTATACAGTGTTTTTGCTTATTAAACTTGATGAATTCTCTCCTCTTGACTGTAGAATAGTGTGTAAAGCAAAGCACAATACATTGCTATGTGTAGAAGCAAAGATATACGCGATTTCACAATGTGTTCCTAGAACAGCTGTGAGCAACTTTTTTACACCACGTTAACAACACATTTGAAGCTCAATATTTCATGGGCTGAAGCGGGGAAGATAGAAAACGTGTGCCCTGTAAAGGCGAAGTCTGTGGCATTAACAGGAAGGGAGAAAAAAGTACTTTCTACCCATTTTTAGGTTCAGCGGTAAAATGGCAAGTTTCTATGGAACTGCATCTCGTCTTGTGACTGTGGTTTTCCCGGTCACACAAAAATGCTGAAATTCGACTTATACAGTGTTTGTGCTTATTAAACTTGATGAATTCTCTCCTCTTGACTGTAGAATAGTGTGTAAAGCAAAGCACAATACATTCCTATGTGTAGAAGCAAAGATATACGCGATTTCACAATGTGTTCCTAGAACAGCTGTGAGCAACTTTTTTACACAACGTTAACAACACATTTGAAGCTCAATATTTCATGGGCTGAAGCGGGGAAGATAGAAAACGTGTGCCCTGTAAAGGCGAAGTCTGTGGCATTAACAGGAAGGGAGAAAAAGTACTTTCTACCCATTTTTAGGTTCAGCGGTGAAATGGCAAGTTTCTATGGAACTGCATCTCGTCTTGTGACTGTGGTTTTCCCGGTCACACAAAAATGCTGAAATTCGACTTATACAGTGTTTTTGCTTATTAAAATTGATGAATTCTCTCCTCTTGACTGTAGAATAGTGTGTAAAGCAAAGCACAATACATTCCTATGTGTAGAAGAAAAGATATACGCGATTTCACAATGTGCTCCTAGAACAGCTGTGAGCAACTTTTTTACACAACGTTAACAACACATTTGAAGCTCAATATTTCATGGGCTGAAGCGGGGAAGATAGAAAACGTGTGCCCTGTAAAGGCGAAGTCTGTGGCATTAACAGGAAGGGAGAAAAAGTACTTTCTACCCATTTTTAGGTTCAGCGGTAAAATGGCAAATTTCTATGGAACTGCATCTCGGCTTGTGACTGTGGTTTTCCCGGTCACACATAAATGCTGAAATTCGACTTATACAGTGTTTTTGCTTATTAAACTTGATGAATTCTCTCCTCTTGACTGTAGAATAGTGTGTAAAGCAAAGCACAATACATTCCTATGTGTAGAAGCAAAGATATACGCGATTTCACAATGTGTTCCTAGAACAGCTGTGAGCAACTTTTTTACACAATGTTAACAACACATTTGAAGCTCAATATTTCATGGGCTGAAGCGGGGAAGATAGAAAACGTGTGCCCTGTAAAGGCGAAGTCTGTTGCATTAACAGGAAAGGAGAAAAAGTACTTTCTACCCATTTTTAGGTTCAGCGGTAAAATGGCAAGTTTCTATGGAACTGCATCTCGTCTTGTGACTGTGGTTTTCCCGGTCACACAAAAATGCTGAAATTCGACTTATACAGTGTTTGTGCTTATTAAACTTGATGAATTCTCTCCTCTTGACTGTAGAATAGTGTGTAAAGCAAAGCACAATACATTCCTATGTGTAGAAGCAAAGATATACGCGATTTCACAATGTGTTCCTAGAACAGCTGTGAGCAACTTTTTTACACAACGTTAACAACACATTTGAAGCTCAATATTTCATGGGCTGAAGCGGGGAAGATAGAAAACGTGTGCCCTGTAAAGGCGAAGTCTGTGGCATTAACAGGAAGGGAGAAAAAGTACTTTCTACCCATTTTTAGGTTCAGCGGTGAAATGGCAAGTTTCTATGGAACTGCATCTCGTCTTGTGACTGTGGTTTTCCCGGTCACACAAAAATGCTGAAATTCGACTTATACAGTGTTTTTGCTTATTAAAATTGATGAATTCTCTCCTCTTGACTGTAGAATAGTGTGTAAAGCAAAGCACAATACATTCCTATGTGTAGAAGAAAAGATATACGCGATTTCACAATGTGCTCCTAGAACAGCTGTGAGCAACTTTTTTACACAACGTTAACAACACATTTGAAGCTCAATATTTCATGGGCTGAAGCGGGGAAGATAGAAAACGTGTGCCCTGTAAAGGCGAAGTCTGTGGCATTAACAGGAAGGGAGAAAAAGTACTTTCTACCCATTTTTAGGTTCAGCGGTAAAATGGCAAATTTCTATGGAACTGCATCTCGGCTTGTGACTGTGGTTTTCCCGGTCACACATAAATGCTGAAATTCGACTTATACAGTGTTTTTGCTTATTAAACTTGATGAATTCTCTCCTCTTGACTGTAGAATAGTGTGTAAAGCAAAGCACAATACATTGCTATGTGTAGAAGCAAAGATATACGCGATTTCACAATGTGTTCCTAGAACAGCTGTGAGCAACTTTTTTACACCACGTTAACAACACATTTGAAGCTCAATATTTCATGGGCTGAAGCGGGGAAGATAGAAAACGTGTGCCCTGTAAAGGCGAAGTCTGTGGCATTAACAGGAAGGGAGAAAAAGTACTTTCTACCCATTTTTAGGTTCAGCGGTAAAATGGCAAGTTTCTATGGAACTGCATCTCGGCTTGTGACTGTGGTTTTCCCGGTCACACAAAAATGCTGAAATTCGACTTATACAGTGTTTTTGCTTATTAAACTTGATGAATTCTCTCCTCTTGACTGTAGAATAGTGTGTAAAGCAAAGCACAATACATTCCTATGTGTAGAAGAAAAGATATACGCGATTTCACAATGTGCTCCTAGAACAGCTGTGAGCAACTTTTTTACACAACGTTAACAACACATTTGAAGCTCAATATTTCATGGGCTGAAGCGGGGAAGATAGAAAACGTGTGCCCTGTAAAGGCGAAGTCTGTGGCATTAACAGGAAGGGAGAAAAAATTACTTTCTACCCATTTTTAGGTTCAGCGGTAAAATGGCAAGTTTCTATGGAACTGCATCTCGTCTTGTGACTGTGGTTTTCCCGGTCACACAAAAATGCTGAAATTCGACTTATACAGTGTTTGTGCTTATTAAACTTGATGAATTCTCTCCTCTTGACTGTAGAATAGTGTGTAAAGCAAAGCACAATACATTCCTATGTGTAGAAGCAAAGATATACGCGATTTCACAATGTGTTCCTAGAACAGCTGTGAGCAACTTTTTTACACAACGTTAACAACACATTTGAAGCTCAATATTTCATGGGCTGAAGCGGGGAAGATAGAAAACGTGTGCCCTGTAAAGGCGAAGTCTGTGGCATTAACAGGAAGGGAGAAAAAGTACTTTCTACCCATTTTTAGGTTCAGCGGTGAAATGGCAAGTTTCTATGGAACTGCATCTCGTCTTGTGACTGTGGTTTTCCCGGTCACACAAAAATGCTGAAATTCGACTTATACAGTGTTTTTGCTTATTAAAATTGATGAATTCTCTCCTCTTGACTGTAGAATAGTGTGTAAAGCAAAGCACAATACATTCCTATGTGTAGAAGAAAAGATATACGCGATTTCACAATGTGCTCCTAGAACAGCTGTGAGCAACTTTTTTACACAACGTTAACAACACATTTGAAGCTCAATATTTCATGGGCTGAAGCGGGGAAGATAGAAAACGTGTGCCCTGTAAAGGCGAAGTCTGTGGCATTAACAGGAAGGGAGAAAAAGTACTTTCTACCCATTTTTAGGTTCAGCGGTAAAATGGCAAATTTCTATGGAACTGCATCTCGGCTTGTGACTGTGGTTTTCCCGGTCACACATAAATGCTGAAATTCGACTTATACAGTGTTTTTGCTTATTAAACTTGATGAATTCTCTCCTCTTGACTGTAGAATAGTGTGTAAAGCAAAGCACAATACATTCCTATGTGTAGAAGCAAAGATATACGCGATTTCACAATGTGTTCCTAGAACAGCTGTGAGCAACTTTTTTACACAATGTTAACAACACATTTGAAGCTCAATATTTCATGGGCTGAAGCGGGGAAGATAGAAAACGTGTGCCCTGTAAAGGCGAAGTCTGTTGCATTAACAGGAAAGGAGAAAAAGTACTTTCTACCCATTTTTAGGTTCAGCGGTAAAATGGCAAGTTTCTATGGAACTGCATCTCGGCTTGTGACTGTGGTTTTCCCGGTCTCACAAAAATGCTGAAATTCGACTTATACAGTGTTTGTGCTTATTAAACTTGATGAATTCTCTCCTCTTGACTGTAGAATAGTGTGTAAAGCAAAGCACAATACATTCCTATGTGTAGAAGCAAAGATATACGCGATTTCACAATGTGTTCCTAGAACAGCTGTGAGCAACTTTTTTTACACAATGTTAACAACACATTTGAAGCTCAATATTTCATGGGCTGAAGCGGGGAAGATAGAAAACGTGTGCCCTGTAAAGGCGAAGTCTGTGGCATTAACAGGAAGGGAGAAAAAGTACTTTCTACCCATTTTTAGGTTCAGCGGTAAAATGGCAAGTCTCTATGGAACTGCATCTCGGCTTGTGACTGTGGTTTTCCCGGTCACACAAAAATGCTGAAATTCGACTTATACAGTGTTTGTGCTTATTACACTTGATGAATTCTCTCCTCTTGACTGTAGAATAGTGTGTAAAGCAAAGCACAATACATTGCTATGTGTAGAAGCAAACATATACGCGATTTCACAATGTGTTCCTAGAACAGCTGTGAGCAACTTTTTTACACCACGTTAACAACACATTTGAAGCTCAATATTTCATGGGCTGAAGCGGGGAAGATAGAAAACGTGTGCCCTGTAAAGGCGAAGTCTGTGGCATTAACAGGAAGGGAGAAAAAGTACTTTCTACCCATTTTTAGGTTCAGCGGTAAAATGGCAAGTTTCTATGGAACTGCATCTCGTCTTGTGACTGTGGTTTTCCCGGTCACACAAAAATGCTGAAATTCGACTTATACAGTGTTTTTGCTTATTAAACTTGATGAATTCTCTCCTCTTGACTGTAGAATAGAGTGTAAAGCAAAGCACAATACATTGCTATGTGTAGAAGCAAAGATATACGCGATTTCACAATGTGTTCCTAGAACAGCTGTGAGCAACTTTTTTACACAATGTTAACAACACATTTGAAGCTCAATATTTCATGGGCTGAAGCGGGGAAGATAGAAAACGTGTGCCCTGTAAAGGCGAAGTCTGTGGCATTAACAGGAAGGGAGAAAAAGTACTTTCTACCCATTTTTAGGTTCAGCGGTAAAATGGCAAGTCTCTATGGAACTGCATCTCGTCTTGTGACTGTGGTTTTCCCGGTCACACAAAAATGCTGAAATTCGACTTATACAGTGTTTGTGCTTATTAAACTTGATGAATTCTCTCCTCTTGACTGTAGAATAGTGTGTAAAGCAAAGCACAATACATTCCTATGTGTAGAAGCAAAGATATACGCGATTTCACAATGTGTTCCTAGAACAGCTGTGAGCAACTTTTTTACACAATGTTAACAACACATTTGAAGCTCAATATTTCATGGGCTGAAGCGGGGAAGATAGAAAACGTGTGCCCTGTAAAGGCGAAGTCTGTGGCATTAACAGGAAGGGAGAAAAAGTACTTTCTACCCATTTTTAGGTTCCGCGGTAAAATGGCAAGTTCCTATGGAACTGAATCTCGGCTTGTGACTGTGGTTTTCCCGGTTAAACAAAAATGCTGAAATTCGACTGATACAGTGTTTTTGCTTATTAAACTTGATGAATTCTCTCCTCTTGACTGTAGAATAGTGTGTAAAGCAAAACACAATACATTCCTATGTGTAGAAGAAAAGATATACGCGATTTCACAATGTGTTCCTAGAACAGCTGTGAGCAACTTTTTTACACAACGTTAACAACACATTTGAAGCTCAATATTTCATGGGCTGAAGCGGGGAAGATAGAAAACGTGTGCCCTGTAAAGGCGAAGTCTGTGGCATTAACAGGAAGGGAGAAAAAGTACTTTCTACCCATTTTTAGGTTCAGCGGTGAAATGGCAAGTTTCTATGGAACTGCATCTCGTCTTGTGACTGTGGTTTTCCCGGTCACACAAAAATGCTGAAATTCGACTTATACAGTGTTTTTGCTTATTAAACTTGATGAATTCTCTCCTCTTGACTGTAGAATAGTGTGTAAAGCAAAGCACAATACATTCCTATGTGTAGAAGAAAAGATATACGCGATTTCACAATGTGCTCCTAGAACAGCTGTGAGCAACTTTTTTACACAACGTTAACAACACATTTGAAGCTCAATATTTCATGGGCTGAAGCTGGGAAGATAGAAAACGTGTGCCCTGTAAAGGCGAAGTCTGTGGCATTAACAGGAAGGGAGAAAAAGTACTTTCTACCCATTTTTAGGTTCAGCGGTAAAATGGCAAGTTTCTATGGAACTGCATCTCGTCTTGTGACTGTGGTTTTCCCGGTCACACAAAAATGCTGAAATTCGACTTATACAGTGTTTGTGCTTATTAAACTTGATGAATTCTCTCCTCTTGACTGTAGAATAGTGTGTAAAGCAAAGCACAATACATTCCTATGTGTAGAAGCAAAGATATACGCGATTTCACAATGTGTTCCTAGAACAGCTGTGAGCAACTTTTTTACACAACGTTAACAACACATTTGAAGCTCAATATTTCATGGGCTGAAGCGGGGAAGATAGAAAACGTGTGCCCTGTAAAGGCGAAGTCTGTGGCATTAACAGGAAGGGAGAAAAAGTACTTTCTACCCATTTTTAGGTTCAGCGGTGAAATGGCAAGTTTCTATGGAACTGCATCTCGTCTTGTGACTGTGGTTTTCCCGGTCACACAAAAATGCTGAAATTCGACTTATACAGTGTTTTTGCTTATTAAAATTGATGAATTCTCTCCTCTTGACTGTAGAATAGTGTGTAAAGCAAAGCACAATACATTCCTATGTGTAGAAGAAAAGATATACGCGATTTCACAATGTGCTCCTAGAACAGCTGTGAGCAACTTTTTTACACAACGTTAACAACACATTTGAAGCTCAATATTTCATGGGCTGAAGCGGGGAAGATAGAAAACGTGTGCCCTGTAAAGGCGAAGTCTGTGGCATTAACAGGAAGGGAGAAAAAGTACTTTCTACCCATTTTTAGGTTCAGCGGTAAAATGGCAAATTTCTATGGAACTGCATCTCGGCTTGTGACTGTGGTTTTCCCGGTCACACATAAATGCTGAAATTCGACTTATACAGTGTTTTTGCTTATTAAACTTGATGAATTCTCTCCTCTTGACTGTAGAATAGTGTGTAAAGCAAAGCACAATACATTGCTATGTGTAGAAGCAAAGATATACGCGATTTCACAATGTGTTCCTAGAACAGCTGTGAGCAACTTTTTTACACCACGTTAACAACACATTTGAAGCTCAATATTTCATGGGCTGAAGCGGGGAAGATAGAAAACGTGTGCCCTGTAAAGGCGAAGTCTGTGGCATTAACAGGAAGGGAGAAAAAGTACTTTCTACCCATTTTTAGGTTCAGCGGTAAAATGGCAAGTTTCTATGGAACTGCATCTCGGCTTGTGACTGTGGTTTTCCCGGTCACACAAAAATGCTGAAATTCGACTTATACAGTGTTTTTGCTTATTAAACTTGATGAATTCTCTCCTCTTGACTGTAGAATAGTGTGTAAAGCAAAGCACAATACATTCCTATGTGTAGAAGAAAAGATATACGCGATTTCACAATGTGCTCCTAGAACAGCTGTGAGCAACTTTTTTACACAACGTTAACAACACATTTGAAGCTCAATATTTCATGGGCTGAAGCGGGGAAGATAGAAAACGTGTGCCCTGTAAAGGCGAAGTCTGTGGCATTAACAGGAAGGGAGAAAAAAGTACTTTCTACCCATTTTTAGGTTCAGCGGTAAAATGGCAAGTTTCTATGGAACTGCATCTCGTCTTGTGACTGTGGTTTTCCCGGTCACACAAAAATGCTGAAATTCGACTTATACAGTGTTTGTGCTTATTAAACTTGATGAATTCTCTCCTCTTGACTGTAGAATAGTGTGTAAAGCAAAGCACAATACATTCCTATGTGTAGAAGCAAAGATATACGCGATTTCACAATGTGTTCCTAGAACAGCTGTGAGCAACTTTTTTACACAACGTTAACAACACATTTGAAGCTCAATATTTCATGGGCTGAAGCGGGGAAGATAGAAAACGTGTGCCCTGTAAAGGCGAAGTCTGTGGCATTAACAGGAAGGGAGAAAAAGTACTTTCTACCCATTTTTAGGTTCAGCGGTGAAATGGCAAGTTTCTATGGAACTGCATCTCGTCTTGTGACTGTGGTTTTCCCGGTCACACAAAAATGCTGAAATTCGACTTATACAGTGTTTTTGCTTATTAAAATTGATGAATTCTCTCCTCTTGACTGTAGAATAGTGTGTAAAGCAAAGCACAATACATTCCTATGTGTAGAAGAAAAGATATACGCGATTTCACAATGTGCTCCTAGAACAGCTGTGAGCAACTTTTTTACACAACGTTAACAACACATTTGAAGCTCAATATTTCATGGGCTGAAGCGGGGAAGATAGAAAACGTGTGCCCTGTAAAGGCGAAGTCTGTGGCATTAACAGGAAGGGAGAAAAAGTACTTTCTACCCATTTTTAGGTTCAGCGGTAAAATGGCAAATTTCTATGGAACTGCATCTCGGCTTGTGACTGTGGTTTTCCCGGTCACACATAAATGCTGAAATTCGACTTATACAGTGTTTTTGCTTATTAAACTTGATGAATTCTCTCCTCTTGACTGTAGAATAGTGTTTAAAGCAAAGCACAATACATTGCTATGTGTAGAAGCAAAGATATACGCGATTTCACAATGTGTTCCTAGAACAGCTGTGAGCAACTTTTTTACACAATGTTAACAACACATTTGAAGCTCAATATTTCATGGGCTGAAGCGGGGAAGATAGAAAACGTGTGCCCTGTAAAGGCGAAGTCTGTGGCATTAACAGGAAGGGAGAAAAAGTACTTTCTACCCATTTTTAGGTTCAGCGGTAAAATGGCAAGTTTCTATGGAACTGCATCTCGGCTTGTGACTGTGGTTTTCCCGGTCACACATAAATGCTGAAATTCGACTTATAGAGTGTTTGTGCTTATTAAACTTGATGAATTATCTCCTCTTGACTGTAGAATAGTGTGTAAAGCAAAGCACAATACATTGCTATGTGTAGAAGCAAAGATATACGCGATTTCACAATGTGTTCCTAGAACAGCTGTGAGCAACTTTTTTACACCACGTTAATAACACATTTGAAGCTCAATATTTCATGGGCTGAAGCGGGGAAGATAGAAAACGTGTGCCCTGTAAAGGCGAAGTCTGTGGCATTAACAGGAAGGGAGAAAAAGTACTTTCTACCCATTTTTAGGTTCAGCGGTAAAATGGCAAGTTTCTATGGAACTGCATCTCGGCTTGTGACTGTGGTTTTCCCGGTCACACAAAAATGCTGAAATTCGACTTATACAGTGTTTTTGCTTATTAAACTTGATGAATTCTCTCCTCTTGACTGTAGAATAGTGTGTAAAGCAAAGCACAATACATTCCTATGTGTAGAAGCAAAGATATACGCGATTTCACAATGTGTTCCTAGAACAGCTGTGAGCAACTTTTTTACACAACGTTAACAACACATTTGAAGCTCAATATTTCATGGGCTGAAGCGGGGAAGATAGAAAACGTGTGCCCTGTAAAGGCGAAGTCTGTGGCATTAACAGGAAGGGAGAAAAAGTACTTTCTACCCATTTTTAGGTTCAGCGGTAAAATGGCAAGTTTCTATGGAACTGAATCTCGGCTTGTGACTGTGGTTTTCCCGGTCACACAAAAATGCTGAAATTCGACTTATACAGTGTTTTTGCTTATTAAACTTGATGAATTCTCTCCTCTTGACTGTAGAATAGTGTGTAAAGCAAAGCACAATACATTCCTATGTGTAGAAGCAAACATATACGCGATTTCACAATGTGTTCCTAGAACAGCTGTGAGCAACTTTTTTACACAATGTTAACAACACATTTGAAGCTCAATATTTCATGGGCTGAAGCGGGGAAGATAGAAAACGATTGCCCTGTAAAGGCGAAGTCTGTGGCATTAACAGGAAGGGAGAAAAAGTACTTTCTACCCATTTTTAGGTTCAGCGGTAAAATGGCAAGTTTCTATGGAACTGCATCTCGGCTTGTGACTGTGGTTTTCCCGGTCACACATAAATGCTGAAATTCGACTTATAGAGTGTTTGTGCTTATTAAACTTGATGAATTATCTCCTCTTGACTGTAGAATAGTGTGTAAAGCAAAGCACAATACATTGCTATGTGTAGAAGCAAAGATATACGCGATTTCACAATGTGTTCCTAGAACAGCTGTGAGCAACTTTTTTACACCACGTTAATAACACATTTGAAGCTCAATATTTCATGGGCTGAAGCGGGGAAGATAGAAAACGTGTGCCCTGTAAAGGCGAAGTCTGTGGCATTAACAGGAAGGGAGAAAAAGTACTTTCTACCCATTTTTAGGTTCAGCGGTGAAATGGCAAGTTTCTATGGAACTGCATCTCGTCTTGTGACTGTGGTTTTCCCGGTCACACAAAAATGCTGAAATTCGACTTATACAGTGTTTTTGCTTATTAAAATTGATGAATTCTCTCCTCTTGACTGTAGAATAGTGTGTAAAGCAAAGCACAATACATTCCTATGTGTAGAAGAAAAGATATACGCGATTTCACAATGTGCTCCTAGAACAGCTGTGAGCAACTTTTTTACACAACGTTAACAACACATTTGAAGCTCAATATTTCATGGGCTGAAGCGGGGAAGATAGAAAACGTGTGCCCTGTAAAGGCGAAGTCTGTGGCATTAACAGGAAGGGAGAAAAAGTACTTTCTACCCATTTTTAGGTTCAGCGGTAAAATGGCAAATTTCTATGGAACTGCATCTCGGCTTGTGACTGTGGTTTTCCCGGTCACACATAAATGCTGAAATTCGACTTATACAGTGTTTTTGCTTATTAAACTTGATGAATTCTCTCCTCTTGACTGTAGAATAGTGTTTAAAGCAAAGCACAATACATTGCTATGTGTAGAAGCAAAGATATACGCGATTTCACAATGTGTTCCTAGAACAGCTGTGAGCAACTTTTTTACACAATGTTAACAACACATTTGAAGCTCAATATTTCATGGGCTGAAGCGGGGAAGATAGAAAACGTGTGCCCTGTAAAGGCGAAGTCTGTGGCATTAACAGGAAGGGAGAAAAAGTACTTTCTACCCATTTTTAGGTTCAGCGGTAAAATGGCAAGTTTCTATGGAACTGCATCTCGGCTTGTGACTGTGGTTTTCCCGGTCACACATAAATGCTGAAATTCGACTTATAGAGTGTTTGTGCTTATTAAACTTGATGAATTATCTCCTCTTGACTGTAGAATAGTGTGTAAAGCAAAGCACAATACATTGCTATGTGTAGAAGCAAAGATATACGCGATTTCACAATGTGTTCCTAGAACAGCTGTGAGCAACTTTTTTACACCACGTTAATAACACATTTGAAGCTCAATATTTCATGGGCTGAAGCGGGGAAGATAGAAAACGTGTGCCCTGTAAAGGCGAAGTCTGTGGCATTAACAGGAAGGGAGAAAAAGTACTTTCTACCCATTTTTAGGTTCAGCGGTAAAATGGCAAGTTTCTATGGAACTGCATCTCGGCTTGTGACTGTGGTTTTCCCGGTCACACAAAAATGCTGAAATTCGACTTATACAGTGTTTTTGCTTATTAAACTTGATGAATTCTCTCCTCTTGACTGTAGAATAGTGTGTAAAGCAAAGCACAATACATTCCTATGTGTAGAAGCAAAGATATACGCGATTTCACAATGTGTTCCTAGAACAGCTGTGAGCAACTTTTTTACACAACGTTAACAACACATTTGAAGCTCAATATTTCATGGGCTGAAGCGGGGAAGATAGAAAACGTGTGCCCTGTAAAGGCGAAGTCTGTGGCATAACAGGAAGGGAGAAAAAGTACTTTCTACCCATTTTTAGGTTCAGCGGTAAAATAGCAAGTTTCTATGGAACTGCATCTCGGCTTGTGACTGTGGTTTTCCCGGTCACACAAAAATGCTGAAATTCGACTTATACAGTGTTTTTGCTTATTAAACTTGATGAATTCTCTCCTCTTGACTGTAGAATAGTGTGTAAAGCAAAGCACAATACATTTCTATGTGTAGAAGCAAAGATATACGCGATTTCACAATGTGTTCCTAGAACAGCTGTGAGCAACTTTTTTACACAACGTTAACAACACATTTGAAGCTCAATATTTCATGGGCTTAAGCGAAGAAGATAGAAAACGTGTGCCCTGTAAAGGCGAAGTCTGTGGCATTAACAGGAAGGGAGAAAAAGTACTTTCTACCCATTTTTAGGTTCAGCGGTAAAATGGCAAGTTTCTATGGAACTGAATCTCGGCTTGTGACTGTGGTTTTCCCGGTCACACAAAAATGCTGAAATTCGACTTATACAGTGTTTTTGCTTATTAAACTTGATGAATTCTCTCCTCTTGACTGTAGAATAGTGTGTAAAGCAAAGCACAATACATTGCTATGTGTAGAAGCAAAGATATACGCGATTTCACAATGTGTTCCTAGAACAGCTGTGAGCAACTTTTTTACACAATGTTAACAACACATTTGAAGATCAATATTTCATGGGCTGAAGCGGGGAAGATAGAAAACGTGTGCCCTGTAAAGGCGAAGTCTGTGGCATTAACAGGAAGGGAGAAAAAGTACTTTCTACCCATTTTTAGGTTCAGCGGTAAAACGGCAAGTTTCTATGGAACTGCATCTCGGCTTGTGACTGTGGTTTTCCCGGTCACACAAAAATGCTGAAATTCGACTTATACAGTGTTTTTGCTTATTAAACTTGATGAATTCTCTCCTCTTGACTGTAGAATAGTGTGTAAAGCAAAGCACAATACATTTCTATGTGTAGAAGCAAAGATATACGCGATTTCACAATGTGTTCCTAGAACAGCTGTGAGCAACTTTTTTACACAACGTTAACAACACATTTGAAGCTCAATATTTCATGGGCTGAAGCGGGGAAGATAGAAAACGTGTGCCCTGTAAAGGCGAAGTCTGTGGCATTAACAGGAAGGGAGAAAAAGTACTTTCTACCCATTTTTAGGTTCAGCGGTAAAATGGCAAGTTTCTATGGAACTGCATCTCGTATTGTGACTGTGGTTTTCCCGGTCACACAAAAATGCTGAAATTCGACTTATACAGTGTTTGTGTTTATTAAACTTGATGAATTCTCTCCTCTTGACTGTAGAATAGTGTGTAAAGCAAAGCACAATACATTCCTATGTGTAGAAGCAAAGATATACACGATTTCACAATGTGTTCCTAGAACAGCTGTGAGCAACTTTTTTACACAATGTTAACAACACATTTGAAGCTCAATATTTCATGGGCTGAAGCGGGGAAGATAGAAAACGATTGCCCTGTAAAGGCGAAGTCTGTGGCATTAACAGGAAGGGAGAAAAAGTACTTTCTACCCATTTTTAGGTTCAGCGGTAAAATGGCAAGTTTCTATGGAACTGCATCTCGGATTGTGACTGTGGTTTTCCCGGTCACACAAAAATGCTGAAATTCGACTTATACAGTGTTTTTGCTTATTAAACTTGATGAATTCTCTCCTCTTGACTGTAGAATAGTGTGTAAAGCAAAGCACAATACATTCCTATGTGTAGAAGCAAAGATATACGCGATTTCACAATGTGTTCCTAGAACAGCTGTGAGCAACTTTTTTACACAATGTTAACAACACATTTGAAGCTCAATATTTCATGGGCTGAAGCGGGGAAGATAGAAAACGTGTGCCCTGTAAAGGCGAAGTCTGTGGCATTAACAGGAAGGGAGAAAAAGTACTTTCTACCCATTTTTAGGTTCAGCGGTAAAATGGCAAGTTCCTATGGGACTGAATCTCGGCTTGTGACTGTGGTTTTCCCGGTCACACAAAAATGCTGAAATTCGACTTATACAGTGTTTTTGCTTATTAAACTTGATGAATTCTCTCCTCTTGACTGTAGAATAGTGTGTAAAGCAAAGCACAATACATTCCTATGTGTAGAAGAAAAGATATACGCGATTTCACAATGTGTTCCTAGAACAGCTGTGAGCAACTTTTTTACACAATGTTAACAACACATTTGAAGCTCAATATTTCATGGGCTGAAGCGGGGAAGATAGAAAACGTGTGCCCTGTAAAGGCGAAGTCTGTGGCATTAACAGGAAGGGAGAAAAAGTACTTTCTACCCATTTTTAGGTTCAGCGGTAAAACGGCAAGTTTCTATGGAACTGCATCTCGGCTTGTGACTGTGGTTTTCCCGGTCACACAAAAATGCTGAAATTCGACTTATACAGTGTTTTTGCTTATTAAACTTGATGAATTCTCTCCTCTTGACTGTAGAATAGTGTGTAAAGCAAAGCACAATACATTGCTATGTGTAGAAGCAAAGATATACGCGATTTCACAATGTGTTCCTAGAACAGCTGTGAGCAACTTTTTTACACAACGTTAACAACACATTTGAAGCTCAATATTTCATGGGCTGAAGCGGGGAAGATAGAAAACGTGTGCCCTGTAAAGGCGAAGTCTGTGGCATTAACAGGAAGGGAGAAAAAGTACTTTCTACCCATTTTTAGGTTCAGCGGTAAAACGGCAAGTTTCTATGGAACTGCATCTCGGCTTGTGACTGTGGCTTTCTTGGTCACACAAAAATGCTGAAATTCGACTTATACAGTGTTTTTGCTTATTAAACTTGATGAATTCTCTCCTCTTGACTGTAGAATAGTGTGTAAAGCAAAGTACAATACATTCCTATGTGTAGAAGCAAAGATATACGCGATTTCACAATGTGTTCCTAGAACAGCTGTGAGCAACTTTTTTACACAACGTTAACAACACATTTGAATCTCAATATTTCATGGGCTGAAGCGGGGAAGATAAAAAACGTGTGCCCTGTAAAGGCGAAGTCTGTGGCATTAACAGGAAGGGAGAAAAAGTACTTTCTACCCATTTTTAGGTTCAGCGGTAAAATGGCAAGTTTCTATGGAACTGCATCTCGTATTGTGACTGTTGTTTTCCCGGTCACACAAACATGCTGAAATTCGACTTATACAGTGTTTTTGCTTATTAAACTTGATGAATTCTCTCCTCTTGACTGTAGAATAGTGTGTAAAGCAAAGCACAATACATTCCTATGTGTAGAAGAAAAGATATACGCGATTTCACAATGTGTTCCTAGAACAGCTGTGAGCAACTTTTTTACACAATGTTAACAACACATTTGAAGCTCAATATTTCATGGGCTGAAGCGGGGAAGATAGAAAACGTGTGCCCTGTAAAGGCGAAGTCTGTGGCATTAACAGAAAGGGAGAAAAAGTACTTTCTACCCTTTTTAGGTTCAGCGGTAAAATGGCAAGTTTCTATGGAACTGCATCTCGTATTGTGACTGTGGTTTTCCCGGTCACACAAAAATGCTGAAATTCGACTTATACAGTGTTTTTGCTTATTAAACTTGATGAATTCTCTCCTCTTGACTGTAGAATAGTGTGTAAAGCAAAGCACAATACATTGCTATGTGTAGAAGCAAAGATATACGCGATTTCACAATGTGTTCCTAGAACAGCTGTGAGCAACTTTTTTACACAACGTTAACAACACATTTGAAGCTCAATATTTCATGGGCTGAAGCGGGGAAGATAGAAAACGTGTGCCCTGTAAAGGCGAAGTCTGTGGCATTAACAGGAAGGGAGAAAAAGTACTTTCTACCCATTTTTAGGTTCAGCGGTAAAACGGCAAGTTTCTATGGAACTGCATCTCGGCTTGTGACTGTGGCTTTCCCGGTCACACAAAAATGCTGAAATTCGACTTATACAGTGTTTTTGCTTATTAAACTTGATGAATTCTCTCCTCTTGACTGTAGAATAGTGTGTAAAGCAAAGTACAATACATTCCTATGTGTAGAAGCAAAGATATACGCGATTTCACAATGTGTTCCTAGAACAGCTGTGAGCAACTTTTTTACACAACGTTAACAACACATTTGAATCTCAATATTTCATGGGCTGAAGCGGGGAAGATAAAAAACGTGTGCCCTGTAAAGGCGAAGTCTGTGGCATTAACAGGAAGGGAGAAAAAGTACTTTCTACCCATTTTTAGGTTCAGCGGTAAAATGGCAAGTTTCTATGGAACTGCATCTCGGCTTGTGACTGTTGTTTTCCCGGTCACACAAAAATGCTGAAATTCGACTTATACAGTGTTTTTGCTTATTAAACTTGATGAATTCTCTCCTCTTGACTGTAGAATAGTGTGTAAAGCAAAGCACAATACATTGCTATGTGTAGAAGCAAAGATATACGCGATTTCACAATGTGTTCCTAGAACAGCTGTGAGCAACTTTTTAACACAACGTTAACAACACATTTGAAGCTCAATATTTCATGGGCTGAAGCGGGGAAGATAGAAAACGTGTGCCCTGTAAAGGCGAAGTCTGTGGCATTAACAGGAAGGGAGAAAAAGTACTTTCTACCCATTTTTAGGTTCAGCGGTAAAACGGCAAGTTTCTATGGAACTGCATCTCGGCTTGTGACTGTGGTTTTCCCGGTCACACAAAAATGCTGAAATTCGACTTATACAGTGTTTTTGCTTATTAAACTTGATGAATTCTCTCCTCTTGACTGTAGAATAGTGTGTAAAGCAAAGTACAATACATTCCTATGTGTAGAAGCAAAGATATACGCGATTTCACAATGTGTTCCTAGAACAGCTGTGAGCAACTTTTTTACACAACGTTAACAACACATTTGAAGCTCAATATTTCATGGGCTGAAGCGGGGAAGATAGAAAACGTGTGCCCTGTAAAGGCGAAGTCTGTGGCATTAACAGGAAGGGAGAAAAAGTACTTTCTACCCATTTTTAGGTTCAGCGGTAAAATGGCAAGTTTCTATGGAACTGCATCTCGGATTGTGACTGTGGTTTTCCCGGTCACACAAAAATGCTGAAATTCGACTTATACAGTGTTTTTGCTTATTAAACTTGATGAATTCTCTCCTCTTGACTGTAGAATAGTGTGTAAAGCAAAGCACAATACATTCCTATGTGTAGAAGCAAAGATATACGCGATTTCACAATGTGTTCCTAGAACAGCTGTGAGCAACTTTTTTACACAATGTTATCAACACATTTGAAGCTCAATATTTCATGGGCTGAAGCGGGGAAGATAGAAAACGTGTGCCCTGTAAAGGCGAAGTCTGTGGCATTAACAGGAAGGGAGAAAAAGTACTTTCTACCCATTTTTAGGTTCAGCGGTAAAATGGCAAGTTTCTATGGAACTGCATCTCGGATTGTGACTGTGGTTTTCCCGGTCACACAAAAATGCTGAAATTCGACTTATACAGTGTTTGTGTTTATTAAACTTGATGAATTCTCTCCTCTTGACTGTAGAATAGTGTGTAAAGCAAAGCACAATACATTCCTATGTGTAGAAGCAAAGATATACACGATTTCACAATGTGTTCCTAGAACAGCTGTGAGCAACTTTTTTACACAATGTGAACAACACATTTGAAGCTCAATATTTCATGGGCTGAAGCGGGGAAGATAGAAAACGATTGCCCTGTAAAGGCGAAGTCTGTGGCATTAACAGGAAGGGAGAAAAAGTACTTTCTACCCATTTTTAGGTTCAGCGGTAAAATGGCAAGTTTCTATGGAACTGCATCTCGGATTGTGACTGTGGTTTTCCCGGTCACACAAAAATGCTGAAATTCGACTTATACAGTGTTTTTGCTTATTAAACTTGATGAATTCTCTCCTCTTGACTGTAGAATAGTGTGTAAAGCAAAGCACAATACATTCCTATGTGTAGAAGCAAAGATATACGCGATTTCACAATGTGTTCCTAGAAAAGCTGTGAGCAACTTTTTTACACAATGTTAACAACACATTTGAAGCTCAATATTTCATGGGCTGAAGCGGGGAAGATAGAAAACGTGTGCCCTGTAAAGGCGAAGTCTGTGGCATTAACAGGAAGGGAGAAAAAGTACTTTCTACCCATTTTTAGGTTCAGCGGTAAAATGGCAAGTTTCTATGGAACTGCATCTCGGATTGTGACTGTGGTTTTCCCGGTCACACAAAAATGCTGAAATTCGACTTATACAGTGTTTTTGCTTATTAAACTTGATGAATTCTCTCCTCTTGACTGTAGAATAGTGTGTAAAGCAAAGCACAATACATTCTTATGTGTAGAAGCAAAGATATACGCGATTTCACAATGTGTTCCTAGAACAGCTGTGAGCAACTTTTTTACACAACGTTAACAACACATTTGAAGCTCAATATTTCATGGGCTGAAGCGGGGAAGATAGAAAACGTGTGCCCTGTAAAGGCGAAGTCTGTGGCATTAACAGGAAGGGAGAAAAAGTACTTTCTACCCATTTTTAGGTTCAGCGGTAAAATGGCAAGTTTCTATGGAACTGCATCTCGGATTGTGACTGTGGTTTTCCCGGTCACACAAAAATGCTGAAATTCGACTTATACAGTGTTTTTGCTTATTAAACTTGATGAATTCTCTCCTCTTGACTGTAGAATAGTGTGTAAAGCAAAGCACAATACATTGCTATGTGTAGAAGCAAAGATATACGCGATTTCACAATGTGTTCCTAGAACAGCTGTGAGCAACTTTTTTACACAACGTTAACAACACATTTGAATCTCAATATTTCATGGGCTGAAGCGGGGAAGATAAAAAACGTGTGCCCTGTAAAGGCGAAGTCTGTGGCATTAACAGGAAGGGAGAAAAAGTACTTTCTACCCATTTTTAGGTTCAGCGGTAAAATGGCAAGTTTCTATGGAACTGCATCTCGGCTTGTGACTGTGGTTTTCCCGGTCACACAAAAATGCTGAAATTCGACTTATACAGTGTTTGTGCTTATTAAACTTGATGAATTCTCTCCTCTTGACTGTAGAATAGTGTGTAAAGCAAAGCACAATACATTCCTATGTGTAGAAGCAAAGATATACACGATTTCACAATGTGTTCCTAGAACAGCTGTGAGCAACTTTTTTACACAATGTTAACAACACATTTGAAGCTCAATATTTCATGGGCTGAAGCGGGGAAGATAGAAAACGTGTGCCCTGTAAAGGCGAAGTCTGTGGCATTAACAGGAAGGGAGAAAAAGTACTTTCTACCCATTTTTAGGTTCAGCGGTAAAATGGCAAGTTTCTATGGAACTGCATCTCGACTTGTGACTGTGGTTTTCCCGGTCACACAAAAATGCTGAAATTCGACTTATACAGTGTTTTTGCTTATTAAACTTGATGAATTCTCTCCTCTTGACTGTAGAATAGTGTGTAAAGCAAAGCACAATACATTCCTATGTGTAGAAGCAAAGATATACGCGATTTCACAATGTGTTCCTAGAACAGCTGTGAGCAACTTTTTTACACAATGTTAACAACACATTTGAAGATCAATATTTCATGGGCTGAAGCGGGGAAGATAGAAAACGTGTGCCCTGTAAAGGCGAAGTCTGTGGCATTAACAGGAAGGGAGAAAAAGTACTTTCTACCCATTTTTAGGTTCAGCGGTAAAATGGCAAGTTCCTATGGGACTGAATCTCGGCTTGTGACTGTGGTTTTCCCGGTCACACAAAAATGCTGAAATTCGACTTATACAGTGTTTGTGCTTATTAAACTTGATGAATTCTCTCCTCTTGACTGTAGAATAGTGTGTAAAGCAAAGCACAATACATTCCTATGTGTAGAAGCAAAGATATACACGATTTCACAATGTGTTCCTAGAACAGCTGTGAGCAACTTTTTTACACAATGTTAACAACACATTTGAAGCTCAATATTTCATGGGCTGAAGCGGGGAAGATAGAAAACGTGTGCCCTGTAAAGGCGAAGTCTATGGCATTAACAGGAAGGGAGAAAAAGTACTTTCTACCCATTTTTAGGTTCAGCGGTAAAATGGCAAGTTTCTATGGAACTGCATCTCGGCTTGTGACTGTGGTTTTCCCGGTCACACAAAAATGCTGAAATTCGACTTATACAGTGTTTTTGCTTATTAAACTTGATGAATTCTCACCTCTTGACTGTAGAATAGTGTGTAAAGCAAAGTAGAATACATTCCTATGTGTAGAAGCAAAGATATACGCGATTTCACAATGTGTTCCTAGAACAGCTGTGAGCAACTTTTTTACACAACGTTAACAACACATTTGAATCTCAATATTTCATGGGCTGAAGCGGGGAAGATAGAAAACGTGTGCCCTGTAAAGGCGAAGTCTGTGGCATTAACAGGAAGGGAGAAAAAGTACTTTCTACCCATTTTTAGGTTCAGCGGTAAAATGGCAAGTTTCTATGGAACTGCATCTCGACTTGTGACTGTGGTTTTCCCGGTCACACAAAAATGCTGAAATTCGACTTATACAGTGTTTTTGCTTATTAAACTTGATGAATTCTCACCTCTTGACTGTAGAATAGTGTGTAAAGCAAAGCACAATACATTCCTATGTGTAGAAGCAAAGATATACGCGATTTCACAATGTGTTCCTAGAACAGCTGTGAGCAACTTTTTTACACAATGTTAACAACACATTTGAAGCTCAATATTTCATGGGCTGAAGCGGGGAAGATAGAAAACGTGTGCCCTGTAAAGGCGAAGTCTGTGGCATTAACAGGAAGGGAGAAAAAGTACTTTCTACCCATTTTTAGGTTCAGCGGTAAAATGGCAAGTTTCTATGGAACTGCATCTCGTATTGTGACTGTTGTTTTCCCGGTCACACAAAAATGCTGAAATTCGACTTATACAGTGTTTTTGCTTATTAAACTTGATGAATTCTCTCCTCTTGACTGTAGAATAGTGTGTAAAGCAAAGCACAATACATTGCTATGTGTAGAAGCAAAGATATACGCGATTTCACAATGTGTTCCTAGAACAGCTGTGAGCAACTTTTTAACACAACGTTAACAACACATTTGAAGCTCAATATTTCATGGGCTGAAGCGGGGACGATAGAAAACGTGTGCCCTGTAAAGGCGAAGTCTGTGGCATTAACAGGAAGGGAGAAAAAGTACTTTCTACCCATTTTTAGGTTCAGCGGTAAAACGGCAAGTTTCTATGGAACTGCATCTCGGCTTGTGACTGTGGTTTTCCCGGTCACACAAAAATGCTGAAATTCGACTTATACAGTGTTTTTGCTTATTAAACTTGATGAATTCTCACCTCTTGACTGTAGAATAGTGTGTAAAGCAAAGTAGAATACATTCCTATGTGTAGAAGCAAAGATATACGCGATTTCACAATGTGTTCCTAGAACAGCTGTGAGCAACTTTTTTACACAACGTTAACAACACATTTGAATCTCAATATTTCATGGGCTGTAGCGGGGAAGATAAAAAAACGTGTGCCCTGTAAAGGCGAAGTCTGTGGCATTAACAGGAAGGGAGAAAAAGTACTTTCTACCCATTTTTAGGTTCAGCGGTAAATTGGCAAGTTTCTATGGAACTGCATCTCGTCTTGTGACTGTGGTTTTCCCGGTCACACAAAAATGCTGAAATTCGACTTATACAGTGTTTGTGCTTATTAAACTTGATGAATTCTCTCCTCTTGACTGTAGAATAGTGTGTAAAGCAAAGCACAATACATTCCTATGTGTAGAAGCAAAGATATACACGATTTCACAATGTGTTCCTAGAACAGCTGTGAGCAACTTTTTTACACAATGTTAACAACACATTTGAAGCTCAATATTTCATGGGCTGAAGCGGGGAAGATAGAAAACGTGTGCCCTGTAAAGGCGAAGTCTATGGCATTAACAGGAAGGGAGAAAAAGTACTTTCTACCCATTTTTAGGTTCAGCGGTAAAATGGCAAGTTTCTATGGAACTGCATCTCGGCTTGTGACTGTGGTTTTCCCGGTCACACAAAAATGCTGAAATTCGACTTATACAGTGTTTTTGCTTATTAAACTTGATGAATTCTCACCTCTTGACTGTAGAATAGTGTGTAAAGCAAAGTAGAATACATTCCTATGTGTAGAAGCAAAGATATACGCGATTTCACAATGTGTTCCTAGAACAGCTGTGAGCAACTTTTTTACACAACGTTAACAACACATTTGAATCTCAATATTTCATGGGCTGAAGCGGGGAAGATAAAAAAACGTGTGCCCTGTAAAGGCGAAGTCTGTGGCATTAACAGGAAGGGAGAAAAAGTACTTTCTACCCATTTTTAGGTTCAGCGGTAAAATGGCAAGTTTCTATGGAACTGCATCTCGGATTGTGACTGTGGTTTTCCCGGTCACACAAAAATGCTGAAATTCGACTTATACAGTGTTTTTGCTTATTAAACTTGATGAATTCTCACCTCTTGACTGTAGAATAGTGTGTAAAGCAAAGCACAATACATTCCTATGTGTAGAAGCAAAGATATACGCGATTTCACAATGTGTTCCTAGAACAGCTGTGAGCAACTTTTTTACACAATGTTAACAACACATTTGAAGATCAATATTTCATGGGCTGAAGCGGGGAAGATAGAAAACGTGTGCCCTGTAAAGGCGAAGTCTGTGGCATTAACAGGAAGGGAGAAAAAGTACTTTCTACCCATTTTTAGGTTCCGCGGTAAAATGGCAAGTTCCTATGGGACTGAATCTCGGCTTGTGACTGTGGTTTTCCCGGTCACACAAAAATGCTGAAATTCGACTTATACAGTGTTTTTGCTTATTAAACTTGATGAATTCTCACCTCTTGACTGTAGAATAGTGTGTAAAGCAAAGCACAATACATTCCTATGTGTAGAAGCAAAGATATACGCGATTTCACAATGTGTTCCTAGAACAGCTGTGAGCAACTTTTTTACACAATGTTAACAACACATTTGAAGCTCAATATTTCATGGGCTGAAGCGGGGAAGATAGAAAACGTGTGCCCTGTAAAGGCGAAGTCTGTGGCATTAACAGGAAGGGAGAAAAAGTACTTTCTACCCATTTTTAGGTTCAGCGGTAAAATGGCAAGTTTCTATGGAACTGCATCTCGACTTGTGACTGTGGTTTTCCCGGTCACACAAAAATGCTGAAATTCGACTTATACAGTGTTTTTGCTTATTAAACTTGATGAATTCTCACCTCTTGACTGTAGAATAGTGTGTAAAGCAAAGCACAATACATTCCTATGTGTAGAAGCAAAGATATACGCGATTTCACAATGTGTTCCTAGAACAGCTGTGAGCAACTTTTTTACACAATGTTAACAACACATTTGAAGATCAATATTTCATGGGCTGAAGCGGGGAAGATAGAAAACGTGTGCCCTGTAAAGGCGAAGTCTGTGGCATTAACAGGAAGGGAGAAAAAGTACTTTCTACCCATTTTTAGGTTCCGCGGTAAAATGGCAAGTTCCTATGGGACTGAATCTCGGCTTGTGACTGTGGTTTTCCCGGTCACACAAAAATGCTGAAATTCGACTTATACAGTGTTTTTGCTTATTAAACTTGATGAATTCTCACCTCTTGACTGTAGAATAGTGTGTAAAGCAAAGCACAATACATTCCTATGTGTAGAAGCAAAGATATACGCGATTTCACAATGTGTTCCTAGAACAGCTGTGAGCAACTTTTTTACACAATGTTAACAACACATTTGAAGCTCAATATTTCATGGGCTGAAGCGGGGAAGATAGAAAACGTGTACCCTGTAAAGGCGAAGTCTATGGCATTAACAGGAAGGGAGAAAAAGTACTTTCTACCCATTTTTAGGTTCAGCGGTAAAATGGCAAGTTTCTATGGAACTGCATCTCGGCTTGTGACTGTGGTTTTCCCGGTCACACAAAAATGCTGAAATTCGACTTATACAGTGTTTTTGCTTATTAAACTTGATGAATTCTCACCTCTTGACTGTAGAATAGTGTGTAAAGCAAAGTAGAATACATTCCTATGTGTAGAAGCAAAGATATACGCGATTTCACAATGTGTTCCTAGAACAGCTGTGAGCAACTTTTTTACACAACGTTAACAACACATTTGAATCTCAATATTTCATGGGCTGAAGCGGGGAAGATAAAAAAACGTGTGCCCTGTAAAGGCGAAGTCTGTGGCATTAACAGGAAGGGAGAAAAAGTACTTTCTACCCATTTTTAGGTTCAGCGGTAAAATGGCAAGTTTCTATGGAACTGCATCTCGGATTGTGACTGTGGTTTTCCCGGTCACACAAAAATGCTGAAATTCGACTTATACAGTGTTTTTGCTTATTAAACTTGATGAATTCTCACCTCTTGACTGTAGAATAGTGTGTAAAGCAAAGCACAATACATTCCTATGTGTAGAAGCAAAGATATACGCGATTTCACAATGTGTTCCTAGAACAGCTGTGAGCAACTTTTTTACACAATGTTAACAACACATTTGAAGATCAATATTTCATGGGCTGAAGCGGGGAAGATAGAAAACGTGTGCCCTGTAAAGGCGAAGTCTGTGGCATTAACAGGAAGGGAGAAAAAGTACTTTCTACCCATTTTTAGGTTCCGCGGTAAAATGGCAAGTTCCTATGGGACTGAATCTCGGCTTGTGACTGTGGTTTTCCCGGTCACACAAAAATGCTGAAATTCGACTTATACAGTGTTTTTGCTTATTAAACTTGATGAATTCTCACCTCTTGACTGTAGAATAGTGTGTAAAGCAAAGCACAATACATTCCTATGTGTAGAAGCAAAGATATACGCGATTTCACAATGTGTTCCTAGAACAGCTGTGAGCAACTTTTTTACACAATGTTAACAACACATTTGAAGCTCAATATTTCATGGGCTGAAGCGGGGAAGATAGAAAACGTGTGCCCTGTAAAGGCGAAGTCTGTGGCATTAACAGGAAGGGAGAAAAAGTACTTTCTACCCATTTTTAGGTTCAGCGGTAAAATGGCAAGTTTCTATGGAACTGCATCTCGGATTGTGACTGTGGTTTTCCCGGTCACACAAAAATGCTGAAATTCGACTTATACAGTGTTTTTGCTTATTAAACTTGATGAATTCTCACCTCTTGACTGTAGAATAGTGTGTAAAGCAAAGCACAATACATTCCTATGTGTAGAAGCAAAGATATACGCGATTTCACAATGTGTTCCTAGAACAGCTGTGAGCAACTTTTTTACACAATGTTAACAACACATTTGAAGATCAATATTTCATGGGCTGAAGCGGGGAAGATAGAAAACGTGTGCCCTGTAAAGGCGAAGTCTGTGGCATTAACAGGAAGGGAGAAAAAGTACTTTCTACCCATTTTTAGGTTCCGCGGTAAAATGGCAAGTTCCTATGGGACTGAATCTCGGATTGTGACTGTGGTTTTCCCGGTCACACAAAAATGCTGAAATTCGACTTATACAGTGTTTTTGCTTATTAAACTTGATGAATTCTCTCCTCTTGACTGTAGAATAGTGTGTAAAGCAAAGCACAATACATTCCTATGTGTAGAAGCAAAGATATACGCGATTTCACAATGTGTTCCTAGAACAGCTGTGAGCAACTTTTTTACACAACGTTAACAACACATTTGAAGCTCAATATTTCATGGGCTGAAGCGGGGAAGATAGAAAACGTGTGCCCTGTAAAGGCGAAGTCTGTGGCATTAACAGGAAGGGAGAAAAAGTACTTTCTACCCATTTTTAGGTTCAGCGGTAAATTGGCAAGTTTCTATGGAACTGCATCTCGGCTTGTGACTGTGGTTTTCCCGGTCACACAAAAATGCTGAAATTCGACTTATACAGTGTTTTTGCTTATTAAACTTGATGAATTCTCACCTCTTGACTGTAGAATAGTGTGTAAAGCAAAGTAGAATACATTCCTATGTGTAGAAGCAAAGATATACGCGATTTCACAATGTGTTCCTAGAACAGCTGTGAGCAACTTTTTTACACAACGTTAACAACACATTTGAATCTCAATATTTCATGGGCTGAAGCGGGGAAGATAAAAAAACGTGTGCCCTGTAAAGGCGAAGTCTGTGGCATTAACAGGAAGGGAGAAAAAGTACTTTCTACCCATTTTTAGGTTCAGCGGTAAAATGGCAAGTTTCTATGGAACTGCATCTCGGATTGTGACTGTGTTTTTCCCGGTCACACAAAAATGCTGAAATTCGACTTATACAGTGTTTTTGCTTATTAAACTTGATGAATTCTCACCTCTTGACTGTAGAATAGTGTGTAAAGCAAAGCACAATACATTCCTATGTGTAGAAGCAAAGATATACGCGATTTCACAATGTGTTCCTAGAACAGCTGTGAGCAACTTTTTTACACAATGTTAACAACACATTTGAAGATCAATATTTCATGGGCTGAAGCGGGGAAGATAGAAAACGTGTGCCCTGTAAAGGCGAAGTCTGTGGCATTAACAGGAAGGGAGAAAAAGTACTTTCTACCCATTTTTAGGTTCCGCGGTAAAATGGCAAGTTCCTATGGGACTGAATCTCGGCTTGTGACTGTGGTTTTCCCGGTCACACAAAAATGCTGAAATTCGACTTATACAGTGTTTTTGCTTATTAAACTTGATGAATTCTCACCTCTTGACTGTAGAATAGTGTGTAAAGCAAAGCACAATACATTCCTATGTGTAGAAGCAAAGATATACGCGATTTCACAATGTGTTCCTAGAACAGCTGTGAGCAACTTTTTTACACAATGTTAACAACACATTTGAAGCTCAATATTTCATGGGCTGAAGCGGGGAAGATAGAAAACGTGTGCCCTGTAAAGGCGAAGTCTGTGGCATTAACAGGAAGGGAGAAAAAGTACTTTCTACCCATTTTTAGGTTCAGCGGTAAAATGGCAAGTTTCTATGGAACTGCATCTCGACTTGTGACTGTGGTTTTCCCGGTCACACAAAAATGCTGAAATTCGACTTATACAGTGTTTTTGCTTATTAAACTTGATGAATTCTCACCTCTTGACTGTAGAATAGTGTGTAAAGCAAAGCACAATACATTCCTATGTGTAGAAGCAAAGATATACGCGATTTCACAATGTGTTCCTAGAACAGCTGTGAGCAACTTTTTTACACAATGTTAACAACACATTTGAAGATCAATATTTCATGGGCTGAAGCGGGGAAGATAGAAAACGTGTGCCCTGTAAAGGCGAAGTCTGTGGCATTAACAGGAAGGGAGAAAAAGTACTTTCTACCCATTTTTAGGTTCCGCGGTAAAATGGCAAGTTCCTATGGGACTGAATCTCGGCTTGTGACTGTGGTTTTCCCGGTCACACAAAAATGCTGAAATTCGACTTATACAGTGTTTTTGCTTATTAAACTTGATGAATTCTCACCTCTTGACTGTAGAATAGTGTGTAAAGCAAAGCACAATACATTCCTATGTGTAGAAGCAAAGATATACGCGATTTCACAATGTGTTCCTAGAACAGCTGTGAGCAACTTTTTTACACAATGTTAACAACACATTTGAAGCTCAATATTTCATGGGCTGAAGCGGGGAAGATAGAAAACGTGTGCCCTGTAAAGGCGAAGTCTGTGGCATTAACAGGAAGGGAGAAAAAGTACTTTCTACCCATTTTTAGGTTCAGCGGTAAAATGGCAAGTTTCTATGGAACTGCATCTCGGATTGTGACTGTGGTTTTCCCGGTCACACAAAAATGCTGAAATTCGACTTATACAGTGTTTTTGCTTATTAAACTTGATGAATTCTCACCTCTTGACTGTAGAATAGTGTGTAAAGCAAAGCACAATACATTCCTATGTGTAGAAGCAAAGATATACGCGATTTCACAATGTGTTCCTAGAACAGCTGTGAGCAACTTTTTTACACAATGTTAACAACACATTTGAAGATCAATATTTCATGGGCTGAAGCGGGGAAGATAGAAAACGTGTGCCCTGTAAAGGCGAAGTCTGTGGCATTAACAGGAAGGGAGAAAAAGTACTTTCTACCCATTTTTAGGTTCCGCGGTAAAATGGCAAGTTCCTATGGGACTGAATCTCGGATTGTGACTGTGGTTTTCCCGGTCACACAAAAATGCTGAAATTCGACTTATACAGTGTTTTTGCTTATTAAACTTGATGAATTCTCTCCTCTTGACTGTAGAATAGTGTGTAAAGCAAAGCACAATACATTCCTATGTGTAGAAGCAAAGATATACGCGATTTCACAATGTGTTCCTAGAACAGCTGTGAGCAACTTTTTTACACAACGTTAACAACACATTTGAAGCTCAATATTTCATGGGCTGAAGCGGGGAAGATAGAAAACGTGTGCCCTGTAAAGGCGAAGTCTGTGGCATTAACAGGAAGGGAGAAAAAGTACTTTCTACCCATTTTTAGGTTCAGCGGTAAATTGGCAAGTTTCTATGGAACTGCATCTCGGCTTGTGACTGTGGTTTTCCCGGTCACACAAAAATGCTGAAATTCGACTTATACAGTGTTTTTGCTTATTAAACTTGATAAATTCTCACCTCTTGACTGTAGAATAGTGTGTAAAGCAAAGTAGAATACATTCCTATGTGTAGAAGCAAAGATATACGCGATTTCACAATGTGTTCCTAGAACAGCTGTGAGCAACGTTTTTACACAACGTTAACAACACATTTGAAGATCAATATTTCATGGGCTGAAGCGGGGAAGATAGAAAACGTGTGCCCTGTAAAGGCGAAGTCTGTGGCATTAACAGGAAGGGAGAAAAAGTACTTTCTACCCATTTTTAGGTTCCGCGGTAAAATGGCAAGTTCCTATGGGACTGAATCTCGGCTTGTGACTGTGGTTTTCCCGGTCACACAAAAATGCTGAAATTCGACTTATACAGTGTTTTTGCTTATTAAACTTGATGAATTCTCACCTCTTGACTGTAGAATAGTGTGTAAAGCAAAGCACAATACATTCCTATGTGTAGAAGCAAAGATATACGCGATTTCACAATGTGTTCCTAGAACAGCTGTGAGCAACTTTTTTACACAATGTTAACAACACATTTGAAGCTCAATATTTCATGGGCTGAAGCGGGGAAGATAGAAAACGTGTGCCCTGTAAAGGCGAAGTCTGTGGCATTAACAGGAAGGGAGAAAAAGTACTTTCTACCCATTTTTAGGTTCAGCGGTAAAATGGCAAGTTTCTATGGAACTGCATCTCGGATTGTGACTGTGGTTTTCCCGGTCACACAAAAATGCTGAAATTCGACTTATACAGTGTTTTTGCTTATTAAACTTGATGAATTCTCACCTCTTGACTGTAGAATAGTGTGTAAAGCAAAGCACAATACATTCCTATGTGTAGAAGCAAAGATATACGCGATTTCACAATGTGTTCCTAGAACAGCTGTGAGCAACTTTTTTACACAATGTTAACAACACATTTGAAGATCAATATTTCATGGGCTGAAGCGGGGAAGATAGAAAACGTGTGCCCTGTAAAGGCGAAGTCTGTGGCATTAACAGGAAGGGAGAAAAAGTACTTTCTACCCATTTTTAGGTTCAGCGGTAAATTGGCAAGTTTCTATGGAACTGCATCTCGGCTTGTGACTGTGGTTTTCCCGGTCACACAAAAATGCTGAAATTCGACTTATACAGTGTTTTTGCTTATTAAACTTGATAAATTCTCACCTCTTGACTGTAGAATAGTGTGTAAAGCAAAGTAGAATACATTCCTATGTGTAGAAGCAAAGATATACGCGATTTCACAATGTGTTCCTAGAACAGCTGTGAGCAACGTTTTTACACAACGTTAACAACACATTTGAATCTCAATATTTCATGGGCTGAAGCGGGGAAGATAAAAAAACGTGTGCCCTGTAAAGGCGAAGTCTGTGGCATTAACAGGAAGGGAGAAAAAGTACTTTCTACCCATTTTTAGGTTCAGCGGTAAAATGGCAAGTTTCTATGGAACTGCATCTCGGATTGTGACTGTGGTTTTCCCGGTCACACAAAAATGCTGAAATTCGACTTATACAGTGTTTGTGCTTATTAAACTTGATGAATTCTCTCCTCTTGACTGTAGAATAGTGTGTAAAGCAAAGCACAATACATTCCTATGTGTAGAAGCAAAGATATACACGATTTCACAATGTGTTCCTAGAACAGCTGTGAGCAACTTTTTTACACAATGTTAACAACACATTTGAAGCTCAATATTTCATGGGCTGAAGCGGGGAAGATAGAAAACGTGTGCCCTGTAAAGGCGAAGTCTGTGGCATTAACAGGAAGGGAGAAAAAGTACTTTCTACCCATTTTTAGGTTCAGCGGTAAAATGGCAAGTTTCTATGGAACTGCATCTCGACTTGTGACTGTGGTTTTCCCGGTCACACAAAAATGCTGAAATTCGACTTATACAGTGTTTTTGCTTATTAAACTTGATGATTTCTCACCTCTTGACTGTAGAATAGTGTGTAAAGCAAAGCACAATACATTCCTATGTGTAGAAGCAAAGATATACGCGATTTCACAATGTGTTCCTAGAACAGCTGTGAGCATCTTTTTTACACAATGTTAACAACACATTTGAAGATCAATATTTCATGGGCTGAAGCGGGGAAGATAGAAAACGTGTGCCCTGTAAAGGCGAAGTCTGTGGCATTAACAGGAAGGGAGAAAAAGTACTTTCTACCCATTTTTAGGTTCCGCGGTAAAATGGCAAGTTCCTATGGGACTGAATCTCGGCTTGTGACTGTGGTTTTCCCGGTCACACAAAAATGCTGAAATTCGACTTATACAGTGTTTTTGCTTATTAAACTTGATGAATTCTCACCTCTTGACTGTAGAATAGTGTGTAAAGCAAAGCACAATACATTCCTATGTGTAGAAGCAAAGATATACGCGATTTCACAATGTGTTCCTAGAACAGCTGTGAGCAACTTTTTTACACAATGTTAACAACACATTTGAAGCTCAATATTTCATGGGCTGAAGCGGGGAAGATAGAAAACGTGTGCCCTGTAAAGGCGAAGTCTGTGGCATTAACAGGAAGGGAGAAAAAGTACTTTCTACCCATTTTTAGGTTCAGCGGTAAAATTGCAAGTTTCTATGGAACTGCATCTCGTATTGTGACTGTTGTTTTCCCGGTCACACAAAAATGCTGAAATTCGACTTATACAGTGTTTTTGCTTATTAAACTTGATGAATTCTCTCCTCTTGACTGTAGAATAGTGTGTAAAGCAAAGCACAATACATTGCTATGTGTAGAAGCAAAGATATACGCGATTTCACAATGTGTTCCTAGAACAGCTGTGAGCAACTTTTTAACACAACGTTAACAACACATTTGAAGCTCAATATTTCATGGGCTGAAGCGGGGAAGATAGAAAACGTGTGCCCTGTAAAGGCGAAGTCTGTGGCATTAACAGGAAGGGAGAAAAAGTACTTTCTACCCATTTTTAGGTTCAGCGGTAAAATGGCAAGTTTCTATGGAACTGCATCTCGTATTGTGACTGTTGTTTTCCCGGTCACACAAAAATGCTGAAATTCGACTTATACAGTGTTTTTGCTTATTAAACTTGATGAATTCTCTCCTCTTGACTGTAGAATAGTGTGTAAAGCAAAGCACAATACATTGCTATGTGTAGAAGCAAAGATATACGCGATTTCACAATGTGTTCCTAGAACAGCTGTGAGCAACTTTTTTACACAATGTTAACAACACATTTGAAGATCAATATTTCATGGGCTGAAGCGGGGAAGATAGAAAACGTGTGCCCTGTAAAGGCGAAGTCTGTGGCATTAACAGGAAGGGAGAAAAAGTACTTTCTACCCATTTTTAGGTTCCGCGGTAAAATGGCAAGTTCCTATGGGACTGAATCTCGGCTTGTGACTGTGGTTTTCCCGGTCACACAAAAATGCTGAAATTCGACTTATACAGTGTTTTTGCTTATTAAACTTGATGAATTCTCACCTCTTGACTGTAGAATAGTGTGTAAAGCAAAGCACAATACATTCCTATGTGTAGAAGCAAAGATATACGCGATTTCACAATGTGTTCCTAGAACAGCTGTGAGCAACTTTTTTACACAATGTTAACAACACATTTGAAGCTCAATATTTCATGGGCTGAAGCGGGGAAGATAAAAAAACGTGTGCCCTGTAAAGGCGAAGTCTGTGGCATTAACAGGAAGGGAGAAAAAGTACTTTCTACCCATTTTTAGGTTCAGCGGTAAAATGGCAAGTTTCTATGGAACTGCATCTCGGATTGTGACTGTGGTTTTCCCGGTCACACAAAAATGCTGAAATTCGACTTATACAGTGTTTGTGCTTATTAAACTTGATGAATTCTCTCCTCTTGACTGTAGAATAGTGTGTAAAGCAAAGCACAATACATTCCTATGTGTAGAAGCAAAGATATACACGATTTCACAATGTGTTCCTAGAACAGCTGTGAGCAACTTTTTTACACAATGTTAACAACACATTTGAAGCTCAATATTTCATGGGCTGAAGCGGGGAAGATAGAAAACGTGTGCCCTGTAAAGGCGAAGTCTGTGGCATTAACAGGAAGGGAGAAAAAGTACTTTCTACCCATTTTTAGGTTCAGCGGTAAAATGGCAAGTTTCTATGGAACTGCATCTCGACTTGTGACTGTGGTTTTCCCGGTCACACAAAAATGCTGAAATTCGACTTATACAGTGTTTTTGCTTATTAAACTTGATGAATTCTCACCTCTTGACTGTAGAATAGTGTGTAAAGCAAAGCACAATACATTCCTATGTGTAGAAGCAAAGATATACGCGATTTCACAATGTGTTCCTAGAACAGCTGTGAGCAACTTTTTAACACAACGTTAACAACACATTTGAAGCTCAATATTTCATGGGCTGAAGAGGGGAAGATAGAAAATGTGTGCCCTGTAAAGGCGAAGTCTGTGGCATTAACAGGAAGGGAGAAAAAGTACTTTCTACCCATTTTTAGGTTCAGCGGTAAAATGGCAAGTTTCTATGGAACTGCTTCTCGGCTTGTGGCTGTGGTTTTCCCGGTCACACAAAAATGCTGAAATTCGACTTATACAGTGTTTTTGCTTATTAAACTTGATGAATTCTCTCCTCTTGACTGTAGAATAGTGTGTAAAGCAAAGCACAATACATTCCTATGTGTAGAAGAAAAGATATACGCGATTTCACAATGTGTTCCTAGAACAGCTGTGAGCAACTTTTTTAAACAACGTTAACAACACATTTGAAGCTCAATATTTCATGGGCTGAAGCGGGGAAGATAGAAAACGTGTGCCCTGTAAAGTCGAAGTCTGTGGCATTAACAGGAAGGGAGAAAAAGTACTTTCTACCCATTATTAGGTTCAGCGGTAAAATGGCAAGTTTCTATGGAACTGCATCTCGGCTTGTGACTGTGGTTTTCCCGGTCACAAAAAAATGCTGAAATTCGACTTATACAGTGTTTTTGTTTATTAAACTTGATGAATTCTCTCCTCTTGACTGTAGAATAGTGTGTAAAGCAAAGCACAATACATTCCTATGTGTAGAAGAAAAGATATACGCGATTTCACAATGTGTTCCTAGAACAGCTGTGAGCAACTTTTTTACACAAAGTTAACAACACATTTGAAGCTCAATATTTCATGGGCTGAAGCGGGGAAGATAGAAAACGTGTGCCCTGTAAAGGCGAAGTCTTTGGCATTAACAGGAAGGGAGAAAAAGTACTTTCTACCCATTTTTAGGTTCAGCGGTAAAACGGCAAGTTTCTATGTAACTGCATCTCGGCTTGTGACTGTGGTTTTCCCGGTCACACAAAAATGCTGAAATTCGACTTATACAGTGTTTTTGCTTATTAAAATTGATGATTTCTCTCCTCTTGACTGTAGAATAGTGTGTAAAGCAAAGCACAATACATTCCTATGTGTAGAAGAAAAGATATACGCGATTTCACAATGTGTTCCTAGAACAGCTGTGAGCAACTTTTTTACACAATGTTAACAACACATTTGAAGCTCAATATTTCATGGGCTGAAGCGGGGAAGATAGAAAACGTGTGCCCTGTAAAGGCGAAGTCTGTGGCATTAACAGGAAGGGAGAAAAAGTACTTTCTACCCATTTTTAGGTTCAGCGGTAAAACGGCAAGTTTCTATGGAACTGCATCTCGGCTTGTGACTGTGGTTTTCCCGGTCACACAAAAATGCTGAAATTCGACTTATACAGTGTTTTTGTTTATTAAACTTGATGAATTCTCTCCTCTTGACTGTAGAATAGTGTGTAAAGCAAAGCACAATACATTCCTATGTGTAGAAGAAAAGATATACGCGATTTCACAATGTGTTCCTAGAACAGCTGTGAGCAACTTTTTTACACAAAGTTAACAACACATTTGAAGCTCAATATTTCATGGGCTGAAGCGGGGAAGATAGAAAACGTGTGCCCTGTAAAGGCGAAGTCTTTGGCATTAACAGGAAGGGAGAAAAAGTACTTTCTACCCATTTTTAGGTTCAGCGGTAAAACGGCAAGTTTCTATGTAACTGCATCTCGGCTTGTGACTGTGGTTTTCCCGGTCACACAAAAATGCTGAAATTCGACTTATACAGTGTTTTTGCTTATTAAAATTGATGATTTCTCTCCTCTTGACTGTAGAATAGTGTGTAAAGCAAAGCACAATACATTCCTATGTGTAGAAGAAAAGATATACGCGATTTCACAATGTGTTCCTAGAACAGCTGTGAGCAACTTTTTTACACAATGTTAACAACACATTTGAAGCTCAATATTTCATGGGCTGAAGCGGGGAAGATAGAAAACGTGTGCCCTGTAAAGGCGAAGTCTGTGGCATTAACAGGAAGGGAGAAAAAGTACTTTCTACCCATTTTTAGGTTCAGCGGTAAAACGGCAAGTTTCTATGGAACTGCATCTCGGCTTGTGACTGTGGTTTTCCCGGTCACACAAAAATGCTGAAATTCGACTTATACAGTGTTTTTGCTTATTAAACTTGATGAATTCTCTCCTCTTGACTGTAGAATAGTGTGTAAAGCAAAGCACAATACATTTCTATGTGTAGAAGCAAAGATATACGCGATTTCACAATGTGTTACTAGAACAGCTGTGAGCAACTTTTTTACACAACGTTAACAACACATTTGAAGCTCAATATTTCATGGGCTGAAGCGGGGAAGATAGAAAACGTGTGCCCTGTAAAGGCGAAGTCTGTGGCATTAACAGGAAGGGAGAAAAAGTACTTTCTACCCATTTTTAGGTTCAGCGGTAAAATGGCAAGTTTCTATGGAACTGCATCTCGTCTTGTGACTGTGGTTTTCCCGGTCACACAAAAATGCTGAAATTCGACTTATACAGTGTTTGTGCTTATTAAACTTGATGAATTCTCTCCTCTTGACTGTAGAATAGTGTGTAAAGCAAAGCACAATACATTCCTATGTGTAGAAGCAAAGATATACACGATTTCACAATGTGTTCCTAGAACAGCTGTGAGCAACTTTTTTACACAATGTTAACAACACATTTGAAGCTCAATATTTCATGGGCTGAAGCGGGGAAGATAGAAAACGTGTGCCCTGTAAAGGCGAAGTCTGTGGCATTAACAGGAAGGGAGAAAAAGTACTTTCTACCCATTTTTAGGTTCAGCGGTAAAATGGCAAGTTTCTATGTAACTGCATCTCGGCTTGTGACTGTGGTTTTCCCGGTCACACAAAAATGCTGAAATTCGACTTATACAGTGTTTTTGCTTATTAAAATTGATGATTTCTCTCCTCTTGACTGTAGAATAGTGTGTAAAGCAAAGCACAATACATTCCTATGTGTAGAAGAAAAGATATACGCGATTTCACAATGTGTTCCTAGAACAGCTGTGAGCAACTTTTTTACACAATGTTAACAACACATTTGAAGCTCAATATTTCATGGGCTGAAGCGGGGAAGATAGAAAACGTGTGCCCTGTAAAGGCGAAGTCTGTGGCATTAACAGGAAGGGAGAAAAAGTACTTTCTACCCATTTTTAGGTTCAGCGGTAAAACGGCAAGTTTCTATGGAACTGCATCTCGGCTTGTGACTGTGGTTTTCCCGGTCACACAAAAATGCTGAAATTCGACTTATACAGTGTTTTTGCTTATTAAACTTGATGAATTCTCTCCTCTTGACTGTAGAATAGTGTGTAAAGCAAAGTACAATACATTCCTATGTGTAGAAGCAAAGATATACGCGATTTCACAATGTGTTCATAGAACAGCTGTGAGCAACTTTTTTACACAACGTTAACAACACATTTGAATCTCAATATTTCATGGGCTGAAGCGGGGAAGATAAAAAACGTGTGCCCTGTAAAGGCGAAGTCTGTGGCATTAACAGGAAGGGAGAAAAAGTACTTTCTACCCATTTTTAGGTTCAGCGGTAAAACGGCAAGTTTCTATGGAACTGCATCTCGGCTTGTGACTGTGGTTTTCCCGGTCACACAAAAATGCTGAAATTCGACTTATACAGTGTTTTTGCTTATTAAACTTGATGAATTCTCTCCTCTTGACTGTAGAATAGTGTGTAAAGCAAAGCACAATACATTCCTATGTGTAGAAGCAAAGATATACGCGATTTCACAATGTGTTCCTAGAACAGCTGTGAGCAACTTTTTTACACAATGTTAACAACACATTTGAAGCTCAATATTTCATGGGCTGAAGCGGGGAAGATAGAAAACGTGTGCCCTGTAAAGGCGAAGTCTGTGGCATTAACAGGAAGGGAGAAAAAGTACTTTCTTCCCATTTTTAGGTTCAGCGGTAAAATGGCAAGTTTCTATGGAACTGCATCTCGTCTTGTGACTGTGGTTTTCCCGGTCACACAAAAATGCTGAAATTCGACTTATACAGTGTTTGTGCTTATTAAACTTGATGAATTCTCTCCTCTTGACTGTAGAATAGTGTGTAAAGCAAAGCACAATACATTCCTATGTGTAGAAGCAAAGATATACACGATTTCACAATGTGTTCCTAGAACAGCTGTGAGCAACTTTTTTACACAATGTTAACAACACATTTGAAGCTCAATATTTCATGGGCTGAAGCGGGGAAGATAGAAAACGTGTGCCCTGTAAAGGCGAAGTCTGTGGCATTAACAGGAAGGGAGAAAAAGTACTTTCTACCCATTTTTAGGTTCAGCGGTAAAATGGCAAGTTTCTATGTAACTGCATCTCGGCTTGTGACTGTGGTTTTCCCGTTCACACAAAAATGCTGAAATTCGACTTATACAGTGTTTTTGCTTATTAAAATTGATGAATTCTCTCCTCTTGACTGTAGAATAGTGTGTAAAGCAAAGCACAATACATTCCTATGTGTAGAAGAAAAGATATACGCGATTTCACAATGTGTTCCTAGAACAGCTGTGAGCAACTTTTTTACACAATGTTAACAACACATTTGAAGCTCAATATTTCATGGGCTGAAGCGGGGAAGATAGAAAACGTGTGCCCTGTAAAGGCGAAGTCTGTGGCATTAACAGGAAGGGAGAAAAAGTACTTTCTACCCATTTTTAGGTTCAGCGGTAAAACGGCAAGTTTCTATGGAACTGCATCTCGGCTTGTGACTGTGGTTTTCCCGGTCACACAAAAATGCTGAAATTCGACTTATACAGTGTTTTTGCTTATTAAACTTGATGAATTCTCTCCTCTTGACTGTAGAATAGTGTGTAAAGCAAAGTACAATACATTCCTATGTGTAGAAGCAAAGATATACGCGATTTCACAATGTGTTCCTAGAACAGCTGTGAGCAACTTTTTTACACAACGTTAACAACACATTTGAATCTCAATATTTCATGGCTGAAGCGGGGAAGATAAAAAACGTGTGCCCTGTAAAGGCGAAGTCTGTGGCATTAACAGGAAGGGAGAAAAAGTACTTTCTACCCATTTTTAGGTTCAGCGGTAAAATGGCAAGTTTCTATGGAACTGCATCTCGTATTGTGACTGTTGTTTTCCCGGTCACACAAAAATGCTGAAATTCGACTTATACAGTGTTTTTGCTTATTAAACTTGATGAATTCTCTCCTCTTGACTGTAGAATAGTGTGTAAAGCAAAGCACAATACATTTCTATGTGTAGAAGCAAAGATATACGCGATTTCACAATGTGTTCCTAGAACAGCTGTGAGCAACTTTTTTACACAACGTTAACAACACATTTGAAGCTCAATATTTCATGGGCTGAAGCTGGGAAGATAGAAAACGTGTGCCCTGTAAAGGCGAAGTCTGTGGCATTAACAGGAAGGGAGAAAAAGTACTTTCTACCCATTTTTAGGTTCAGCGGTAAAATGGCAAGTTTCTATGGAACTGCATCTCGTCTTGTGACTGTGGTTTTCCCGGTCACACAAAAATGCTGAAATTCGACTTATACAGTGTTTGTGCTTATTAAACTTGATGAATTCTCTCCTCTTGACTGTAGAATAGTGTGTAAAGCAAAGCACAATACATTCCTATGTGTAGAAGCAAAGATATACACGATTTCACAATGTGTTCCTAGAACAGCTGTGAGCAACTTTTTTACACAATGTTAACAACACATTTGAAGCTCAATATTTCATGGGCTGAAGCGGGGAAGATAGAAAACGTGTGCCCTGTAAAGGCGAAGTCTATGGCATTAACAGGAAGGGAGAAAAAGTACTTTCTACCCATTTTTAGGTTCAGCGGTAAAATGGCAAGTTTCTATGGAACTGCATCTCGGCTTGTGACTGTGGTTTTCCCGGTCACACAAAAATGCTGAAATTCGACTTATACAGTGTTTTTGCTTATTAAACTTGATGAATTCTCACCTCTTGACTGTAGAATAGTGTGTAAAGCAAAGCACAATACATTCCTATGTGTAGAAGCAAAGATATACGCGATTTCACAATGTGTTCCTAGAACAGCTGTGAGCAACTTTTTTACACAATGTTAACAACACATTTGAAGATCAATATTTCATGGGCTGAAGCGGGGAAGATAGAAAACGTGTGCCCTGTAAAGGCGAAGTCTGTGGCATTAACAGGAAGGGAGAAAAAGTACTTTCTACCCATTTTTAGGTTCCGCGGTAAAATGGCAAGTTCCTATGGAACTGAATCTCGGCTTGTGACTGTGGTTTTCCCGGTCACACAAAAATGCTGAAATTCGACTTATACAGTGTTTTTGCTTATTAAACTTGATGAATTCTCTCCTCTTGACTGTAGAATAGTGTGTAAAGCAAAGCACAATACATTCCTATGTGTAGAAGCAAAGATATACACGATTTCACAATGTGTTCCTAGAACAGCTGTGAGCAACTTTTTTACACAATGTTAACAACACATTTGAAGCTCAATATTTCATGGGCTGAAGCGGGGAATATAGAAAACGTGTGCCCTGCAAAGGCGAAGTCTGTGGCATTAACAGGAAGGGAGAAAAAGTACTTTCTACCCTTTTTAGGTTCAGCGGTAAAATGGCAAGTTTCTATGGAACTGCATCTCGGATTGTGACTGTGGTTTTCCCGGTCACACAAAAATGCTGAAATTCGACTTATACAGTGTTTTTGCTTATTAAACTTGATGAATTCTCTCCTCTTGACTGTAGAATAGTGTGTAAAGCAAAGCACAATACATTTCTATGTGTAGAAGCAAAGATATACGCGATTTCACAATGTGTTCCTAGAACAGCTGTGAGCAACTTTTTTACACAACGTTAACAACACATTTGAAGCTCAATATTTCATGGGCTGAAGCGGGGAAGATAGAAAACGTGTGCCCTGTAAAGGCGAAGTCTGTGGCATTAACAGGAAGGGAGAAAAAGTACTTTCTACCCATTTTTAGGTTCAGCGGTAAAATGGCAAGTTTCTATGGAACTGCATCTCGGCTTGTGACTGTGGTTTTCCCGGTCACACAAAAATGCTGAAATTCGACTTATACAGTGTTTTTGCTTATTAAACTTGATGAATTCTCTCCTCTTGACTGTAGAATAGTGTGTAAAGCAAAGCACAATACATTTCTATGTGTAGAAGCAAAGATATACGCGATTTCACAATGTGTTCCTAGAACAGCTGTGAGCAACTTTTTTACATAACGTTAACAACACATTTGAAGCTCAATATTTCATGGGCTGAAGCGGGGAAGATAGAAAACGTGTGCCCTGTAAAGGGGAAGTCTGTGGCATTAACAGGAAGGGAGAAAAAGTACTTTCTACCCATTTTTAGGTTCCGCGGTAAAATGGCAAGTTCCTATGGAACTGAATCTCGGCTTGTGACTGTGGTTTTCCCGGTCACACAAAAATGCTAAAATTCGACTTATACAGTGTTTTTGCTTATTAAACTTGATGAATTCTCTCCTCTTGACTGTAGAATAGTGTGTAAAGCAAAGCACAATACATTCCTATGTGTAGAAGAAAAGATATACGCGATTTCACAATGTGCTCCTAGAACAGCTGTGAGCAACTTTTTTACACAACGTAAACAACACATTTGAAGCTCAATATTTCATGGGCTGAAGCGGGGAAGATAGAAAACGTGTGCCCTGTAAAGGCGAAGTCTGTGGCATTAACAGGAAGGGAGAAAAAGTACTTTCTACCCTTTTTAGGTTCAGCGGTAAAATGGCAAGTTTCTATGGAACTGCATCTCGGATTGTGACTGTGGTTTTCCCGGTCACACAAAAATGCTGAAATTCGACTTATACAGTGTTTTTGCTTATTAAACTTGATGAATTCTCTCCTCTTGACTGTAGAATAGTGTGTAAAGCAAAGCACAATACATTGCTATGTGTAGAAGCAAAGATATACGCGATTTCACAATGTGTTCCTAGAACAGCTGTGAGCAACTTTTTTACACCACGTTAACAACACATTTGAAGCTCAATATTTCATGGGCTGAAGCGGGGAAGATAGAAAACGTGTGCCCTGTAAAGGCGAAGTCTGTGGCATTAACAGGAAGGGAGAAAAAGTACTTTCTACCCATTTTTAGGTTCAGCGGTAAAACGGCAAGTTTCTATGGAACTGCATCTCGGCTTGTGACTGTGGTTTTCCCGGTCACACAAAAATGCTGAAATTCGACTTATACAGTGTTTTTGCTTATTAAACTTGATGAATTCTCTCCTCTTGACTGTAGAATAGTGTGTAAAGCAAAGTACAATACATTGCTATGTGTAGAAGCAAAGATATACGCGATTTCACAATGTGTTCCTAGAACAGCTGTGAGCAACTTTTTAACACAACGTTAACAACACATTTGAAGCTCAATATTTCATGGGCTGAAGCGGGGAAGATAGAAAACGTGTGCCCTGTAAAGGCGAAGTCTGTGGCATTAACAGGAAGGGAGAAAAAGTACTTTCTACCCATTTTTAGGTTCAGCGGTAAAACGGCAAGTTTCTATGGAACTGCATCTCGGCTTGTGACTGTGGTTTTCCCGGTCACACAAAAATGCTGAAATTCGACTTATACAGTGTTTTTGCTTATTAAACTTGATGAATTCTCTCCTCTTGACTGTAGAATAGTGTGTAAAGCAAAGTACAATACATTCCTATGTGTAGAAGCAAAGATATACGCGATTTCACAATGTGTTCCTAGAACAGCTGTGAGCAACTTTTTTACACAACGTTAACAACACATTTGAATCTCAATATTTCATGGGCTGAAGCGGGGAAGATAAAAACGTGTGCCCTGTAAAGGCGAAGTCTGTGGCATTAACAGGAAGGGAGAAAAAGTACTTTCTACCCATTTTTAGGTTTAGCGGTAAAATGGCAAGTTTCTATGGAACTGCATCTCGTATTGTGACTGTTGTTTTCCCGGTCACACAAAAATGCTGAAATTCGACTTATACAGTGTTTTTGCTTATTAAACTTGATGAATTCTCTCCTCTTGACTGTAGAATAGTGTGTAAAGCAAAGCACAATACATTCCTATGTGTAGAAGCAAAGATATACGCGATTTCACAATGTGTTCCTAGAACAGCTGTGAGCAACTTTTTTACACAATGTTAACAACACATTTGAAGCTCAATATTTCATGGGCTGAAGCGGGGAAGATAGAAAACGTGTGCCCTGTAAAGGCGAAGTCTGTGGCATTAACAGGAAGGGAGAAAAAGTACTTTCTACCCATTTTTAGGTTCAGCGGTAAAACGGCAAGTTTCTATGGAACTGCATCTCGACTTGTGACTGTGGTTTTCCCGGTCACACAAAAATGCTGAAATTCGACTTATACAGTGTTTTTGCTTATTAAACTTGATGAATTCTCTCCTCTTGACTGTAGAATAGTGTGTAAAGCAAAGCACAATACATTTCTATGTGTAGAAGCAAAGATATACGCGATTTCACAATGTGTTACTAGAACAACTGTGAGCAACTTTTTTACACAACGTTAACAACACATTTGAAGCTCAATATTTCATGGGCTGAAGCGGGGAAGATAGAAAACGTGTGCCCTGTAAAGGCGAAGTCTGTGGCATTAACAGGAAGGGAGAAAAAGTACTTTCTACCCATTTTTAGGTTCAGCGGTAAAATGGCAAGTTTCTATGGAACTGCATCTCGGATTGTGACTGTGGTTTTCCCGGTCACACAAAAATGCTGAAATTCGACTTATACAGTGTTTTTGCTTATTAAACTTGATGAATTCTCTCCTCTTGACTGTAGAATAGTGTGTAAAGCAAAGCACAATACATTCCTATGTGTAGAAGCAAAGATATACGCGATTTCACAATGTGTTCCTAGAACAGCTGTGAGCAACTTTTTTACACAATGTTAACAACACATTTGAAGCTCAATATTTCATGGGCTGAAGCGGGGAAGATAGAAAACGTGTGCCCTGTAAAGGCGAAGTCTGTGGCATTAACAGGAAGGGAGAAAAAGTACTTTCTACCCATTTTTAGGTTCAGCGGTAAAATGGCAAGTTTCTATGGAACTGCATCTCGTCTTGTGACTGTGGTTTTCCCGGTCACACAAAAATGCTGAAATTCGACTTATACAGTGTTTGTGCTTATTAAACTTGATGAATTCTCTCCTCTTGACTGTAGAATAGTGTGTAAAGCAAAGCACAATACATTCCTATGTGTAGAAGCAAAGATATACACGATTTCACAATGTGTTCCTAGAACAGCTGTGAGCAACTTTTTTACACAATGTTAACAACACATTTGAAGCTCAATATTTCATGGGCTGAAGCGGGGAAGATAGAAAACGTGTGCCCTGTAAAGGCGAAGTCTGTGGCATTAACAGGAAGGGAGAAAAAGTACTTTCTACCCATTTTTAGGTTCAGCGGTAAAATGGCAAGTTTCTATGTAACTGCATCTCGGCTTGTGACTGTGGTTTTCCCGGTCACACAAAAATGCTGAAATTCGACTTATACAGTGTTTTTGCTTATTAAAATTGATGAATTCTCTCCTCTTGACTGTAGAATAGTGTGTAAAGCAAAGCACAATACATTCCTATGTGTAGAAGAAAAGATATACGCGATTTCACAATGTGTTCCTAGAACAGCTGTGAGCAACTTTTTTACACAATGTTAACAACACATTTGAAGCTCAATATTTCATGGGCTGAAGCGGGGAAGATAGAAAACGTGTGCCCTGTAAAGGCGAAGTCTGTGGCATTAACAGGAAGGGAGAAAAAGTACTTTCTACCCATTTTTAGGTTCAGCGGTAAAACGGCAAGTTTCTATGGAACTGCATCTCGGCTTGTGACTGTGGTTTTCCCGGTCACACAAAAATGCTGAAATTCGACTTATACAGTGTTTTTGCTTATTAAACTTGATGAATTCTCTCCTCTTGACTGTAGAATAGTGTGTAAAGCAAAGTACAATACATTCCTATGTGTAGAAGCAAAGATATACGCGATTTCACAATGTGTTCCTAGAACAGCTGTGAGCAACTTTTTTACACAACGTTAACAACACATTTGAATCTCAATATTTCATGGGCTGAAGCGGGGAAGATAAAAAACGTGTGCCCTGTAAAGGCGAAGTCTGTGGCATTAACAGGAAGGGAGAAAAAGTACTTTCTACCCATTTTTAGGTTCAGCGGTAAAATGGCAAGTTTCTATGGAACTGCATCTCGTATTGTGACTGTTGTTTTCCCGGTCACACAAAAATGCTGAAATTCGACTTATACAGTGTTTTTGCTTATTAAACTTGATGAATTCTCTCCTCTTGACTGTAGAATAGTGTGTAAAGCAAAGCACAATACATTCCTATGTGTAGAAGCAAAGATATACGCGATTTCACAATGTGTTCCTAGAACAGCTGTGAGCAACTTTTTTTACACAATGTTAACAACACATTTGAAGCTCAATATTTCATGGGCTGAAGCGGGGAAGATAGAAAACGTGTGCCCTGTAAAGGCGAAGTCTGTGGCATTAACAGGAAGGGAGAAAAAGTACTTTCTACCCATTTTTAGGTTCAGCGGTAAAACGGCAAGTTTCTATGGAACTGCATCTCGGCTTGTGACTGTGGTTTTCCCGGTCACACAAAAATGCTGAAATTCGACTTATACAGTGTTTTTGCTTATTAAACTTGATGAATTCTCTCCTCTTGACTGTAGAATAGTGTGTAAAGCAAAGCACAATACATTCCTATGTGTAGAAGCAAAGATATACGCGATTTCACAATGTGTTCCTAGAACAGCTGTGAGCAACTTTTTTACACAATGTTAACAACACATTTGAAGCTCAATATTTCATGGGCTGAAGCGGGGAAGATAGAAAACGTGTGCCCTGTAAAGGCGAAGTCTGTGGCATTAACAGGAAGGGAGAAAAAGTACTTTCTACCCATTTTTAGGTTCAGCGGTAAAATGGCAAGTTTCTATGGAACTGCATCTCGTCTTGTGACTGTGGTTTTCCCGGTCACACAAAAATGCTGAAATTCGACTTATACAGTGTTTGTGCTTATTAAACTTGATGAATTCTCTCCTCTTGACTGTAGAATAGTGTGTAAAGCAAAGCACAATACATTCCTATGTGTAGAAGCAAAGATATACACGATTTCACAATGTGTTCCTAGAACAGCTGTGAGCAACTTTTTTACACAATGTTAACAACACATTTGAAGCTCAATATTTCATGGGCTGAAGCGGGGAAGATAGAAAACGTGTGCCCTGTAAAGGCGAAGTCTGTGGCATTAACAGGAAGGGAGAAAAAGTACTTTCTACCCATTTTTAGGTTCAGCGGTAAAATGGCAAGTTTCTATGTAACTGCATCTCGGCTTGTGACTGTGGTTTTCCCGGTCACACAAAAATGCTGAAATTCGACTTATACAGTGTTTTTGCTTATTAAAATTGATGAATTCTCTCCTCTTGACTGTAGAATAGTGTGTAAAGCAAAGCACAATACATTCCTATGTGTAGAAGCAAAGATATACGCGATTTCACAATGTGTTCCTAGAACAGCTGTGAGCAACTTTTTTACACAACGTTAACAACACATTTGAATCTCAATATTTCATGGGCTGAAGCGGGGAAGATAAAAAAACGTGTGCCCTGTAAAGGCGAAGTCTGTGGCATTAACAGGAAGGGAGAAAAAGTACTTTCTACCCATTTTTAGGTTCAGCGGTAAAATGGCAAGTTTCTATGGAACTGCATCTCGTATTGTGACTGTTGTTTTCCCGGTCACACAAAAATGCTGAAATTCGACTTATACAGTGTTTTTGCTTATTAAACTTGATGAATTCTCTCCTCTTGACTGTAGAATAGTGTGTAAAGCAAAGCACAATACATTCCTATGTGTAGAAGCAAAGATATACGCGATTTCACAATGTGTTCCTAGAACAGCTGTGAGCAACTTTTTTTACACAATGTTAACAACACATTTGAAGCTCAATATTTCATGGGCTGAAGCGGGGAAGATAGAAAACGTGTGCCCTGTAAAGGCGAAGTCTGTGGCATTAACAGGAAGGGAGAAAAAGTACTTTCTACCCATTTTTAGGTTCAGCGGTAAAACGGCAAGTTTCTATGGAACTGCATCTCGGCTTGTGACTGTGGTTTTCCCGGTCACACAAAAATGCTGAAATTCGACTTATACAGTGTTTTTGCTTATTAAACTTGATGAATTCTCTCCTCTTGACTGTAGAATAGTGTGTAAAGCAAAGCACAATACATTTCTATGTGTAGAAGCAAAGATATACGCGATTTCACAATGTGTTCCTAGAACAGCTGTGAGCAACTTTTTTACACAACGTTAACAACACATTTGAAGCTCAATATTTCATGGGCTGAAGCTGGGAAGATAGAAAACGTGTGCCCTGTAAAGGCGAAGTCTGTGGCATTAACAGGAAGGGAGAAAAAGTACTTTCTACCCATTTTTAGGTTCAGCGGTAAAATGGCAAGTTTCTATGGAACTGCATCTCGTCTTGTGACTGTGGTTTTCCCGGTCACACAAAAATGCTGAAATTCGACTTATACAGTGTTTGTGCTTATTAAACTTGATGAATTCTCTCCTCTTGACTGTAGAATAGTGTGTAAAGCAAAGCACAATACATTCCTATGTGTAGAAGCAAAGATATACACGATTTCACAATGTGTTCCTAGAACAGCTGTGAGCAACTTTTTTACACAATGTTAACAACACATTTGAAGCTCAATATTTCATGGGCTGAAGCGGGGAAGATAGAAAACGTGTGCCCTGTAAAGGCGAAGTCTATGGCATTAACAGGAAGGGAGAAAAAGTACTTTCTACCCATTTTTAGGTTCAGCGGTAAAATGGCAAGTTTCTATGGAACTGCATCTCGGCTTGTGACTGTGGTTTTCCCGGTCACACAAAAATGCTGAAATTCGACTTATACAGTGTTTTTGCTTATTAAACTTGATGAATTCTCTCCTCTTGACTGTAGAATAGTGTGTAAAGCAAAGCACAATACATTCCTATGTGTAGAAGCAAAGATATACACGATTTCACAATGTGTTCCTAGAACAGCTGTGAGCAACTTTTTTACACAATGTTAACAACACATTTGAAGCTCAATATTTCATGGGCTGAAGCGGGGAATATAGAAAACGTGTGCCCTGCAAAGGCGAAGTCTGTGGCATTAACAGGAAGGGAGAAAAAGTACTTTCTACCCTTTTTAGGTTCAGCGGTAAAATGGCAAGTTTCTATGGAACTGCATCTCGGATTGTGACTGTGGTTTTCCCGGTCACACAAAAATGCTGAAATTCGACTTATACAGTGTTTTTGCTTATTAAACTTGATGAATTCTCTCCTCTTGACTGTAGAATAGTGTGTAAAGCAAAGCACAATACATTTCTATGTGTAGAAGCAAAGATATACGCGATTTCACAATGTGTTCCTAGAACAGCTGTGAGCAACTTTTTTACACAACGTTAACAACACATTTGAAGCTCAATATTTCATGGGCTGAAGCGGGGAAGATAGAAAACGTGTGCCCTGTAAAGGCGAAGTCTGTGGCATTAACAGGAAGGGAGAAAAAGTACTTTCTACCCATTTTTAGGTTCAGCGGTAAAATGGCAAGTTTCTATGGAACTGCATCTCGGCTTGTGACTGTGGTTTTCCCGGTCACACAAAAATGCTGAAATTCGACTTATACAGTGTTTTTGCTTATTAAACTTGATGAATTCTCTCCTCTTGACTGTAGAATAGTGTGTAAAGCAAAGCACAATACATTTCTATGTGTAGAAGCAAAGATATACGCGATTTCACAATGTGTTCCTAGAACAGCTGTGAGCAACTTTTTTACACAACGTTAACAACACATTTGAAGCTCAATATTTCATGGGCTGAAGCTGGGAAGATAGAAAACGTGTGCCCTGTAAAGGCGAAGTCTGTGGCATTAACAGGAAGGGAGAAAAAGTACTTTCTACCCATTTTTAGGTTCAGCGGTAAAATGGCAAGTTTCTATGGAACTGCATCTCGTCTTGTGACTGTGGTTTTCCCGGTCACACAAAAATGCTGAAATTCGACTTATACAGTGTTTGTGCTTATTAAACTTGATGAATTCTCTCCTCTTGACTGTAGAATAGTGTGTAAAGCAAAGCACAATACATTCCTATGTGTAGAAGCAAAGATATACACGATTTCACAATGTGTTCCTAGAACAGCTGTGAGCAACTTTTTTACACAATGTTAACAACACATTTGAAGCTCAATATTTCATGGGCTGAAGCGGGGAAGATAGAAAACGTGTGCCCTGTAAAGGCGAAGTCTATGGCATTAACAGGAAGGGAGAAAAAGTACTTTCTACCCATTTTTAGGTTCAGCGGTAAAATGGCAAGTTTCTATGGAACTGCATCTCGGCTTGTGACTGTGGTTTTCCCGGTCACACAAAAATGCTGAAATTCGACTTATACAGTGTTTTTGCTTATTAAACTTGATGAATTCTCACCTCTTGACTGTAGAATAGTGTGTAAAGCAAAGCACAATACATTCCTATGTGTAGAAGCAAAGATATACGCGATTTCACAATGTGTTCCTAGAACAGCTGTGAGCAACTTTTTTACACAATGTTAACAACACATTTGAAGATCAATATTTCATGGGCTGAAGCGGGGAAGATAGAAAACGTGTGCCCTGTAAAGGCGAAGTCTGTGGCATTAACAGGAAGGGAGAAAAAGTACTTTCTACCCATTTTTAGGTTCCGCGGTAAAATGGCAAGTTCCTATGGAACTGAATCTCGGCTTGTGACTGTGGTTTTCCCGGTCACACAAAAATGCTGAAATTCGACTTATACAGTGTTTTTGCTTATTAAACTTGATGAATTTTCTCCTCTTGACTGTAGAATAGTGTGTAAAGCAAAGCACAATACATTCCTATGTGTAGAAGAAAAGATATACGCGATTTCACAATGTGTTCCTAGAACAGCTGTGAGCAACTTTTTTACACAATGTTAACAACACATTTGAAGCTCAATATTTCATGGGCTGAAGCGGGGAAGATAGAAAACGTGTGCCCTGTAAAGGCGAAGTCTGTGGCATTAACAGGAAGGGAGAAAAAGTACTTTCTACCCATTTTTAGGTTCAGCGGTAAAATGGCAAGTTTCTATGGAACTGCATCTCGGCTTGTGACTGTGGTTTTCCCGGTCACACAAAAATGCTGAAATTCGACTTATACAGTGTTTTTGCTTATTAAACTTGATGAATTCTCTCCTCTTGACTGTAGAATAGTTTGTAAAGCAAAGTACAATACATTCCTATGTGTAGAAGCAAAGATATACGCGATTTCACAATGTGTTCCTAGAACAGCTGTGAGCAACTTTTTTACACAATGTTAACAACACATTTGAAGCTCAATATTTCATGGGCTGAAGCGGGGAAGATAGAAAACGTGTGCCCTGTAAAGGCGAAGTCTGTGGCATTAACAGGAAGGGAGAAAAAGTACTTTCTACCCATTTTTAGGTTCAGCGGTAAAACGGCAAGTTTCTATGGAACTGCATCTCGGCTTGTGACTGTGGTTTTCCCGGTCACACAAAAATGCTGAAATTCGACTTATACAGTGTTTTTGCTTATTAAACTTGATGAATTCTCTCCTCTTGACTGTAGAATAGTGTGTAAAGCAAAGCACAATACATTTCTATGTGTAGAAGCAAAGATATACGCGATTTCACAATGTGTTCCTAGAACAGCTGTGAGCAACTTTTTTACACAACGTTAACAACACATTTGAAGCTCAATATTTCATGGGCTGAAGCGGGGAATATAGAAAACGTGTGCCCTGTAAAGGCGAAGTCTGTGGCATTAACAGGAAGGGAGAAAAAGTACTTTCTACCCATTTTTAGGTTCAGCGGTAAAATGGCAAGTTTCTATGGAACTGCATCTCGGATTGTGACTGTGGTTTTCCCGGTCACACAAAAATGCTGAAATTCGACTTATACAGTGTTTGTGTTTATTAAACTTGATGAATTCTCTCCTCTTGACTGTAGAATAGTGTGTAAAGCAAAGCACAATACATTCCTATGTGTAGAAGCAAAGATATACACGATTTCACAATGTGTTCCTAGAACAGCTGTGAGCAACTTTTTTACACAATGTTAACAACACATTTGAAGCTCAATATTTCATGGGCTGAAGCGGGGAAGATAGAAAACGTGTGCCCTGTAAAGGCGAAGTCTGTGGCATTAACAGGAAGGGAGAAAAAGTACTTTCTACCCATTTTTAGGTTCAGCGGTAAAATGGCAAGTTTCTATGGAACTGCATCTCGGATTGTGACTGTGGTTTTCCCGGTCACACAAAAATGCTGAAATTCGACTTATACAGTGTTTGTGTTTATTAAACTTGATGAATTCTCTCCTCTTGACTGTAGAATAGTGTGTAAAGCAAAGCACAATACATTCCTATGTGTAGAAGCAAAGATATACACGATTTCACAATGTGTTCCTAGAACAGCTGTGAGCAACTTTTTTACACAATGTTAACAACACATTTGAAGCTCAATATTTCATGGGCTGAAGCGGGGAAGATAGAAAACGTGTGCCCTGTAAAGGCGAAGTCTGTGGCATTAACAGGAAGGGAGAAAAAGTACTTTCTACCCATTTTTAGGTTCAGCGGTAAAATGGCAAGTTTCTATGGAACTGCATCTCGTATTGTGACTGTTGTTTTCCCGGTCACACAAAAATGCTGAAATTCGACTTATACAGTGTTTTTGCTTATTAAACTTGATGAATTCTCTCCTCTTGACTGTAGAATAGTGTGTAAAGCAAAGCACAATACATTCCTATGTGTAGAAGCAAAGATATACGCGATTTCACAATGTGTTCCTAGAACAGCTGTGAGCAACTTTTTTTACACAATGTTAACAACACATTTGAAGCTCAATATTTCATGGGCTGAAGCGGGGAAGATAGAAAACGTGTGCCCTGTAAAGGCGAAGTCTGTGGCATTAACAGGAAGGGAGAAAAAGTACTTTCTACCCATTTTTAGGTTCAGCGGTAAAACGGCAAGTTTCTATGGAACTGCATCTCGGCTTGTGACTGTGGTTTTCCCGGTCACACAAAAATGCTGAAATTCGACTTATACAGTGTTTTTGCTTATTAAACTTGATGAATTCTCTCCTCTTGACTGTAGAATAGTGTGTAAAGCAAAGCACAATACATTTCTATGTGTAGAAGCAAAGATATACGCGATTTCACAATGTGTTCCTAGAACAGCTGTGAGCAACTTTTTTACACAACGTTAACAACACATTTGAAGCTCAATATTTCATGGGCTGAAGCTGGGAAGATAGAAAACGTGTGCCCTGTAAAGGCGAAGTCTGTGGCATTAACAGGAAGGGAGAAAAAGTACTTTCTACCCATTTTTAGGTTCAGCGGTAAAATGGCAAGTTTCTATGGAACTGCATCTCGTCTTGTGACTGTGGTTTTCCCGGTCACACAAAAATGCTGAAATTCGACTTATACAGTGTTTGTGCTTATTAAACTTGATGAATTCTCTCCTCTTGACTGTAGAATAGTGTGTAAAGCAAAGCACAATACATTCCTATGTGTAGAAGCAAAGATATACGCGATTTCACAATGTGTTCCTAGAACAGCTGTGAGCAACTTTTTTACACAATGTTAACAACACATTTGAAGATCAATATTTCATGGGCTGAAGCGGGGAAGATAGAAAACGTGTGCCCTGTAAAGGCGAAGTCTGTGGCATTAACAGGAAGGGAGAAAAAGTACTTTCTACCCATTTTTAGGTTCCGCGGTAAAATGGCAAGTTCCTATGGAACTGAATCTCGGCTTGTGACTGTGGTTTTCCCGGTCACACAAAAATGCTGAAATTCGACTTATACAGTGTTTTTGCTTATTAAACTTGATGAATTTTCTCCTCTTGACTGTAGAATAGTGTGTAAAGCAAAGCACAATACATTCCTATGTGTAGAAGAAAAGATATACGCGATTTCACAATGTGTTCCTAGAACAGCTGTGAGCAACTTTTTTACACAATGTTAACAACACATTTGAAGCTCAATATTTCATGGGCTGAAGCGGGGAAGATAGAAAACGTGTGCCCTGTAAAGGCGAAGTCTGTGGCATTAACAGGAAGGGAGAAAAAGTACTTTCTACCCATTTTTAGGTTCAGCGGTAAAACGGCAAGTTTCTATGGAACTGCATCTCGGCTTGTGACTGTGGTTTTCCCGGTCACACAAAAATGCTGAAATTCGACTTATACAGTGTTTTTGCTTATTAAACTTGATGAATTCTCTCCTCTTGACTGTAGAATAGTTTGTAAAGCAAAGTACAATACATTCCTATGTGTAGAAGCAAAGATATACGCGATTTCACAATGTGTTCCTAGAACAGCTGTGAGCAACTTTTTTACACAATGTTAACAACACATTTGAAGCTCAATATTTCATGGGCTGAAGCGGGGAAGATAGAAAACGTGTGCCCTGTAAAGGCGAAGTCTGTGGCATTAACAGGAAGGGAGAAAAAGTACTTTCTACCCATTTTTAGGTTCAGCGGTAAAACGGCAAGTTTCTATGGAACTGCATCTCGGCTTGTGACTGTGGTTTTCCCGGTCACACAAAAATGCTGAAATTCGACTTATACAGTGTTTTTGCTTATTAAACTTGATGAATTCTCTCCTCTTGACTGTAGAATAGTGTGTAAAGCAAAGCACAATACATTTCTATGTGTAGAAGCAAAGATATACGCGATTTCACAATGTGTTCCTAGAACAGCTGTGAGCAACTTTTTTACACAACGTTAACAACACATTTGAAGCTCAATATTTCATGGGCTGAAGCTGGGAAGATAGAAAACGTGTGCCCTGTAAAGGCGAAGTCTGTGGCATTAACAGGAAGGGAGAAAAAGTACTTTCTACCCATTTTTAGGTTCAGCGGTAAAATGGCAAGTTTCTATGGAACTGCATCTCGTCTTGTGACTGTGGTTTTCCCGGTCACACAAAAATGCTGAAATTCGACTTATACAGTGTTTGTGCTTATTAAACTTGATGAATTCTCTCCTCTTGACTGTAGAATAGTGTGTAAAGCAAAGCACAATACATTCCTATGTGTAGAAGCAAAGATATACACGATTTCACAATGTGTTCCTAGAACAGCTGTGAGCAACTTTTTTACACAATGTTAACAACACATTTGAAGCTCAATATTTCATGGGCTGAAGCGGGGAAGATAGAAAACGTGTGCCCTGTAAAGGCGAAGTCTATGGCATTAACAGGAAGGGAGAAAAAGTACTTTCTACCCATTTTTAGGTTCAGCGGTAAAATGGCAAGTTTCTATGGAACTGCATCTCGGCTTGTGACTGTGGTTTTCCCGGTCACACAAAAATGCTGAAATTCGACTTATACAGTGTTTTTGCTTATTAAACTTGATGAATTCTCACCTCTTGACTGTAGAATAGTGTGTAAAGCAAAGCACAATACATTCCTATGTGTAGAAGAAAAGATATACGCGATTTCACAATGTGTTCCTAGAACAGCTGTGAGCAACTTTTTTACACAATGTTAACAACACATTTGAAGATCAATATTTCATGGGCTGAAGCGGGGAAGATAGAAAACGTGTGCCCTGTAAAGGCGAAGTCTGTGGCATTAACAGGAAGGGAGAAAAAGTACTTTCTACCCATTTTTAGGTTCAGCGGTAAAACGGCAAGTTTCTATGGAACTGCATCTCGGCTTGTGACTGTGGTTTTCCCGGTCACACAAAAATGCTGAAATTCGACTTATACAGTGTTTTTGCTTATTAAACTTGATGAATTCTCTCCTCTTGACTGTAGAATAGTTTGTAAAGCAAAGTACAATACATTCCTATGTGTAGAAGCAAAGATATACGCGATTTCACAATGTGTTCCTAGAACAGCTGTGAGCAACTTTTTTACACAATGTTAACAACACATTTGAAGCTCAATATTTCATGGGCTGAAGCGGGGAAGATAGAAAACGTGTGCCCTGTAAAGGCGAAGTCTGTGGCATTAACAGGAAGGGAGAAAAAGTACTTTCTACCCATTTTTAGGTTCAGCGGTAAAACGGCAAGTTTCTATGGAACTGCATCTCGGCTTGTGACTGTGGTTTTCCCGGTCACACAAAAATGCTGAAATTCGACTTATACAGTGTTTTTGCTTATTAAACTTGATGAATTCTCTCCTCTTGACTGTAGAATAGTGTGTAAAGCAAAGCACAATACATTTCTATGTGTAGAAGCAAAGATATACGCGATTTCACAATGTGTTCCTAGAACAGCTGTGAGCAACTTTTTTACACAACGTTAACAACACATTTGAAGCTCAATATTTCATGGGCTGAAGCGGGGAATATAGAAAACGTGTGCCCTGTAAAGGCGAAGTCTGTGGCATTAACAGGAAGGGAGAAAAAGTACTTTCTACCCATTTTTAGGTTCAGCGGTAAAATGGCAAGTTTCTATGGAACTGCATCTCGGATTGTGACTGTGGTTTTCCCGGTCACACAAAAATGCTGAAATTCGACTTATACAGTGTTTGTGTTTATTAAACTTGATGAATTCTCTCCTCTTGACTGTAGAATAGTGTGTAAAGCAAAGCACAATACATTCCTATGTGTAGAAGCAAAGATATACACGATTTCACAATGTGTTCCTAGAACAGCTGTGAGCAACTTTTTTACACAATGTTAACAACACATTTGAAGCTCAATATTTCATGGGCTGAAGCGGGGAAGATAGAAAACGTGTGCCCTGTAAAGGCGAAGTCTGTGGCATTAACAGGAAGGGAGAAAAAGTACTTTCTACCCATTTTTAGGTTCAGCGGTAAAAAAGCAAGTTTCTATGGAACTGCATCTCGGATTGTGACTGTGGTTTTCCCGGTCACACAAAAATGCTGAAATTCGACTTTTACAGTGTTTTTGCTTATTAAACTTGATGAATTCTCTCCTCTTGACTGTAGAATAGTGTGTAAAGCAAAGCACAATACATTCCTATGTGTAGAAGCAAAGATATACGCGATTTCACAATGTGTTCCTAGAACAGCTGTGAGCAACTTTTTTACACAATGTTAACAACACATTTGAAGCTCAATATTTCATGGGCTGAAGCGGGGAAGATAGAAAACGTGTGCCCTGTAAAGGCGAAGTCTGTGGCATTAACAGGAAGGGAGAAAAAGTACTTTCTACCCATTTTTAGGTTCAGCGGTAAAACGGCAAGTTTCTATGGAACTGCATCTCGGCTTGTGACTGTGGTTTTCCCGGTCACACAAAAATGCTGAAATTCGACTTATACAGTGTTTTTGCTTATTAAACTTGATGAATTCTCTCCTCTTGACTGTAGAATAGTGTGTAAAGCAAAGCACAATACATTTCTATGTGTAGAAGCAAAGATATACGCGATTTCACAATGTGTTCCTAGAACAGCTGTGAGCAACTTTTTTACACAACGTTAACAACACATTTGAAGCTCAAGATTTCATGGGCTGAAGCGGGGAAGATAGAAAACGTGTGCCCTGTAAAGGCGAAGTCTGTGGCATTAACAGGAAGGGAGAAAAAGTACTTTCTACCCATTTTTAGGTTCAGCGGTAAAATGGCAAGTTTCTATGGAACTGCATCTCGTCTTGTGACTGTGGTTTTCCCGGTCACACAAAAATGCTGAAATTCGACTTATACAGTGTTTGTGCTTATTAAACTTGATGAATTCTCTCCTCTTGACTGTAGAATAGTGTGTAAAGCAAAGCACAATACATTCCTATGTGTAGAAGCAAAGATATACACGATTTCACAATGTGTTCCTAGAACAGCTGTGAGCAACTTTTTTACACAATGTTAACAACACATTTGAAGCTCAATATTTCATGGGCTGAAGCGGGGAAGATAGAAAACGTGTGCCCTGTAAAGGCGAAGTCTGTGGCATTAACAGGAAGGGAGAAAAAGTACTTTCTACCCATTTTTAGGTTCAGCGGTAAAACGGCAAGTTTCTATGGAACTGCATCTCGGCTTGTGACTGTGGTTTTCCCGGTCACACAAAAATGCTGAAATTCGACTTTTACAGTGTTTTTGCTTATTAAACTTGATGAATTCTCTCCTCTTGACTGTAGAATAGTGTGTAAAGCAAAGCACAATACATTCCTATGTGTAGAAGCAAAGATATACGCGATTTCACAATGTGTTCCTAGAACAGCTGTGAGCAACTTTTTTACACAATGTTAACAACACATTTGAAGCTCAATATTTCATGGGCTGAAGCGGGGAAGATAGAAAACGTGTGCCCTGTAAAGGCGAAGTCTGTGGCATTAACAGGAAGGGAGAAAAAGTACTTTCTACCCATTTTTAGGTTCAGCGGTAAAATGGCAAGTTTCTATGGAACTGCATCTCGGATTGTGACTGTGGTTTTCCCGGTCACACAAAAATGCTGAAATTCGACTTATACAGTGTTTGTGTTTATTAAACTTGATGAATTCTCTCCTCTTGACTGTAGAATAGTGTGTAAAGCAAAGCACAATACATTCCTATGTGTAGAAGCAAAGATATACACGATTTCACAATGTGTTCCTAGAACAGCTGTGAGCAACTTTTTTACACAATGTTAACAACACATTTGAAGCTCAATATTTCATGGACTGAAGCGGGGAAGATAGAAAACGTGTGCCCTGTAAAGGCGAAGTCTGTGGCATTAACAGGAAGGGAGAAAAAGTACTTTCTACCCATTTTTAGGTTCAGCGGTAAAATGGCAAGTTTCTATGGAACTGCATCTCGGATTGTGACTGTGGTTTTCCAGGTCACACAAAAATGCTGAAATTCGACTTATACAGTGTTTGTGTTTATTAAACTTGATGAATTCTCTCCTCTTGACTGTAGAATAGTGTGTAAAGCAAAGCACAATACATTCCTATGTGTAGAAGCAAAGATATACACGATTTCACAATGTGTTCCTAGAACAGCTGTGAGCAACTTTTTTACACAATGTTAACAACACATTTGAAGCTCAATATTTCATGGGCTGAAGCGGGGAAGATAGAAAACGTGTGCCCTGTAAAGGCGAAGTCTGTGGCATTAACAGGAAGGGAGAAAAAGTACTTTCTACCCATTTTTAGGTTCAGCGGTAAAAAAGCAAGTTTCTATGGAACTGCATCTCGGATTGTGACTGTGGTTTTCCCGGTCACACAAAAATGCTGAAATTCGACTTATACAGTGTTTTTGCTTATTAAACTTGATGAATTCTCTCCTCTTGACTGTAGAATAGTGTGTAAAGCAAAGCACAATACATTCCTATGTGTAGAAGCAAAGATATACGCGATTTCACAATGTGTTCCTAGAACAGCTGTGAGCAACTTTTTTACACAATGTTAACAACACATTTGAAGCTCAATATTTCATGGGCTGAAGCGGGGAAGATAGAAAACGTGTGCCCTGTAAAGGCGAAGTCTGTGGCATTAACAGGAAGGGAGAAAAAGTACTTTCTACCCATTTTTAGGTTCAGCGGTAAAACGGCAAGTTTCTATAGAACTGCATCTCGGCTTGTGACTGTGGTTTTCCCGGTCACACAAAAATGCTGAAATTCGACTTATACAGTGTTTTTGCTTATTAAACTTGATGAATTCTCTCCTCTTGACTGTAGAATAGTGTGTAAAGCAAAGCACAATACATTCCTATGTGTAGAAGAAAAGATATACGCGATTTCACAATGTGTTCCTAGAACAGCTGTGAGCAACTTTTTTACACAATGTTAACAACACATTTGAAGCTCAATATTTCATGGGCTGAAGCGGGGAAGATAGAAAACGTGTGCCCTGTAAAGAAGAAGTCTGTGGCATTAACAGGAAGGGAGAAAAAGTACTTTCTACCCATTTTTAGGTTCAGCGGTAAAACGGCAAGTTTCTATGGAACTGCATCTCGGCTTGTGACTGTGGTTTTCCCGGTCAAACAAAAATGCTGAAATTCGACTTATACAGTGTTTTTGCTTATTAAACTTGATGAATTCTCTCCTCTTGACTGTAGAATAGTGTGTAAAGCAAAGCACAATACATTGCTATGTGTAGAAGCAAAGATATACGCGATTTCACAATGTGTTCCTAGAACAGCTGTGAGCAACTTTTTAACACAACGTTAACAACACATTTGAAGCTCAATATTTCATGGGCTGAAGCGGGGAAGATAGAAAACGTGTGCCCTGTAAAGGCGAAGTCTGTGGCATTAACAGGAAGGGAGAAAAAGTACTTTCTACTCATTTTTAGGTTCAGCGGTAAAACGGCAAGTTTCTATGGAACTGCATCTCGGCTTGTGACTGTGGTTTTCCCGGTCACACAAAAATGCTGAAATTCGACTTATACAGTGTTTTTGCTTATTAAACTTGATGAATTCTCTCCTCTTGACTGTAGAATAGTGTGTAAAGCAAAGTACAATACATTCCTATGTGTAGAAGCAAAGATATACGCGATTTCACAATGTGTTCCTAGAACAGCTGTGAGCAACTTTTTTACACAACGTTAACAACACATTTGAATCTCAATATTTCATGGGCTGAAGCGGGGAAGATAAAAAACGTGTGCCCTGTAAAGGCGAAGTCTGTGGCATTAACAGGAAGGGAGAAAAAGTACTTTCTACCCATTTTTAGGTTCAGCGGTAAAATGGCAAGTTTCTATGGAACTACATCTCGGCTTGTGACTGTGGTTTTCCCGATCACACAAAAATGCTGAAATTCGACTTATACAGTGTTTTTGCTTATTAAACTTGATGAATTCTCTCCTCTTGACTGTAGAATAGTGTGTAAAGCAAATACGGCCAGAACCATGGACCCGGTACTTGTGGTTCGTATTCTCTCCAACCAGCCATAATGTTGTGAGAGTGAAATTATGTCTAAGTCCAGCTTTGGTACATTAGAAGCAACTCTGAAACTTAACCTAAGCGTTTTTCGAAGCTACTTTTTGGCTAACTTCTTATATGAAGGTCTAGGAGCTCTGAAAATGAAGGTGCGCGTCTTTCACTCTTCCCGAGGGACTTAGAAGAATTTTGTGATATTTTTTATTAAAATGGTGTATAAGGGTATATATATATAAATATATTTTATGCACTGTATATGAGCTGGCAATTTCTAAGTCTGTGGTTCCGAGAGGGGGTAACCAGGCTCACTAATAAAGGTCAAGGCACTTTTCTGCCAGAATGCCCTGCTTCAGCACAGACCAGAAAGGCATTGTGATAAGCGTATCCCCGGTATAGTCAGGGGTTAATGGGAGTCGTCCCCGTCCCCCCAGTATACGGCCAGAACCATGGACCCGGTACTTGTGGTTCGGACTGTCTCCAACCAGCCATAATGTTGTGAGAGTGAAATTATGTCTAAGTCCAGCTTTGGTACATTAGAAGCAACTCTGAAACTTAACCTAAGCGTTTTTCGAAGCTACTTTTTGGCTAACTTCTTATAGGAAGGTCTAGGAGCTCTGAAAATGAACGTGCGCGTCTTTCACTCTTCCCGAGGGACTTAGAAGAATTTTGTGATATTTTTTATTAAAATGGTGTATAAGGGTATATATATAAATATATTTTATGCACTGTATATGAGCTGGCGATTTCTAAGTCTGTGGTTCCGAGAGGGGGTAACCAGGCTCACTAATAAAGGTCAAGCCACTTGGCTGCCAGAATGCCCTGCTTCAGCACAGACCAGAAAGGCATTGTGATAAGCGTATCCCCGGTATAGTCAGGGGTTAATGGGAGTCGTCCCCGTCCCCCCAGTATACGGCCAGAACCATGGACCCGGTACAACGTTAACAACACATTTGAAGCTCAATATTTCATGGACTGAAGCGGGGAAGATAGAAAACGTGTGCCCTGTAAAGGCGAAGTCTGTGGCATTAACAGGCAGGGAGAAAAAGTACTTTCTACCCATTTTTAGGTTCAGCGGTAAAATGGCAAGTTTCTATGGAACTGCTTCTCGGCTTCTGGCTGTGGTTTTCCCGGTCACACAAAAATGCTGAAATTCGACTTATACAGTGTTTTTGCTTATTAAACTTGATGAATTCTCTCCTCTTGACTGTAGAATAGTGTGTAAAGCAAAGCACAATACATTCCTATGTGTAGAAGCAAAGATATACGCGATTTCACAATGTGTTCCTAGAACAGCTGTGAGCAACTTTTTTACACAATGTTAACAACACATTTGAAGCTCAATATTTCATGGGCTGAAGCGGGGAAGATAGAAAACGTGTGCCCTGTAAAGGCGAAGTCTGTGGCATTAACAGGAAGGGAGAAAAAGTACTTTCAAACCCATTTTTAGGTTCAGCGGTAAAACGGCAAGTTTCTATGGAACTGCATCTCGGCTTGTGACTGTGGTTTTCCCGGTCACACAAAAATGCTGAAATTCGACTTATACAGTGTTTTTGCTTATTAATCTTGATGAATTCTCTCCTCTTGACTGTAGAATAGTGTGTAAAGCAAAGCACAATACATTTCTATGTGTAGAAGCAAAGATATACGCGATTTCACAATGTGTTACTAGAACAGCTGTGAGCAACTTTTTTACACAACGTTAACAACACATTTGAAGCTCAATATTTCATGGGCTGAAGCGGGGAAGATAGAAAACGTGTGCCCTGTAAAGGCGAAGTCTGTGGCATTAACAGGAAGGGAGAAAAAGTACTTTCTACCCATTTTTAGGTTCAGCGGTAAAATGGCAAGTTTCTATGGAACTGCATCTCGTATTGTGACTGTGGTTTTCCCGGTCACACAAAAATGCTGAAATTCGACTTATACAGTGTTTTTGCTTATTAAACTTGATGAATTCTCTCCTCTTGACTGTAGAATAGTGTGTAAAGCAAAGCACAATACATTCCTATGTGTAGAAGAAAAGATATACGCGATTTCACAATGTGTTCCTAGAACAGCTGTGAGCAACTTTTTTACACAATGTTAACAACACATTTGAAGCTCAATATTTCATGGGCTGAAGCGGGGAAGATAGAAAACGTGTGCGCTGTAAAGGCGAAGTCTGTGGCATTAACAGGAAGGGTGAAAAAGTACTTTCTACCCATTTTTAGGTTCAGCGGTAAAATGGCAAGTTTCTATGGAACTGCATCTCGGATTGTGACTGTGGTTTTCCCGGTCACACAAAAATGCTGAAATTCGACTTATACAGTGTTTTTGCTTATTAAACTTAATGAATTCTCTCCTCTTGACTGTAGAATAGTGTGTAAAGCAAAGCACAATACATTCCTATGTGTAGAAGCAAAGATATACACGATTTCACAATGTGTTCCTAGAACAGCTGTGAGCAACTTTTTTACACAATGTTAACAACACATTTGAAGCTCAATATTTCATGGGCTGAAGCGGGGAAGATAGAAAACGTGTGCCCTGTAAAGGCGAAGTCTGTGGCATTAACAGGAAGGGAGAAAAAGTACTTTCTACCCATTTTTAGGTTCAGCGGTAAAACGGCAAGTTTCTATGGAACTGCATCTCGGCTTGTGACTGTGGTTTTCCCGGTCACACAAAAATGCTGAAATTCGACTTATACAGTGTTTTTGCTTATTAAACTTGATGAATTCTCTCCTCTTGACTGTAGAATAGTGTGTAAAGCAAAGCACAATACATTTCTATGTGTAGAAGCAAAGATATACGCGATTTCACAATGTGTTCCTAGAACAGCTGTGAGCAACTTTTTTACACAACGTTAACAACACATTTGAAGCTCAATATTTCATGGGCTGAAGCGGGGAATATAGAAAACGTGTGCCCTGTAAAGGCGAAGTCTGTGGCATTAACAGGAAGGGAGAAAAAGTACTTTCTACCCATTTTTAGGTTCAGCGGTAAAATGGCAAGTTTCTATGGAACTGCATCTCGGATTGTGACTGTGGTTTTCCCGGTCACACAAAAATGCTGAAATTCGACTTATACAGTGTTTGTGTTTATTAAACTTGATGAATTCTCTCCTCTTGACTGTAGAATAGTGTGTAAAGCAAAGCACAATACATTCCTATGTGTAGAAGCAAAGATATACACGATTTCACAATGTGTTCCTAGAACAGCTGTGAGCAACTTTTTTACACAATGTTAACAACACATTTGAAGCTCAATATTTCATGGGCTGAAGCGGGGAAGATAGAAAACGTGTGCCCTGTAAAGGCGAAGTCTGTGGCATTAACAGGAAGGGAGAAAAAGTACTTTCTACCCATTTTTAGGTTCAGCGGTAAAATGGCAAGTTTCTATGGAACTGCATCTCGGATTGTGACTGTGGTTTTCCCGGTCACACAAAAATGCTGAAATTCGACTTATACAGTGTTTTTGCTTATTAAACTTGATGAATTCTCTCCTCTTGACTGTAGAATAGTGTGTAAAGCAAAGCACAATACATTCCTATGTGTAGAAGCAAAGATATACGCGATTTCACAATGTGTTCCTAGAACAGCTGTGAGCAACTTTTTAACACAATGTTAACAACACATTTGAAGCTCAATATTTCATGGGCTGAAGCGGGGAAGATAGAAAACGTGTGCCCTGTAAAGGCGAAGTCTGTGGCATTAACAGGAAGGGAGAAAAAGTACTTTCTACCCATTTTTAGGTTCAGCGGTAAAACGGCAAGTTTCTATGGAACTGCATCTCGGCTTGTGACTGTGGTTTTCCCGGTCACACAAAAATGCTGAAATTCGACTTATACAGTGTTTTTGCTTATTAAACTTGATGAATTCTCTCCTCTTGACTGTAGAATAGTGTGTAAAGCAAAGCACAATACATTTCTATGTGTAGAAGCAAAGATATACGCGATTTCACAATGTGTTCCTAGAACAGCTGTGAGCAACTTTTTTACACAACGTTAACAACACATTTGAAGCTCAATATTTCATGGGCTGAAGCGGGGAATATAGAAAACGTGTGCCCTGTAAAGGCGAAGTCTGTGGCATTAACAGGAAGGGAGAAAAAGTACTTTCTACCCATTTTTAGGTTCAGCGGTAAAATGGCAAGTTTCTATGGAACTGCATCTCGGATTGTGACTGTGGTTTTCCAGGTCACACAAAAATGCTGAAATTCGACTTATACAGTGTTTGTGTTTATTAAACTTGATGAATTCTCTCCTCTTGACTGTAGAATAGTGTGTAAAGCAAAGCACAATACATTCCTATGTGTAGAAGCAAAGATATACACGATTTCACAATGTGTTCCTAGAACAGCTGTGAGCAACTTTTTTACACAATGTTAACAACACATTTGAAGCTCAATATTTCATGGGCTGAAGCGGGGAAGATAGAAAACGTGTGCCCTGTAAAGGCGAAGTCTGTGGCATTAACAGGAAGGGAGAAAAAGTACTTTCTACCCATTTTTAGGTTCAGCGGTAAAAAAGCAAGTTTCTATGGAACTGCATCTCGGATTGTGACTGTGGTTTTCCCGGTCACACAAAAATGCTGAAATTCGACTTATACAGTGTTTTTGCTTATTAAACTTGATGAATTCTCTCCTCTTGACTGTAGAATAGTGTGTAAAGCAAAGCACAATACATTCCTATGTGTAGAAGCAAAGATATACGCGATTTCACAATGTGTTCCTAGAACAGCTGTGAGCAACTTTTTTACACAATGTTAACAACACATTTGAAGCTCAATATTTCATGGGCTGAAGCGGGGAAGATAGAAAACGTGTGCCCTGTAAAGGCGAAGTCTGTGGCATTAACAGGAAGGGAGAAAAAGTACTTTCTACCCATTTTTAGGTTCAGCGGTAAAACGGCAAGTTTCTATGGAACTGCATCTCGGCTTGTGACTGTGGTTTTCCCGGTCACACAAAAATGCTGAAATTCGACTTATACAGTGTTTTTGCTTATTAAACTTGATGAATTCTCTCCTCTTGACTGTAGAATAGTGTGTAAAGCAAAGCACAATACATTCCTATGTGTAGAAGAAAAGATATACGCGATTTCACAATGTGTTCCTAGAACAGCTGTGAGCAACTTTTTTACACAATGTTAACAACACATTTGAAGCTCAATATTTCATGGGCTGAAGCGGGGAAGATAGAAAACGTGTGCCCTGTAAAGGCGAAGTCTGTGGCATTAACAGGAAGGGAGAAAAAGTACTTTCTACCCATTTTTAGGTTCAGCGGTAAAACGGCAAGTTTCTATGGAACTGCATCTCGGCTTGTGACTGTGGTTTTCCCGGTCAAACAAAAATGCTGAAATTCGACTTATACAGTGTTTTTGCTTATTAAACTTGATGAATTCTCTCCTCTTGACTGTAGAATAGTGTGTAAAGCAAAGCACAATACATTGCTATGTGTAGAAGCAAAGATATACGCGATTTCACAATGTGTTCCTAGAACAGCTGTGAGCAACTTTTTAACACAACGTTAACAACACATTTGAAGCTCAATATTTCATGGGCTGAAGCGGGGAAGATAGAAAACGTGTGCCCTGTAAAGGCGAAGTCTGTGGCATTAACAGGAAGGGAGAAAAAGTACTTTCTACTCATTTTTAGGTTCAGCGGTAAAACGGCAAGTTTCTATGGAACTGCATCTCGGCTTGTGACTGTGGTTTTCCCGGTCACACAAAAATGCTGAAATTCGACTTATACAGTGTTTTTGCTTATTAAACTTGATGAATTCTCTCCTCTTGACTGTAGAATAGTGTGTAAAGCAAAGTACAATACATTCCTATGTGTAGAAGCAAAGATATACGCGATTTCACAATGTGTTCCTAGAACAGCTGTGAGCAACTTTTTTACACAACGTTAACAACACATTTGAATCTCAATATTTCATGGGCTGAAGCGGGGAAGATAAAAAACGTGTGCCCTGTAAAGGCGAAGTCTGTGGCATTAACAGGAAGGGAGAAAAAGTACTTTCTACCCATTTTTAGGTTCAGCGGTAAAATGGCAAGTTTCTATGGAACTACATCTCGGCTTGTGACTGTGGTTTTCCCGATCACACAAAAATGCTGAAATTCGACTTATACAGTGTTTTTGCTTATTAAACTTGATGAATTCTCTCCTCTTGACTGTAGAATAGTGTGTAAAGCAAATACGGCCAGAACCATGGACCCGGTACTTGTGGTTCGGATTCTCTCCAACCAGCCATAATGTTGTGAGAGTGAAATTATGTCTAAGTCCAGCTTTGGTACATTAGAAGCAACTCTGAAACTTAACCTAAGCGTTTTTCGAAGCTACTTTTTGGCTAACTTCTTATAGGAAGGTCTAGGAGCTCTGAAAATGAAGGTGCGCGTCTTTCACTCTTCCCGAGGGACTTAGAAGAATTTTGTGATATTTTTTATTAAAATGGTGTATAAGGGTATATATATATAAATAAATTTTATGCACTGTATATGAGCTGGCAATTTCTAAGTCTGTGGTTCCGAGAGGGGGTAACCAGGCTCACTAATAAAGGTCAAGGCACTTTTCTGCCAGAATGCCCTGCTTCAGCACAGACCAGAAAGGCATTGTGATAAGCGTATCCCCGGTATAGTCAGGGGTTAATGGGAGTCGTCCCCGTCCCCCCAGTATACGGCCAGAACCATGGACCCGGTACTTGTGGTTCGGACTGTCTCCAACCAGCCATAATGTTGTGAGAGTGAAATTATGTCTAAGTCCAGCTTTGGTACATTAGAAGCAACTCTGAAACTTAACCTAAGCGTTTTTCGAAGCTACTTTTTGGCTAACTTCTTATAGGAAGGTCTAGGAGCTCTGAAAATGAACGTGCGCGTCTTTCACTCTTCCCGAGGGACTTAGAAGAATTTTGTGATATTTTTTATTAAAATGGTGTATAAGGGTATATATATAAATATATTTTATGCACTGTATATGAGCTGGCGATTTCTAAGTCTGTGGTTCCGAGAGGGGGTAACCAGGCTCACTAATAAAGGTCAAGCCACTTGGCTGCCAGAATGCCCTGCTTCAGCACAGACCAGAAAGGCATTGTGATAAGCGTATCCCCGGTATAGTCAGGGGTTAATGGGAGTCGTCCCCGTCCCCCCAGTATACGGCCAGAACCATGGACCCGGTACAACGTTAACAACACATTTGAAGCTCAATATTTCATGGACTGAAGCGGGGAAGATAGAAAACGTGTGCCCTGTAAAGGCGAAGTCTGTGGCATTAACAGGCAGGGAGAAAAAGTACTTTCTACCCATTTTTAGGTTCAGCGGTAAAATGGCAAGTTTCTATGGAACTGCTTCTCGGCTTCTGGCTGTGGTTTTCCCGGTCACACAAAAATGCTGAAATTCGACTTATACAGTGTTTTTGCTTATTAAACTTGATGAATTCTCTCCTCTTGACTGTAGAATAGTGTGTAAAGCAAAGCACAATACATTCCTATGTGTAGAAGCAAAGATATACGCGATTTCACAATGTGTTCCTAGAACAGCTGTGAGCAACTTTTTTACACAATGTTAACAACACATTTGAAGCTCAATATTTCATGGGCTGAAGCGGGGAAGATAGAAAACGTGTGCCCTGTAAAGGCGAAGTCTGTGGCATTAACAGGAAGGGAGAAAAAGTACTTTCAAGCCCATTTTTAGGTTCAGCGGTAAAACGGCAAGTTTCTATGGAACTGCATCTCGGCTTGTGACTGTGGTTTTCCCGGTCACACAAAAATGCTGAAATTCGACTTATACAGTGTTTTTGCTTATTAAACTTGATGAATTCTCTCCTCCTGACTGTAGAATAGTGTGTAAAGCAAAGCACAATACATTTCTATGTGTAGAAGCAAAGATATACGCGATTTCACAATGTGTTACTAGAACAGCTGTGAGCAACTTTTTTACACAACGTTAACAACACATTTGAAGCTCAATATTTCATGGGCTGAAGCGGGGAAGATAGAAAACGTGTGCCCTGTAAAGGCGAAGTCTGTGGCATTAACAGGAAGGGAGAAAAAGTACTTTCTACCCATTTTTAGGTTCAGCGGTAAAATGGCAAGTTTCTATGGAACTGCATCTCGTATTGTGACTGTGGTTTTCCCGGTCACACAAAAATGCTGAAATTCGACTTATACAGTGTTTTTGCTTATTAAACTTGATGAATTCTCTCCTCTTGACTGTAGAATAGTGTGTAAAGCAAAGCACAATACATTCCTATGTGTAGAAGAAAAGATATACGCGATTTCACAATGTGTTCCTAGAACAGCTGTGAGCAACTTTTTTACACAATGTTAACAACACATTTGAAGCTCAATATTTCATGGGCTGAAGCGGGGAAGATAGAAAACGTGTGCGCTGTAAAGGCGAAGTCTGTGGCATTAACAGGAAGGGTGAAAAAGTACTTTCTACCCATTTTTAGGTTCAGCGGTAAAATGGCAAGTTTCTATGGAACTGCATCTCGGATTGTGACTGTGGTTTTCCCGGTCACACAAAAATGCTGAAATTCGACTTATACAGTGTTTTTGCTTATTAAACTTAATGAATTCTCTCCTCTTGACTGTAGAATAGTGTGTAAAGCAAAGCACAATACATTCCTATGTGTAGAAGCAAAGATATACACGATTTCACAATGTGTTCCTAGAACAGCTGTGAGCAACTTTTTTACACAATGTTAACAACACATTTGAAGCTCAATATTTCATGGGCTGAAGCGGGGAAGATAGAAAACGTGTGCCCTGTAAAGGCGAAGTCTGTGGCATTAACAGGAAGGGAGAAAAAGTACTTTCTACCCATTTTTAGGTTCAGCGGTAAAACGGCAAGTTTCTATGGAACTGCATCTCGGCTTGTGACTGTGGTTTTCCCGGTCACACAAAAATGCTGAAATTCGACTTATACAGTGTTTTTGCTTATTAAACTTGATGAATTCTCTCCTCTTGACTGTAGAATAGTGTGTAAAGCAAAGCACAATACATTTCTATGTGTAGAAGCAAAGATATACGCGATTTCACAATGTGTTCCTAGAACAGCTGTGAGCAACTTTTTTACACAACGTTAACAACACATTTGAAGCTCAATATTTCATGGGCTGAAGCGGGGAATATAGAAAACGTGTGCCCTGTAAAGGCGAAGTCTGTGGCATTAACAGGAAGGGAGAAAAAGTACTTTCTACCCATTTTTAGGTTCAGCGGTAAAATGGCAAGTTTCTATGGAACTGCATCTCGGATTGTGACTGTGGTTTTCCCGGTCACACAAAAATGCTGAAATTCGACTTATACAGTGTTTGTGTTTATTAAACTTGATGAATTCTCTCCTCTTGACTGTAGAATAGTGTGTAAAGCAAAGCACAATACATTCCTATGTGTAGAAGCAAAGATATACACGATTTCACAATGTGTTCCTAGAACAGCTGTGAGCAACTTTTTTACACAATGTTAACAACACATTTGAAGCTCAATATTTCATGGGCTGAAGCGGGGAAGATAGAAAACGTGTGCCCTGTAAAGGCGAAGTCTGTGGCATTAACAGGAAGGGAGAAAAAGTACTTTCTACCCATTTTTAGGTTCAGCGGTAAAATGGCAAGTTTCTATGGAACTGCATCTCGGATTGTGACTGTGGTTTTCCCGGTCACACAAAAATGCTGAAATTCGACTTATACAGTGTTTTTGCTTATTAAACTTGATGAATTCTCTCCTCTTGACTGTAGAATAGTGTGTAAAGCAAAGCACAATACATTCCTATGTGTAGAAGCAAAGATATACGCGATTTCACAATGTGTTCCTAGAACAGCTGTGAGCAACTTTTTAACACAATGTTAACAACACATTTGAAGCTCAATATTTCATGGGCTGAAGCGGGGAAGATAGAAAACGTGTGCCCTGTAAAGGCGAAGTCTGTGGCATTAACAGGAAGGGAGAAAAAGTACTTTCTACCCATTTTTAGGTTCAGCGGTAAAACGGCAAGTTTCTATGGAACTGCATCTCGGCTTGTGACTGTGGTTTTCCCGGTCACACAAAAATGCTGAAATTCGACTTATACAGTGTTTTTGCTTATTAAACTTGATGAATTCTCTCCTCTTGACTGTAGAATAGTGTGTAAAGCAAAGCACAATACATTTCTATGTGTAGAAGCAAAGATATACGCGATTTCACAATGTGTTCCTAGAACAGCTGTGAGCAACTTTTTTACACAATGTTAACAACACATTTGAAGCTCAATATTTCATGGGCTGAAGCGGGGAAGATAGAAAACGTGTGCCCTGTAAAGGCGAAGTCTATGGCATTAACAGGAAGGGAGAAAAAGTACTTTCTACCCATTTTTAGGTTCAGCGGTAAAATGGCAAGTTTCTATGGAACTGCATCTCGGCTTGTGACTGTGGTTTTCCCGGTCACACAAAAATGCTGAAATTCGACTTATACAGTGTTTTTGCTTATTAAACTTGATGAATTCTCACCTCTTGACTGTAGAATAGTGTGTAAAGCAAAGCACAATACATTCCTATGTGTAGAAGCAAAGATATACGCGATTTCACAATGTGTTCCTAGAACAGCTGTGAGCAACTTTTTTACACAATGTTAACAACACATTTGAAGATCAATATTTCATGGGCTGAAGCGGGGAAGATAGAAAACGTGTGCCCTGTAAAGGCGAAGTCTGTGGCATTAACTGGAAGGGAGAAAAAGTACTTTCTACCCATTTTTAGGTTCCGCGGTAAAATGGCAAGTTCCTATGGAACTGAATCTCGGCTTGTGACTGTGGTTTTCCCGGTCACACAAAAATGCTGAAATTCGACTTATACAGTGTTTTTGCTTATTAAACTTGATGAATTCTCTCCTCTTGACTGTAGAATAGTGTGTAAAGCAAAGCACAATACATTCCTATGTGTAGAAGAAAAGATATACGCGATTTCACAATGTGTTCCTAGAACAGCTGTGAGCAACTTTTTTACACAATGTTAACAACACATTTGAAGCTCAATATTTCATGGGCTGAAGCGGGGAAGATAGAAAACGTGTGCCCTGTAAAGGCGAAGTCTGTGGCATTAACAGGAAGGGAGAAAAAGTACTTTCTACCCATTTTTAGGTTCAGCGGTAAAACGGCAAGTTTCTATGGAACTGCATCTCGGCTTGTGACTGTGGTTTTCCCGGTCAAACAAAAATGCTGAAATTCGACTTATACAGTGTTTTTGCTTATTAAACTTGATGAATTCTCTCCTCTTGACTGTAGAATAGTGTGTAAAGCAAAGCACAATACATTGCTATGTGTAGAAGCAAAGATATACGCGATTTCACAATGTGTTCCTAGAACAGCTGTGAGCAACTTTTTAACACAACGTTAACAACACATTTGAAGCTCAATATTTCATGGGCTGAAGCGGGGAAGATAGAAAACGTGTGCCCTGTAAAGGCGAAGTCTGTGGCATTAACAGGAAGGGAGAAAAAGTACTTTCTACTCATTTTTAGGTTCAGCGGTAAAACGGCAAGTTTCTATGGAACTGCATCTCGGCTTGTGACTGTGGTTTTCCCGGTCACACAAAAATGCTGAAATTCGACAGTGTTTTTGCTTATTAAACTTGATGAATTCTCTCCTCTTGACTGTAGAATAGTGTGTAAAGCAAAGTACAATACATTCCTATGTGTAGAAGCAAAGATATACGCGATTTCACAATGTGTTCCTAGAACAGCTGTGAGCAACTTTTTAACACAACGTTAACAACACATTTGAAGCTCAATATTTCATGGGCTGAAGCGGGGAAGATAGAAAACGTGTGCCCTGTAAAGGCGAAGTCTGTGGCATTAACAGGAAGGGAGAAAAAGTACTTTCTACCCATTTTTAGGTTCAGCGGTAAAATGGCAAGTTTCTATGGAACTGCATCTCGGCTTGTGACTGTGGTTTTCCCGATCACACAAAAATGCTGAAATTCGACTTATACAGTGTTTTTGCTTATTAAACTTGATGAATTCTCTCCTCTTGACTGTAGAATAGTGTGTAAAGCAAAGTACAATACATTCCTATGTGTAGAAGCAAAGATATACGCGATTTCACAATGTGTTCCTAGAACAGCTGTGAGCAACTTTTTAACACAACGTTAACAACACATTTGAAGCTCAATATTTCATGGGCTGGAGCGGGGAAGATAGAAAACGTGTGCCCTGTAAAGGCGAAGTCTGTGGCATTAACAGGAAGGGAGAAAAAGTACTTTCTACCCATTTTTAGGTTCAGCGGTAAAATGGCAAGTTTCTATGGAACTGCATCTCGGCTTGTGACTGTGGTTTTCCCGATCACACAAAAATGCTGAAATTCGACTTATACAGTGTTTTTGCTTATTAAACTTGATGAATTCTCTCCTCTTGACTGTAGAATAGTGTGTAAAGCAAATACGGCCAGAACCATGGACCCGGTACTTGTGGTTCGGACTCTCTCCAACCAGCCATAATGTTGTGAGAGTGAAATTATGTCTAAGTCCAGCTTTGGTACATTAGAAGCAACTCTGAAACTTAACCTAAGCGTTTTTCGAAGCTTCTTTTTGGCTAACTTCTTATAGGAAGGTCTAGGAGCTCTGAAAATGAACGTGCGCGTCTTTCACTCTTCCCGAGGGACTTAGAAGAATTTTGTGATATTTTTTATAAAAATGGTGTATAAGGGTATATATATAAAAATATTTTATGCACTGTATATGAGCTGGCGATTTCTAAGTCTGTGGTTCCGAGAGGGGGTAACCAGGCTCACTAATAAAGGTCAAGCCACTTGGCTGCCAGAATGCCCTGCTTCAGCACAGACCAGAAAGGCATTGTGATAAGCGTATCCCCGGTATAGTCAGGGGTTAATGGGAGTCGTCCCCGTCCCCCCAGTATACGGCCAGAACCATGGACCCGGTACTTGTGGTTCGGACTCTCTCCAACCAGCCATAATGTTGAGAGAGTGAAATTATGTCTAAGTCCAGCTTTGGTACATTAGAAGCAACTCTGAAACTTAACCTAAGCGTTTTTCGAAGCTACTTTTTGGCTAACTTCTTATAGGAAGGTCTAGGAGCTCTGAAAATGAACGTGCGCGTCTTTCACTCTTCCCGAGGGACTTAGAAGAATTTTGTGATATTTTTTTATTAAAATGGTGTATAAGGGTATATATATAAATATATTTTATGCACTGTATATGAGCTGGCGATTTCTAAGTCTGTGGTTCCGAGAGGGGGTAACCAGGCTCACTAATAAAGGTCAAGCCACTTGGCTGCCAGAATGCCCTGCTTCAGCACAGACCAGAAAGGCATTGTGATAAGCGTATCCCCGGTATAGTCAGGGGTTAATGGGAGTCCCCCCCGTCCCCCCCAGTATACGGCCAGAACCATGGACCCGGTACTTGTGGTTCGGACTCTCTCCAACCAGCCATAATGTTGTAAGAGTGAAATTATGTCTAAGTCCAGCTTTGGTACATTAGAAGCAACTCTGAAACTTAACCTAAGCGTTTTTCGAAACTACTTTTTGGCTAACTTCTTATAGGAAGGTCTAGGAGCTCTGAAAATGAACGTGCGAGTCTTTCACTCTTCCCGAGGGACTTAGAAGAATTTTGTGATATTTTTTATTAAAATGGTGTATAAGGGTATATATACTGTAAATATATTTTATGCACTGTATATGAGCTGGCGATTTCTAAGTCTGTGGTTCCGAGAGGGGGTAACCAGGCTCACTAATAAAGGTCAAGCCACTTGGCTGCCAGAATGCCCTGCTTCAGCACAGACCAGAAAGGCATTGTGATAAGCGTATCCCCGATATAGTCAGGGGTTAATGGGAGTCGTCCCCGTCCCCCCAGTATACGGCCAGAACCATGGACCCGGTACTTGTGGTTCGGACTGTCTCCAACCAGCCATAATGTTGTGAGAGTGAAATTATGTCTAAGTCCAGCTTTGGTACATTAGAAGCAACTCTGAAACTTAACCTAAGCGTTTTTCGAAGCTACTTTTTGGCTAACTTCTTATAGGAAGGTCTAGGAGCTCTGAAAATGAACGTGCGCGTCTTTCACTCTTCCCGAGGGACTTAGAAGAATTTTGTGATATTTTTTATTAAAATGGTGTATAAGGGTATATATATAAATATATTTTATGCACTGTATATGAGCTGGCGATTTCTAAGTCTGTGGTTCCGAGAGGGGGTAACCAGGCTCACTAATAAAGGTCAAGCCACTTGGCTGCCAGAATGCCCTGCTTAAGCACAGACCAGAAAGGCATTGTGATAAGCGTATCCCCGATATAGTCAGGGGTTAATGGGAGTCGTCCCCGTCCCCCCAGTATACGGCCAGAACCATGGTGGTTCGGACTGTCTCCAACCAGCCTTGTGGTTCGGACTGTCTCCAACCAGCCATAATGTTGTGAGAGTGAAATTATGTCTAAGTCCAGCTTTGGTACATTAGAAGCAACTCTGAAACTTAACCTAAGCGTTTTTCGAAGCTACTTTTTGGCTAACTTCTTATAGGAAGGTCTAGGAGCTCTGAAAATGAAGGTGCGCGTCTTTCACTCTTCCCGAGGGACTTAGAAGAATTTTGTGATATTTTTTATTAAAATGGTGTATAAGGGTATATATATATAAATATATTTTATGCACTGTATATGAGCTGGCAATTTCTAAGTCTGTGGTTCCGAGAGGGGGTAACCAGGCTCACTAATAAAGGTCAAGGCACTTTTCTGCCAGAATGCCCTGCTTCAGCACAGACCAGAAAGGCATTGTGATAAGCGTATCCCCGGTATAGTCAGGGGTTAATGGGAGTCGTCCCCGTCCCCCCAGTATACGGCCAGAACCATGGACCCGGTACTTGTGGTTCGGACTGTCTCCAACCAGCCATAATGTTGTGAGAGTGAAATTATGTCTAAGTCCAGCTTTGGTACATTAGAAGCAACTCTGAAACTTAACCTAAGCGTTTTTCGAAGCTACTTTTTGGCTAACTTCTTATAGGAAGGTCTAGGAGCTCTGAAAATGAACGTGCGCGTCTTTCACTCTTCCCGAGGGACTTAGAAGAATTTTGTGATATTTTTTATTAAAATGGTGTATAAGGGTATATATATAAATATATTTTATGCACTGTATATGAGCTGGCGATTTCTAAGTCTGTGGTTCCGAGAGGGGGTAACCAGGCTCACTAATAAAGGTCAAGCCACTTGGCTGCCAGAATGCCCTGCTTCAGCACAGACCAGAAAGGCATTGTGATAAGCGTATCCCCGGTATAGTCAGGGGTTAATGGGAGTCGTCCCCGTCCCCCCAGTATACGGCCAGAACCATGGACCCGGTACAACGTTAACAACACATTTGAAGCTCAATATTTCATGGACTGAAGCGGGGAAGATAGAAAACGTGTGCCCTGTAAAGGCGAAGTCTGTGGCATTAACAGGCAGGGAGAAAAAGTACTTTCTACCCATTTTTAGGTTCAGCGGTAAAATGGCAAGTTTCTATGGAACTGCATCTCGGCTTGTGACTGTGGTTTTCCCGGTCACACAAAAATGCTGAAATTCGACTTATACAGTGTTTTTGCTTATTAAACTTGATGAATTCTCTCCTCTTGACTGTAGAATAGTGTGTAAAGCAAAGCACAATACATTGCTAAGTGTAGAAGCAAAGATATACGCGATTTCACAATGTGTTCCTAGATCAGCTGTGAGCAACTTTTTTACACAATGTTAACAACACATTTGAAACTCAATATTTCATGGGCTGAAGCGGGGAAGATAGAAAACGTGTGCCCTGTAAAGGGGAAGTCTGTGGCATTAACAGGAAGGGAGAAAAAGTACTTTCTACCCATTTTTAGGTTCAGCGGTAAAATGGCAAGTTTCTATGGAACTGCATCTCGGCTTGTGACTGTGGTTTTCCCGATCACACAAAAATGCTGAAATTCGACTTATACAGTGTTTTTGCTTATTAAACTTGATGAATTCTCTCCTCTTGACTGTAGAATAGTGTGTAAAGCAAATACGGCCAGAACCATGGACCCGGTACTTGTGGTTCGGATTCTCTCCAACCAGCCATAATGTTGTGAGAGTGAAATTATGTCTAAGTCCAGCTTTGGTACATTAGAAGCAACTCTGAAACTTAACCTAAGCGTTTTTCGAAGCTACTTTTTGGCTAACTTCTTATAGGAAGGTCTAGGAGCTCTGAAAATGAACGTGCGCGTCTTTCACTCTTCCCGAGGGACTTAGAAGAATTTTGTGATATTTTTTATTAAATGGTGTATAAGGGTATATATAAATATATTTTATGCACTGTATATGAGCTGGCGATTTCTAAGTCTGTGGTTCCGAGAGGGGGTAACCAGGCTCACTAATAAAGGTCAAGCCACTTGGCTGCCAGAATGCCCTGCTTCAGCACAGACCAGAAAGGCATTGTGATAAGCGTATCCCCGGTATAGTCAGGGGTTAATGGGAGTCGTCCCCGTCCCCCCAGTATACGGCCAGAACCATGGACCCGGTACTTGTGGTTCGGACTGTCTCCAACCAGCCATAATGTTGTGAGAGTGAAATTATGTCTAAGTCCAGCTTTGGTACATTAGAAGCAACTCTGAAACTTAACCTAAGCGTTTTTCGAAGCTACTTTTTGGCTAACTTCTTATAGGAAGGTCTAGGAGCTCTGAAAATGAACGTGCGCGTCTTTCACTCTTCCCGAGGGACTTAGAAGAATTTTGTGATATTTTTTATTAAAATGGTGTATAAGGGTATATATATATATATATATATTTTATGCACTGTATATGAGCTGGCGATTTCTAAGTCTGTGGTTCCGAGAGGGGGTAACCAGGCTCACTAATAAAGGTCAAGCCACTTGGCTGCCAGAATGCCCTGCTTAAGCACAGACCAGAAAGGCATTGTGATAAGCGTATCCCCGATATAGTCAGGGGTTAATGGGAGTCGTCCCCGTCCCCCAGTATACGGCCAGAACCATGGACCCGGTACTTGTGGTTCGGACTGTCTCCAACCAGCCATAATGTTGTGAGAGTGAAATTATGTCTAAGTCCAGCTTTGGTACATTAGAAGCAACTCTGAAACTTAACCTAAGCGTTTTTCGAAGCTACTTTTTGGCTAACTTCTTATAGGAAGGTCTAGGAGCTCTGAAAATGAAGGTGCGCGTCTTTCACTCTTCCCGAGGGACTTAGAAGAATTTTGTGATATTTTTTATTAAAATGGTGTATAAGGGTATATATATAAATATATTTTATGCACTGTATATGAGCTGGCAATTTCTAAGTCTGTGGTTCCGAGAGGGGGTAACCAGGCTCACTAATAAAGGTCAAGCCACTTGGCTGCCAGAATGCCCTGCTTCAGCACAGACCAGAAAGGCATTGTGATAAGCGTATCCCCGGTATAGTCAGGGGTTAATGGGAGTCGTCCCCGTCCCCCCAGTATACGGCCAGAACCATGGACCCGGTACTTGTGGTTCGGACTCTCTCCAACCAGCCATAATGTTGTGAGAGTGAAATTATGTCTAAGTCCAGCTTTGGTACATTAGAAGCAACTCTGAAACTTAACCTAAGCGTTTTTCGAAGCTACTTTTTGGCTAACTTCTTATAGGAAGGTCTAGGAGCTCTGAAAATGAACGTGCGCGTCTTTCACTCTTCCCGAGGGACTTAGAAGAATTTTGTGATATTTTTTATTAAATGGTGTATAAGGGTATATATATAAATATATTTTATGCACTGTATATGAGCTGGCGATTTCTAAGTCTGTGGTTCCGAGAGGGGGTAACCAGGCTCACTAATAAAGGTCAAGCCACTTGGCTGCCAGAATGCCCTGCTTCAGCACAGACCAGAAAGGCATTGTGATAAGCGTATCCCCGGTATAGTCAGGGGTTAATGGGAGTCGTCCCCGTCCCCCCAGTATACGGCCAGAACCATGGACCCGGTACTTGTGGTTCGGACTGTCTCCAACCAGCCATAATGTTGTGAGAGTGAAATTATGTCTAAGTCCAGCTTTGGTACATTAGAAGCAACTCTGAAACTTAACCTAAGCGTTTTTCGAAGCTACTTTTTGGCTAACTTCTTATAGGAAGGTCTAGGAGCTCTGAAAATGAACGTGCGCGTCTTTCACTCTTCCCGAGGGACTTGGAAGAATTTTGTGATATTTTTTATTAAATGTTGTATAAGGGTATATATATAAATATATTTTATGCACTGTATATGAGCTGGCGATTTCTAAGTCTGTGGTTCCGAGAGGGGGTAACCAGGCTCACTAATAAAGGTCAAGCCACTTGGCTGCCAGAATGCCGTGCTTCAGCACAGACCAGAAAGGCATTGTGATAAGCGTATCCCCGGTATAGTCAGGGGTTAATGGGAGTCGTCCCCGCCCCCCCCAGTATACGGCCAGAACCATGGACCCGGTACTTGTGGTTCGGACTGTCTCCAACCAGCCATAATGTTGTGAGAGTGAAATTATGTCTAAGTCCAGCTTTGGTACATTAGAAGCAACTCTGAAACTTAACCTAAGCGTTTTTCGAAGCTACTTTTTGGCTAACTTCTTATAGGAAGGTCTAGGAGCTCTGAAAATGAACGTGCGCGTCTTTCACTCTTCCCGAGGGACTTAGAAGAATTTTGTGATATTTTTTATTAAATTGTGTATAAGGGTATATATATAAATATATTTTATGCACTGTATATGAGCTGGCGATTTCTAAGTCTGTGGTTCCGAGAGGGGGTAACCAGGCTCACTAATAAAGGTCAAGCCACTTGGCTGCCAGAATGCCGTGCTTCAGCACAGACCAGAAAGGCATTGTGATAAGCGTATCCCCGGTATAGTCAGGGGTTAATGGGAGTCGCCCCCGCCCCCCCAGTATACGGCCAGAACCATGGACCCGGTACTTGTGGTTCGGACTGTCTCCAACCAGCCATAATGTTGTGAGAGTGAAATTATGTCTAAGTCCAGCTTTGGTACATTAGAAGCAACTCTGAAACTTAACCTAAGCGTTTTTCGAAGCTACTTTTTGGCTAACTTCTTATAGGAAGGTCTAGGAGCTCTGAAAATGAACGTGCGCGTCTTTCACTCTTCCCGAGGGACTTAGAAGAATTTTGTGATATTTTTTATTAAATGGTGTATAAGGGTATATATATAAATATATTTTATGCACTGTATATGAGCTGGCGATTTCTAAGTCTGTGGTTCCGAGAGGGGGTAACCAGGCTCACTAATAAAGGTCAAGCCACTTGGCTGCCAGAATGCCGTGCTTCAGCACAGACCAGAAAGGCATTGTGATAAGCGTATCCCCGGTATAGTCAGGGGTTAATGGGAGTCGCCCCCGCCCCCCCAGTATACGGCCAGAACCATGGACCCGGTACTTGTGGTTCGGACTGTCTCCAACCAGCCATAATGTTGTGAGAGTGAAATTATGTCTAAGTCCAGCTTTGGTACATTAGAAGCAACTCTGAAACTTAACCTAAGCGTTTTTCGAAGCTACTTTTTGGCTAACTTCTTATAGGAAGGTTTAGAAGCTCTGAAAATGAACGTGCGCGTCTTTCACTCTTCCCGAGGGACTTAGAAGAATTTTGTGATATTTTTTATTAAATGGTGTATAAGGGTATATATATAAATATATTTTATGCACTGTATATGAGCTGGCGATTTCTAAGTCTGTGGTTCCGAGAGGGGGTAACCAGGCTCACTAATAAAGGTCAAGCCACTTGGCTGCCAGAATGCCCTGCTTCAGCACAGACCAGAAAGGCATTGTGATAAGCGTATCCCCGGTATAGTCAGGGGTTAATGGGAGTCGTCCCCGCCCCCCCAGTATACGGCCAGAACCATGGACCCGGTACTTGTGGTTCGGACTGTCTCCAACCAGCCATAATGTTGTGAGAGTGAAATTATGTCTAAGTCCAGCTTTGGTACATTAGAAGCAACTCTGAAACTTAACCTAAGCGTTTTTCGAAGCTACTTTTTGGCTAACTTCTTATAGGAAGGTCTAGGAGCTCTGAAAATGAACGTGCGCGTCTTTCACTCTTCCCGAGGGACTTAGAAGAATTTTGTGATATTTTTTATTAAATGGTGTATAAGGGTATATATATAAATATATTTTATGCACTGTATATGAGCTGGCGATTTCTAAGTCTGTGGTTCCGAGAGGGGGTAACCAGGCTCACTAATAAAGGTCAAGCCACTTGGCTGCCAGAATGCCCTGCTTCAGCACAGACCAGAAAGGCATTGTGATAAGCGTATCCCCGGTATAGTCAGGGGTTAATGGGAGTCGTCCCCGTCCCCCCAGTATACGGCCAGAACCATGGACCCGGTACTTGTGGTTCGGACTGTCTCCAACCAGCCATAATGTTGTGAGAGTGAAATTATGTCTAAGTCCAGCTTTGGTACATTAGAAGCAACTCTGAAACTTAACCTAAGCGTTTTTCGAAGCTACTTTTTGGCTAACTTCTTATAGGAAGGTCTAGGAGCTCTGAAAATGAACGTGCGCGTCTTTCACTCTTCCCGAGGGACTTGGAAGAATTTTGTGATATTTTTTATTAAATGGTGTATAAGGGTATATATATAAATATATTTTATGCACTGTATATGAGCTGGCGATTTCTAAGTCTGTGGTTCCGAGAGGGGGTAACCAGGCTCACTAATAAAGGTCAAGCCACTTGGCTGCCAGAATGCCGTGCTTCAGCACAGACCAGAAAGGCATTGTGATAAGCGTATCCCCGGTATAGTCAGGGGTTAATGGGAGTCGTCCCCGCCCCCCCCAGTATACGGCCAGAACCATGGACCCGGTACTTGTGGTTCGGACTGTCTCCAACCAGCCATAATGTTGTGAGAGTGAAATTATGTCTAAGTCCAGCTTTGGTACATTAGAAGCAACTCTGAAACTTAACCTAAGCGTTTTTCGAAGCTACTTTTTGGCTAACTTCTTATAGGAAGGTCTAGGAGCTCTGAAAATGAACGTGCGCGTCTTTCACTCTTCCCGAGGGACTTAGAAGAATTTTGTGATATTTTTTATTAAATTGTGTATAAGGGTATATATATAAATATATTTTATGCACTGTATATGAGCTGGCGATTTCTAAGTCTGTGGTTCCGAGAGGGGGTAACCAGGCTCACTAATAAAGGTCAAGCCACTTGGCTGCCAGAATGCCGTGCTTCAGCACAGACCAGAAAGGCATTGTGATAAGCGTATCCCCGGTATAGTCAGGGGTTAATGGGAGTCGCCCCCGCCCCCCCAGTATACGGCCAGAACCATGGACCCGGTACTTGTGGTTCGGACTGTCTCCAACCAGCCATAATGTTGTGAGAGTGAAATTATGTCTAAGTCCAGCTTTGGTACATTAGAAGCAACTCTGAAACTTAACCTAAGCGTTTTTCGAAGCTACTTTTTGGCTAACTTCTTATAGGAAGGTCTAGGAGCTCTGAAAATGAACGTGCGCGTCTTTCACTCTTCCCGAGGGACTTAGAAGAATTTTGTGATATTTTTTATTAAATGGTGTATAAGGGTATATATATAAATATATTTTATGCACTGTATATGAGCTGGCGATTTCTAAGTCTGTGGTTCCGAGAGGGGGTAACCAGGCTCACTAATAAAGGTCAAGCCACTTGTCTGCCAGAATGCCGTGCTTCAGCACAGACCAGAAAGGCATTGTGATAAGCGTATCCCCGGTATAGTCAGGGGTTAATGGGAGTCGTCCCCGCCCCCCCAGTATACGGCCAGAACCATGGACCCGGTACTTGTGGTTCGGACTGTCTCCAACCAGCCATAATGTTGTGAGAGTGAAATTATGTCTAAGTCCAGCTTTGGTACATTAGAAGCAACTCTGAAACTTAACCTAAGCGTTTTTCGAAGCTACTTTTTGGCTAACTTCTTATAGGAAGGTTTAGGAGCTCTGAAAATGAACGTGCGCGTCTTTCACTCTTCCCGAGGGACTTAGAAGAATTTTGTGATATTTTTTATTAAATGGTGTATAAGGGTATATATATAAATATATTTTATGCACTGTATATGAGCTGGCGATTTCTAAGTCTGTGGTTCCGAGAGGGGGTAACCAGGCTCACTAATAAAGGTCAAGCCACTTGGCTGCCAGAATGCCCTGCTTCAGCACAGACCAGAAAGGCATTGTGATAAGCGTATCCCCGGTATAGTCAGGGGTTAATGGGAGTCGTCCCCGTCCCCCCAGTATACGGCCAGAACCATGGACCCGGTACTTGTGGTTCGGACTGTCTCCAACCAGCCATAATGTTGTGAGAGTGAAATTATGTCTAAGTCCAGCTTTGGTACATTAGAAGCAACTCTGAAACTTAACCTAAGCGTTTTTCGAAGCTACTTTTTGGCTAACTTCTTATAGGAAGGTCTAGGAGCTCTGAAAATGAACGTGCGCGTCTTTCACTCTTCCCGAGGGACTTAGAAGAAATTTGTGATATTTTTTATTAAAATGGTGTATAAGGGTATATATATAAATATATTTTATGCACTGTATATGAGCTGGCGATTTCTAAGTCTGTGGTTCCGAGAGGGGGTAACCAGGCTCACTAATAAAGGTCAAGCCACTTGGCTGCCAGAATGCCCTGCTTCAGCACAGACCAGAAAGGCATTGTGATAAGCGTATCCCCGGTATAGTCAGGGGTTAATGGGAGTCGTCCCCGTCCCCCCAGTATACGGCCAGAAACATGGACCCGGAACTTGTGGTTCGGACTCTCTCCAACCAGCCATAATGTTGTGAGAGTGAAATTATGTCTAAGTCCAGCTTTGGTACATTAGAAGCAACTCTGAAACTTAACCTAAGCGTTTTTCGAAGCTACTTTTTGGCTAACTTCTTATAGGAAGGTCTAGGAGCTCTGAAAATGAACGTGCACGTCTTTTACTCTTCCCGAGGGACTTAGAAGAAATTTGTGATATTTTTTATTAAAATGGTATATAAGGGTATATATATAAATATATTTTATGCACTGTATATGAGCTGGCGATTTGTAAGTCTGTGGTTCCGAGAGGGGGTAACCAGGCTCACTAATAAAGGTCAAGCCACTTGGCTGCCAGAATGCCCTGCTTCAGCACAGACCAGAAAGGCATTGTGATAAGCGTATCCCCGGTATAGTCAGGGGTTAATGGGAGTCGTCCCCGTCCCCCCAGTATACGGCCAGAACCATGGACCCGGTACTTGTGGTTCGGACTGTCTCCAACCAGCCATAATGTTGTGAGAGTGAAATTATGTCTAAGTCCAGCTTTGGTACATTAGAAGCAACTCTGAAACTTAACCTAAGCGTTTTTCGAAGCTACTTTTTGGCTAACTTCTTATAGGAAGGTCTAGAAGCTCTGAAAATGAACGTGCGCGTCTTTCACTCTTCCCGAGGGACTTAGAAGAAATTTGTGATATTTTTTATTAAAATGGTGTATAAGGGTATATATATAAATATATTTTATGCACTGTATATGAGCTGGCGATTTCTAAGTCTGTGGTTCCGAGAGGGGGTAACCAGGCTCACTAATAAAGGTCAAGCCACTTGGCTGCCAGAATGCCCTGCTTCAGCACAGACCAGAAAGGCATTGTGATAAGCGTATCCCCGGTATAGTCAGGGGTTAATGGGAGTCGTCCCCGTCCCCCCAGTATACGGCCAGAACCATGGACCCGGTACTTGTGGTTCGGACTGTCTCCAACCAGCCATAATGTTGTGAGAGTGAAATTATGTCTAAGTCCAGCTTTGGTACATTAGAAGCAACTCTGAAACTTAACCTAAGCGTTTTTCGAAGCTACTTTTTGGCTAACTTCTTATAGGAAGGTCTAGGAGCTCTGAAAATGAACGTGCGCGTCTTTCACTCTTCCCGAGGGACTTAGAAGAATTTTGTGATATTTTTTATTAAATGGTGTATAAGGGTATATATATAAATATATTTTATGCACTGTATATGAGCTGGCGATTTCTAAGTCTGTGGTTCCGAGAGGGGGTAACCAGGCTCACTAATAAAGGTCAAGCCACTTGGCTGCCAGAATGCCCTGCTTCAGCACAGACCAGAAAGGCATTGTGATAAGCGTATCCCCGGTATAGTCAGGGGTTAATGGGAGTCGTCCCCGTCCCCCCAGTATACGGCCAGAACCATGGACCCGGTACTTGTGGTTCGGACTGTCTCCAACCAGCCCTTATACACCATTTAATAAAAAATATCACAAAATTCTTCTAAGTCCCTCGGGAAGAATGAAAGACGCGCACGTTCATTTTCAGAGCTCCTAGACCTTCCTATAAGAAGTTAGCCACAAAGTAGCTTCGAAAAACGCTTAGGTTAAGTTTCAGAGTTGCTTCTAATGTACCAAAGCTGGACTTAGACATAATTTCACTCTCACAACATTATGGCTGGTTGGAGACAGTCCGAACCACAAGTACCGGGTCCATGGTTCTGGCCGTATACTGGGGGGATGGGGACGACTCCCATTAACCCCTGACTATACCGGGGATACGCTTATCACAATGCCTTTCTGGTCTGTGCTGAAGCACGGCATTCTGGCAGCCAAGTGGCTTGACCTTTATTAGTGAGCCTGGTTACCCCCTCTCGGAACCACAGACTTAGAAATCGCCAGCTCATATACAGTGCATAAAATATATTTATATATATACCCTTATACACCATTTAATAAAAAATATCACAAAATTCTTCTAAGTCCCTCGGGAAGAGTGAAAGACGCGCACGTTCATTTTCAGAGCTCCTAGACCTTCCTATAAGAAGTTAGCCAAAAAGTAGCTTCGAAAAACGCTTAGGTTAAGTTTCAGAGTTGCTTCTAATGTACCAAAGCTGAACTTAGACATAATTTCACTCTCACAACATTATGGCTGGTTGGAGACAGTCCGAACCACAAGTACCGGGTCCATGGTTCTGGCCGTATACTGGGGGGACGGGGACGACTCCCATTAACCCCTGACTATACCGGGGATACGCTTATCACAATGCCTTTCTGGTCTGTGCTGAAGCAGGGCATTCTGGAAGCCAAGTGGCTTGACCTTTATTAGTGAGCCTGGTTACCCCCTCTCTGAACCACAGACTTAGAAATCGCCAGCTCATATACAGTGCATAAAATATATTTATATATATACCCTTATACACCATTTTAATAAAAAATATCACAAATTTCTTCTATGTCCCTCGGGAAGAGTGAAAGACGCGCACGTTCATTTTCAGAGCTCCTAGACCTTCCTATAAGAAGTTAGCCAAAAAGTAGCTTCGAAAAACGCTTAGGTTAAGTTTCAGAGTTGCTTCTAATGTACCAAAGTTGGACTTAGTCATAATTTCACTCTCACAACATTATGGCTGGTTGGAGACAGTCCGAACCACAAGTACCGGGTCCATGGTTCTGGCCGTATACTGGGGGGACGGGGACGACTCCCATTAACCCCTGACTATACCGGGGATACGCTTATCACAATGCCTTTCTGGTCTGTGCTGAAGCAGGGCATTCTGGCAGCCAAGTGGCTTGACCTTTATTAGTGAGCCTGGTTACCCCCTCTCGGAACCACAGACTTAGAAATCGCCAGCTCATATACAGTGCATAAAATATATTTATATATATACCCTTATACACCATTTTAATAAAAAATATCACAAATTTCTTCTAAGTCCCTCGGGAAGAGTAAAAGACGTGCACGTTCATTTTCAGAGCTCCTAAACCTTCCTATAAGAAGTTAGCCAAAAAGTAGCTTCGAAAAACGCTTAGGTTAAGTTTCAGAGTTGCTTCTAATGTACCAAAGCTGGACTTAGACATAATTTCACTCTCACAACATTATGGCTGGTTGGAGAGATTCCGAACCACAAGTTCCGGGTCCATGTTTCTGGCCGTATACTGGGGGGACGGGGACGACTCCCATTAACCCCTGACTATACCGGGGATACGCTTATCACAATGCCTTTCTGGTCTGTGCTGAAGCAGGGCATTCTGGCAGCCAAGTGGCTTGACCTTTATTAGTGAGCCTGGTTACCCCCTCTCGGAACCACAGACTTAGAAATCGCCAGCTCATATACAGTGCATAAAATATATTTATATATACCCTTATACACCATTTAATAAAAAATATCACAAAATTCTTCTAAGTCCCTCGGGAAGAGTGAAAGACGCGCACGTTCATTTTCAGAGCTCCTAGACCTTCCTATAAGAAGTTAGCCACAAAGTAGCTTCGAAAAACGCTTAGGTTAAGTTTCAGAGTTGCTTCTAATGTACCAAAGCTGGACTTAGACATAATTTCACTCTCACAACATTATGGCTGGTTGGAGACAGTCCGAACCACAAGTACCGGGTCCATGGTTCTGGCCGTATACTGGGGGGATGGGGACGACTCCCATTAACCCCTGACTATACCGGGGATACGCTTATCACAATGCCTTTCTGGTCTGTGCTGAAGCACGGCATTCTGGCAGCCAAGTGGCTTGACCTTTATTAGTGAGCCTGGTTACCCCCTCTCGGAACCACAGACTTAGAAATCGCCAGCTCATATACAGTGCATAAAATATATTTATATATATACCCTTATACACCATTTAATAAAAAATATCACAAAATTCTTCTAAGTCCCTCGGGAAGAGTGAAAGACGCGCACGTTCATTTTCAGAGCTCCTAGACCTTCCTATAAGAAGTTAGCCAAAAAGTAGCTTCGAAAAACGCTTAGGTTAAGTTTCAGAGTTGCTTCTAATGTACCAAAGCTGAACTTAGACATAATTTCACTCTCACAACATTATGGCTGGTTGGAGACAGTCCGAACCACAAGTACCGGGTCCATGGTTCTGGCCGTATACTGGGGGGACGGGGACGACTCCCATTAACCCCTGACTATACCGGGGATACGCTTATCACAATGCCTTTCTGGTCTGTGCTGAAGCAGGGCATTCTGGAAGCCAAGTGGCTTGACCTTTATTAGTGAGCCTGGTTACCCCCTCTCGGAACCACAGACTTAGAAATCGCCAGCTCATATACAGTGCATAAAATATATTTATATATATACCCTTATACACCATTTTAATAAAAAATATCACAAATTTCTTCTAAGTCCCTCGGGAAGAGTGAAAGACGCGCACGTTCATTTTCAGAGCTCCTAGACCTTCCTATAAGAAGTTAGCCAAAAAGTAGCTTCGAAAAACGCTTAGGTTAAGTTTCAGAGTTGCTTCTAATGTACCAAAGTTGGACTTAGACATAATTTCACTCTCACAACATTATGGCTGGTTGGAGACAGTCCGAACCACAAGTACCGGGTCCATGGTTCTGGCCGTATACTGGGGGGACGGGGACGACTCCCATTAACCCCTGACTATACCGGGGATACGCTTATCACAATGCCTTTCTGGTCTGTGCTGAAGCAGGGCATTCTGGCAGCCAAGTGGCTTGACCTTTATTAGTGAGCCTGGTTACCCCCTCTCGGAACCACAGACTTAGAAATCGCCAGCTCATATACAGTGCATAAAATATATTTATATATATACCCTTATACACCATTTTAATAAAAAATATCACAAATTTCTTCTAAGTCCCTCGGGAAGAGTAAAAGACGTGCACGTTCATTTTCAGAGCTCCTAAACCTTCCTATAAGAAGTTAGCCAAAAAGTAGCTTCGAAAAACGCTTAGGTTAAGTTTCAGAGTTGCTTCTAATGTACCAAAGCTGGACTTAGACATAATTTCACTCTCACAACATTATGGCTGGTTGGAGAGATTCCGAACCACAAGTTCCGGGTCCATGTTTCTGGCCGTATACTGGGGGGACGGGGACGACTCCCATTAACCCCTGACTATACCGGGGATACGCTTATCACAATGCCTTTCTGGTCTGTGCTGAAGCAGGGCATTCTGGCAGCCAAGTGGCTTGACCTTTATTAGTGAGCCTGGTTACCCCCTCTCGGAACCACAGACTTAGAAATCGCCAGCTCATATACAGTGCATAAAATATATTTATATATACCCTTATACACCATTTAATAAAAAATATCACAAAATTCTTCTAAGTCCCTCGGGAAGAGTGAAAGACGCGCACGTTCATTTTCAGAGCTCCTAGACCTTCCTATAAGAAGTTAGCCACAAAGTAGCTTCGAAAAACGCTTAGGTTAAGTTTCAGAGTTGCTTCTAATGTACCAAAGCTGGACTTAGACATAATTTCACTCTCACAACATTATGGCTGGTTGGAGACAGTCCGAACCACAAGTACCGGGTCCATGGTTCTGGCCGTATACTGGGGGGATGGGGACGACTCCCATTAACCCCTGACTATACCGGGGATACGCTTATCACAATGCCTTTCTGGTCTGTGCTGAAGCACGGCATTCTGGCAGCCAAGTGGCTTGACCTTTATTAGTGAGCCTGGTTACCCCCTCTCGGAACCACAGACTTAGAAATCGCCAGCTCATATACAGTGCATAAAATATATTTATATATATACCCTTATACACCATTTAATAAAAAATATCACAAAATTCTTCTAAGTCCCTCGGGAAGAGTGAAAGACGCGCACGTTCATTTTCAGAGCTCCTAGACCTTCCTATAAGAAGTTAGCCAAAAAGTAGCTTCGAAAAACGCTTAGGTTAAGTTTCAGAGTTGCTTCTAATGTACCAAAGCTGAACTTAGACATAATTTCACTCTCACAACATTATGGCTGGTTGGAGACAGTCCGAACCACAAGTACCGGGTCCATGGTTCTGGCCGTATACTGGGGGGACGGGGACGACTCCCATTAACCCCTGACTATACCGGGGATACGCTTATCACAATGCCTTTCTGGTCTGTGCTGAAGCAGGGCATTCTGGAAGCCAAGTGGCTTGACCTTTATTAGTGAGCCTGGTTACCCCCTCTCGGAACCACAGACTTAGAAATCGCCAGCTCATATACAGTGCATAAAATATATTTATATATATACCCTTATACACCATTTTAATAAAAAATATCACAAATTTCTTCTAAGTCCCTCGGGAAGAGTGAAAGACGCGCACGTTCATTTTCAGAGCTCCTAGACCTTCCTATAAGAAGTTAGCCAAAAAGTAGCTTCGAAAAACGCTTAGGTTAAGTTTCAGAGTTGCTTCTAATGTACCAAAGTTGGACTTAGTCATAATTTCACTCTCACAACATTATGGCTGGTTGGAGACAGTCCGAACCACAAGTACCGGGTCCATGGTTCTGGCCGTATACTGGGGGGACGGGGACGACTCCCATTAACCCCTGACTATACCGGGGATACGCTTATCACAATGCCTTTCTGGTCTGTGCTGAAGCAGGGCATTCTGGCAGCCAAGTGGCTTGACCTTTATTAGTGAGCCTGGTTACCCCCTCTCGGAACCACAGACTTAGAAATCGCCAGCTCATATACAGTGCATAAAATATATTTATATATATACCCTTATACACCATTTTAATAAAAAATATCACAAATTTCTTCTAAGTCCCTCGGGAAGAGTGAAAGACGTGCACGTTCATTTTCAGAGCTCCTAAACCTTCCTATAAGAAGTTAGCCAAAAAGTAGCTTCGAAAAACGCTTAGGTTAAGTTTCAGAGTTGCTTCTAATGTACCAAAGCTGGACTTAGACATAATTTCACTCTCACAACATTATGGCTGGTTGGAGACAGTCCGAACCACAAGTACCGGGTCCATGGTTCTGGCCGTATACTGGGGGGATGGGGACGACTCCCATTAACCCCTGACTATACCGGGGATACGCTTATCACAATGCCTTTCTGGTCTGTGCTGAAGCACGGCATTCTGGCAGCCAAGTGGCTTGACCTTTATTAGTGAGCCTGGTTACCCCCTCTCGGAACCACAGACTTAGAAATCGCCAGCTCATATACAGTGCATAAAATATATTTATATATATACCCTTATACACCATTTAATAAAAAATATCACAAAATTCTTCTAAGTCCCTCGGGAAGAGTGAAAGACGCGCACGTTCATTTTCAGAGCTCCTAGACCTTCCTATAAGAAGTTAGCCAAAAAGTAGCTTCGAAAAACGCTTAGGTTAAGTTTCAGAGTTGCTTCTAATGTACCAAAGCTGAACTTAGACATAATTTCACTCTCACAACATTATGGCTGGTTGGAGACAGTCCGAACCACAAGTACCGGGTCCATGGTTCTGGCCGTATACTGGGGGGACGGGGACGACTCCCATTAACCCCTGACTATACCGGGGATACGCTTATCACAATGCCTTTCTGGTCTGTGCTGAAGCAGGGCATTCTGGAAGCCAAGTGGCTTGACCTTTATTAGTGAGCCTGGTTACCCCCTCTCGGAACCACAGACTTAGAAATCGCCAGCTCATATACAGTGCATAAAATATATTTATATATATACCCTTATACACCATTTTAATAAAAAATATCACAAATTTCTTCTAAGTCCCTCGGGAAGAGTGAAAGACGCGCACGTTCATTTTCAGAGCTCCTAGACCTTCCTATAAGAAGTTAGCCAAAAAGTAGCTTCGAAAAACGCTTAGGTTAAGTTTCAGAGTTGCTTCTAATGTACCAAAGTTGGACTTAGTCATAATTTCACTCTCACAACATTATGGCTGGTTGGAGACAGTCCGAACCACAAGTACCGGGTCCATGGTTCTGGCCGTATACTGGGGGGACGGGGACGACTCCCATTAACCCCTGACTATACCGGGGATACGCTTATCACAATGCCTTTCTGGTCTGTGCTGAAGCAGGGCATTCTGGCAGCCAAGTGGCTTGACCTTTATTAGTGAGCCTGGTTACCCCCTCTCGGAACCACAGACTTAGAAATCGCCAGCTCATATACAGTGCATAAAATATATTTATATATATACCCTTATACACCATTTTAATAAAAAATATCACAAATTTCTTCTAAGTCCCTCGGGAAGAGTAAAAGACGTGCACGTTCATTTTCAGAGCTCCTAAACCTTCCTATAAGAAGTTAGCCAAAAAGTAGCTTCGAAAAACGCTTAGGTTAAGTTTCAGAGTTGCTTCTAATGTACCAAAGCTGGACTTAGACATAATTTCACTCTCACAACATTATGGCTGGTTGGAGAGAGTCCGAACCACAAGTTCCGGGTCCATGTTTCTGGCCGTATACTGGGGGGACGGGGACGACTCCCATTAACCCCTGACTATACCGGGGATACGCTTATCACAATGCCTTTCTGGTCTGTGCTGAAGCAGGGCATTCTGGCAGCCAAGTGGCTTGACCTTTATTAGTGAGCCTGGTTACCCCCTCTCGGAACCACAGACTTAGAAATCGCCAGCTCATATACAGTGCATAAAATATATTTATATATACCCTTATACACCATTTAATAAAAAATATCACAAAATTCTTCTAAGTCCCTCGGGAAGAGTGAAAGACGCGCACGTTCATTTTCAGAGCTCCTAGACCTTCCTATAAGAAGTTAGCCAAAAAGTAGCTTCGAAAAACGCTTAGGTTAAGTTTCAGAGTTGCTTCTAATGTACCAAAGCTGGACTTAGACATAATTTCACTCTCACAACATTATGGCTGTTTGGAGACAGTCCGAACCACAAGTACCGGGTCCATGGTTCTGGCCGTATACTGGGGGGACGGGGACGACTCCCATTAACCCCTGACTATACCGGGGATACGCTTATCACAATGCCTTTCTGGTCTGTGCTGAAGCAGGGCATTCTGGCAGCCAAGTGGCTTGACCTTTATTAGTGAGCCTGGTTACCCCCTCTCGGAACCACAGACTTAGAAATCGCCAGCTCATATACAGTGCATAAAATATATTTATATATATACCCTTATACACCATTTTAATAAAAAATATCACAAAATTCTTCTAAGTCCCTCGGGAAGTGTGAAGACGCGCACGTTCATTTTTAGAGCTCCTAGACCTTCCTATAAGTAGTTAGCCAAAAAGTAGCTTCGAAAAACGCTTAGGTTAAGTTTCAGAGTTGCTTCTAATGTACCAAAGCTGGACTCAGACATAATTTCACTCTCACAACATTATGGCTGGTTGGAGAGAGTCCGAACCACAAGTACCGGGTCCATGGTTCTGGCCGTATACTGGGGGGACGGGGACGACTCCCATTAACCCCTGACTATACCGGGGATACGCTTATCACAATGCCTTTCTGGTCTGTGCTGAAGCAGGGCATTCTGGCAGCCAAGTGGCTTGACCTTTATTAGTGAGCCTGGTTACCCCCTCTCGGAACCACAGACTTAGAAATCGCCAGCTCATATACAGTGCATAAAATATATTTATATATATACCCTTATACACCATTTTAATAAAAAATATCACAAATTTCTTCTAAGTCCCTCGGGAAGAGTAAAAGACGTGCACGTTCATTTTCAGAGCTCCTAAACCTTCCTATAAGAAGTTAGCCAAAAAGTAGCTTCGAAAAACGCTTAGGTTAAGTTTCAGAGTTGCTTCTAATGTACCAAAGCTGGACTTAGACATAATTTCACTCTCACAACATTATGGCTGGTTGGAGACAGTCCGAACCACAAGTACCGGGTCCATGGTTCTGGCCGTATACTGGGGGGATGGGGACGACTCCCATTAACCCCTGACTATACCGGGGATACGCTTATCACAATGCCTTTCTGGTCTGTGCTGAAGCACGGCATTCTGGCAGCCAAGTGGCTTGACCTTTATTAGTGAGCCTGGTTACCCCCTCTCGGAACCACAGACTTAGAAATCGCCAGCTCATATACAGTGCATAAAATATATTTATATATATACCCTTATACACCATTTAATAAAAAATATCACAAAATTCTTCTAAGTCCCTCGGGAAGAGTGAAAGACGCGCACGTTCATTTTCAGAGCTCCTAGACCTTCCTATAAGAAGTTAGCCAAAAAGTAGCTTCGAAAAACGCTTAGGTTAAGTTTCAGAGTTGCTTCTAATGTACCAAAGCTGAACTTAGACATAATTTCACTCTCACAACATTATGGCTGGTTGGAGACAGTCCGAACCACAAGTACCGGGTCCATGGTTCTGGCCGTATACTGGGGGGACGGGGACGACTCCCATTAACCCCTGACTATACCGGGGATACGCTTATCACAATGCCTTTCTGGTCTGTGCTGAAGCAGGGCATTCTGGAAGCCAAGTGGCTTGACCTTTATTAGTGAGCCTGGTTACCCCCTCTCGGAACCACAGACTTAGAAATCGCCAGCTCATATACAGTGCATAAAATATATTTATATATATACCCTTATACAACATTTTAATAAAAAATATCACAAATTTCTTCTAAGTCCCTCGGGAAGAGTGAAAGACGCGCACGTTCATTTTCAGAGCTCCTAGACCTTCCTATAAGAAGTTAGCCAAAAAGTAGCTTCGAAAAACGCTTAGGTTAAGTTTCAGAGTTGCTTCTAATGTACCAAAGTTGGACTTAGTCATAATTTCACTCTCACAACATTATGGCTGGTTGGAGACAGTCCGAACCACAAGTACCGGGTCCATGGTTCTGGCCGTATACTGGGGGGACGGGGACGACTCCCATTAACCCCTGACTATACCGGGGATACGCTTATCACAATGCCTTTCTGGTCTGTGCTGAAGCAGGGCATTCTGGCAGCCAAGTGGCTTGACCTTTATTAGTGAGCCTGGTTACCCCCTCTCGGAACCACAGACTTAGAAATCGCCAGCTCATATACAGTGCATAAAATATATTTATATATATACCCTTATACACCATTTTAATAAAAAATATCACAAATTTCTTCTAAGTCCCTCGGGAAGAGTAAAAGACGTGCACGTTCATTTTCAGAGCTCCTAAACCTTCCTATAAGAAGTTAGCCAAAAAGTAGCTTCGAAAAACGCTTAGGTTAAGTTTCAGAGTTGCTTCTAATGTACCAAAGCTGGACTTAGACATAATTTCACTCTCACAACATTATGGCTGGTTGGAGAGAGTCCGAACCACAAGTTCCGGGTCCATGTTTCTGGCCGTATACTGGGGGGACGGGGACGACTCCCATTAACCCCTGACTATACCGGGGATACGCTTATCACAATGCCTTTCTGGTCTGTGCTGAAGCAGGGCATTCTGGCAGCCAAGTGGCTTGACCTTTATTAGTGAGCCTGGTTACCCCCTCTCGGAACCACAGACTTAGAAATCGCCAGCTCATATACAGTGCATAAAATATATTTATATATACCCTTATACACCATTTAATAAAAAATATCACAAAATTCTTCTAAGTCCCTCGGGAAGAGTGAAAGACGCGCACGTTCATTTTCAGAGCTCCTAGACCTTCCTATAAGAAGTTAGCCAAAAAGTAGCTTCGAAAAACGCTTAGGTTAAGTTTCAGAGTTGCTTCTAATGTACCAAAGCTGGACTTAGACATAATTTCACTCTCACAACATTATGGCTGGTTGGAGAGAGTCCGAACCACAAGTTCCGGGTCCATGTTTCTGGCCGTATACTGGGGGGACGGGGACGACTCCCATTAACCCCTGACTATACCGGGGATACGCTTATCACAATGCCTTTCTGGTCTGTGCTGAAGCAGGGCATTCTGGCAGCCAAGTGGCTTGACCTTTATTAGTGAGCCTGGTTACCCCCTCTCGGAACCACAGACTTAGAAATCGCCAGCTCATATACAGTGCATAAAATATATTTATATATATATACCCTTATACACCATTTTAATAAAAAATATCACAAATTTCTTCTAAGTCCCTCGGGAAGAGTAAAAGACGTGCACGTTCATTTTCAGAGCTCCTAGACCTTCCTATAAGAAGTTAGCCAAAAAGTAGCTTCGAAAAACGCTTAGGTTAAGTTTCAGAGTTGCTTCTAATGTACCAAAGCTGGACTTAGACATAATTTCACTCTCACAACATTATGGCTGGTTGGAGAGAGTCCGAACCACAAGTTCCGGGTCCATGTTTCTGGCCGTATACTGGGGGGACGGGGACGACTCCCATTAACCCCTGACTATACCGGGGATACGCTTATCACAATGCCTTTCTGGTCTGTGCTGAAGCAGGGCATTCTGGCAGCCAAGTGGCTTGACCTTTATTAGTGAGCCTGGTTACCCCCTCTCGGAACCACAGACTTAGAAATCGCCAGCTCATATACAGTGCATAAAATATATTTATATATACCCTTATACACCATTTAATAAAAAATATCACAAAATTCTTCTAAGTCCCTCGGGAAGAGTGAAAGACGCGCACGTTCATTTTCAGAGCTCCTAGACCTTCCTATAAGAAGTTAGCCACAAAGTAGCTTCGAAAAACGCTTAGGTTAAGTTTCAGAGTTGCTTCTAATGTACCAAAGCTGGACTTAGACATAATTTCACTCTCACAACATTATGGCTGGTTGGAGACAGTCCGAACCACAAGTACCGGGTCCATGGTTCTGGCCGTATACTGGGGGGATGGGGACGACTCCCATTAACCCCTGACTATACCGGGGATACGCTTATCACAATGCCTTTCTGGTCTGTGCTGAAGCACGGCATTCTGGCAGCCAAGTGGCTTGACCTTTATTAGTGAGCCTGGTTACCCCCTCTCGGAACCACAGACTTAGAAATCGCCAGCTCATATACAGTGCATAAAATATATTTATATATATACCCTTATACACCATTTAATAAAAAATATCACAAAATTCTTCTAAGTCCCTCGGGAAGAGTGAAAGACGCGCACGTTCATTTTCAGAGCTCCTAGACCTTCCTATAAGAAGTTAGCCAAAAAGTAGCTTCGAAAAACGCTTAGGTTAAGTTTCAGAGTTGCTTCTAATGTACCAAAGCTGAACTTAGACATAATTTCACTCTCACAACATTATGGCTGGTTGGAGACAGTCCGAACCACAAGTACCGGGTCCATGGTTCTGGCCGTATACTGGGGGGACGGGGACGACTCCCATTAACCCCTGACTATACCGGGGATACGCTTATCACAATGCCTTTCTGGTCTGTGCTGAAGCAGGGCATTCTGGCAGCCAAGTGGCTTGACCTTTATTAGTGAGCCTGGTTACCCCCTCTCGGAACCACAGACTTAGAAATCGCCAGCTCATATACAGTGCATAAAATATATTTATATATATACCCTTATACACCATTTAATAAAAAATATCACAAAATTCTTCTAAGTCCCTCGGGAAGAGTGAAAGACGCGCACGTTCATTTTCAGAGCTCCTAGACCTTCCTATAAGAAGTTAGCCAAAAAGTAGCTTCGAAAAACGCTTAGGTTAAGTTTCAGAGTTGCTTCTAATGTACCAAAGCTGAACTTAGACATAATTTCACTCTCACAACATTATGGCTGGTTGGAGACAGTCCGAACCACAAGTACCGGGTCCATGGTTCTGGCCGTATACTGGGGGGACGGGGACGACTCCCATTAACCCCTGACTATACCGGGGATACGCTTATCACAATGCCTTTCTGGTCTGTGCTGAAGCAGGGCATTCTGGAAGCCAAGTGGCTTGACCTTTATTAGTGAGCCTGGTTACCCCCTCTCGGAACCACAGACTTAGAAATCGCCAGCTCATATACAGTGCATAAAATATATTTATATATATACCCTTATACACCATTTAATAAAAAATATCACAAAATTCTTCTAAGTCCCTCGGGAAGAGTGAAAGACGCGCACGTTCATTTTCAGAGCTCCTAGACCTTCCTATAAGAAGTTAGCCAAAAAGTAGCTTCGAAAAACGCTTAGGTTAAGTTTCAGAGTTGCTTCTAATGTACCAAAGCTGGACTTAGACATAATTTCACTCTCACAACATTATGGCTGGTTGGAGACAGTCCGAACCACAAGTACCGGGTCCATGGTTCTGGCCGTATACTGGGGGGACGGGGACGACTCCCATTAACCCCTGACTATACCGGGGATACGCTTATCACAATGCCTTTCTGGTCTGTGCTGAAGCAGGGCATTCTGGCAGCCAAGTGGCTTGACCTTTATTAGTGAGCCTGGTTACCCCCTCTCGGAACCACAGACTTAGAAATCGCCAGCTCATATACAGTGCATAAAATATATTTATATATATACCCTTATACACCATTTTAATAAAAAATATCACAAAATTCTTCTAAGTCCCTCGGGAAGTGTGAAGACGCGCACGTTCATTTTTAGAGCTCCTAGACCTTCCTATAAGTAGTTAGCCAAAAAGTAGCTTCGAAAAACGCTTAGGTTAAGTTTCAGAGTTGCTTCTAATGTACCAAAGCTGGACTCAGACATAATTTCACTCTCACAACATTATGGCTGGTTGGAGAGAGTCCGAACCACAAGTACCGGGTCCATGGTTCTGGCCGTATACTGGGGGGACGGGGACGACTCCCATTAACCCCTGACTATACCGGGGATACGCTTATCACAATGCCTTTCTGGTCTGTGCTGAAGCAGGGCATTCTGGCAGCCAAGTGGCTTGACCTTTATTAGTGAGCCTGGTTACCCCCTCTCGGAACCACAGACTTAGAAATCGCCAGCTCATATACAGTGCATAAAATATATTTATATATATACCCTTATACACCATTTTAATAAAAAATATCACAAATTTCTTCTAAGTCCCTCGGGAAGAGTAAAAGACGTGCACGTTCATTTTCAGAGCTCCTAAACCTTCCTATAAGAAGTTAGCCAAAAAGTAGCTTCGAAAAACGCTTAGGTTAAGTTTCAGAGTTGCTTCTAATGTACCAAAGCTGGACTTAGACATAATTTCACTCTCACAACATTATGGCTGGTTGGAGACAGTCCGAACCACAAGTACCGGGTCCATGGTTCTGGCCGTATACTGGGGGGATGGGGACGACTCCCATTAACCCCTGACTATACCGGGGATACGCTTATCACAATGCCTTTCTGGTCTGTGCTGAAGCACGGCATTCTGGCAGCCAAGTGGCTTGACCTTTATTAGTGAGCCTGGTTACCCCCTCTCGGAACCACAGACTTAGAAATCGCCAGCTCATATACAGTGCATAAAATATATTTATATATATACCCTTATACACCATTTAATAAAAAATATCACAAAATTCTTCTAAGTCCCTCGGGAAGAGTGAAAGACGCGCACGTTCATTTTCAGAGCTCCTAGACCTTCCTATAAGAAGTTAGCCAAAAAGTAGCTTCGAAAAACGCTTAGGTTAAGTTTCAGAGTTGCTTCTAATGTACCAAAGCTGAACTTAGACATAATTTCACTCTCACAACATTATGGCTGGTTGGAGACAGTCCGAACCACAAGTACCGGGTCCATGGTTCTGGCCGTATACTGGGGGGACGGGGACGACTCCCATTAACCCCTGACTATACCGGGGATACGCTTATCACAATGCCTTTCTGGTCTGTGCTGAAGCAGGGCATTCTGGAAGCCAAGTGGCTTGACCTTTATTAGTGAGCCTGGTTACCCCCTCTCGGAACCACAGACTTAGAAATCGCCAGCTCATATACAGTGCATAAAATATATTTATATATATACCCTTATACAACATTTTAATAAAAAATATCACAAATTTCTTCTAAGTCCCTCGGGAAGAGTGAAAGACGCGCACGTTCATTTTCAGAGCTCCTAGACCTTCCTATAAGAAGTTAGCCAAAAAGTAGCTTCGAAAAACGCTTAGGTTAAGTTTCAGAGTTGCTTCTAATGTACCAAAGTTGGACTTAGTCATAATTTCACTCTCACAACATTATGGCTGGTTGGAGACAGTCCGAACCACAAGTACCGGGTCCATGGTTCTGGCCGTATACTGGGGGGACGGGGACGACTCCCATTAACCCCTGACTATACCGGGGATACGCTTATCACAATGCCTTTCTGGTCTGTGCTGAAGCAGGGCATTCTGGCAGCCAAGTGGCTTGACCTTTATTAGTGAGCCTGGTTACCCCCTCTCGGAACCACAGACTTAGAAATCGCCAGCTCATATACAGTGCATAAAATATATTTATATATATACCCTTATACACCATTTTAATAAAAAATATCACAAATTTCTTCTAAGTCCCTCGGGAAGAGTAAAAGACGTGCACGTTCATTTTCAGAGCTCCTAAACCTTCCTATAAGAAGTTAGCCAAAAAGTAGCTTCGAAAAACGCTTAGGTTAAGTTTCAGAGTTGCTTCTAATGTACCAAAGCTGGACTTAGACATAATTTCACTCTCACAACATTATGGCTGGTTGGAGAGAGTCCGAACCACAAGTTCCGGGTCCATGTTTCTGGCCGTATACTGGGGGGACGGGGACGACTCCCATTAACCCCTGACTATACCGGGGATACGCTTATCACAATGCCTTTCTGGTCTGTGCTGAAGCAGGGCATTCTGGCAGCCAAGTGGCTTGACCTTTATTAGTGAGCCTGGTTACCCCCTCTCGGAACCACAGACTTAGAAATCGCCAGCTCATATACAGTGCATAAAATATATTTATATATACCCTTATACACCATTTAATAAAAAATATCACAAAATTCTTCTAAGTCCCTCGGGAAGAGTGAAAGACGCGCACGTTCATTTTCAGAGCTCCTAGACCTTCCTATAAGAAGTTAGCCAAAAAGTAGCTTCGAAAAACGCTTAGGTTAAGTTTCAGAGTTGCTTCTAATGTACCAAAGCTGGACTTAGACATAATTTCACTCTCACAACATTATGGCTGGTTGGAGAGAGTCCGAACCACAAGTTCCGGGTCCATGTTTCTGGCCGTATACTGGGGGGACGGGGACGACTCCCATTAACCCCTGACTATACCGGGGATACGCTTATCACAATGCCTTTCTGGTCTGTGCTGAAGCAGGGCATTCTGGCAGCCAAGTGGCTTGACCTTTATTAGTGAGCCTGGTTACCCCCTCTCGGAACCACAGACTTAGAAATCGCCAGCTCATATACAGTGCATAAAATATATTTATATATATATACCCTTATACACCATTTTAATAAAAAATATCACAAATTTCTTCTAAGTCCCTCGGGAAGAGTAAAAGACGTGCACGTTCATTTTCAGAGCTCCTAGACCTTCCTATAAGAAGTTAGCCAAAAAGTAGCTTCGAAAAACGCTTAGGTTAAGTTTCAGAGTTGCTTCTAATGTACCAAAGCTGGACTTAGACATAATTTCACTCTCACAACATTATGGCTGGTTGGAGAGAGTCCGAACCACAAGTTCCGGGTCCATGTTTCTGGCCGTATACTGGGGGGACGGGGACGACTCCCATTAACCCCTGACTATACCGGGGATACGCTTATCACAATGCCTTTCTGGTCTGTGCTGAAGCAGGGCATTCTGGCAGCCAAGTGGCTTGACCTTTATTAGTGAGCCTGGTTACCCCCTCTCGGAACCACAGACTTAGAAATCGCCAGCTCATATACAGTGCATAAAATATATTTATATATACCCTTATACACCATTTAATAAAAAATATCACAAAATTCTTCTAAGTCCCTCGGGAAGAGTGAAAGACGCGCACGTTCATTTTCAGAGCTCCTAGACCTTCCTATAAGAAGTTAGCCACAAAGTAGCTTCGAAAAACGCTTAGGTTAAGTTTCAGAGTTGCTTCTAATGTACCAAAGCTGGACTTAGACATAATTTCACTCTCACAACATTATGGCTGGTTGGAGACAGTCCGAACCACAAGTACCGGGTCCATGGTTCTGGCCGTATACTGGGGGGATGGGGACGACTCCCATTAACCCCTGACTATACCGGGGATACGCTTATCACAATGCCTTTCTGGTCTGTGCTGAAGCACGGCATTCTGGCAGCCAAGTGGCTTGACCTTTATTAGTGAGCCTGGTTACCCCCTCTCGGAACCACAGACTTAGAAATCGCCAGCTCATATACAGTGCATAAAATATATTTATATATATACCCTTATACACCATTTAATAAAAAATATCACAAAATTCTTCTAAGTCCCTCGGGAAGAGTGAAAGACGCGCACGTTCATTTTCAGAGCTCCTAGACCTTCCTATAAGAAGTTAGCCAAAAAGTAGCTTCGAAAAACGCTTAGGTTAAGTTTCAGAGTTGCTTCTAATGTACCAAAGCTGAACTTAGACATAATTTCACTCTCACAACATTATGGCTGGTTGGAGACAGTCCGAACCACAAGTACCGGGTCCATGGTTCTGGCCGTATACTGGGGGGACGGGGACGACTCCCATTAACCCCTGACTATACCGGGGATACGCTTATCACAATGCCTTTCTGGTCTGTGCTGAAGCAGGGCATTCTGGCAGCCAAGTGGCTTGACCTTTATTAGTGAGCCTGGTTACCCCCTCTCGGAACCACAGACTTAGAAATCGCCAGCTCATATACAGTGCATAAAATATATTTATATATATACCCTTATACACCATTTAATAAAAAATATCACAAAATTCTTCTAAGTCCCTCGGGAAGAGTGAAAGACGCGCACGTTCATTTTCAGAGCTCCTAGACCTTCCTATAAGAAGTTAGCCAAAAAGTAGCTTCGAAAAACGCTTAGGTTAAGTTTCAGAGTTGCTTCTAATGTACCAAAGCTGAACTTAGACATAATTTCACTCTCACAACATTATGGCTGGTTGGAGACAGTCCGAACCACAAGTACCGGGTCCATGGTTCTGGCCGTATACTGGGGGGACGGGGACGACTCCCATTAACCCCTGACTATACCGGGGATACGCTTATCACAATGCCTTTCTGGTCTGTGCTGAAGCAGGGCATTCTGGAAGCCAAGTGGCTTGACCTTTATTAGTGAGCCTGGTTACCCCCTCTCGGAACCACAGACTTAGAAATCGCCAGCTCATATACAGTGCATAAAATATATTTATATATATACCCTTATACACCATTTAATAAAAAATATCACAAAATTCTTCTAAGTCCCTCGGGAAGAGTGAAAGACGCGCACGTTCATTTTCAGAGCTCCTAGACCTTCCTATAAGAAGTTAGCCAAAAAGTAGCTTCGAAAAACGCTTAGGTTAAGTTTCAGAGTTGCTTCTAATGTACCAAAGCTGGACTTAGACATAATTTCACTCTCACAACATTATGGCTGGTTGGAGACAGTCCGAACCACAAGTACCGGGTCCATGGTTCTGGCCGTATACTGGGGGGACGGGGACGACTCCCATTAACCCCTGACTATACCGGGGATACGCTTATCACAATGCCTTTCTGGTCTGTGCTGAAGCAGGGCATTCTGGCAGCCAAGTGGCTTGACCTTTATTAGTGAGCCTGGTTACCCCCTCTCGGAACCACAGACTTAGAAATCGCCAGCTCATATACAGTGCATAAAATATATTTATATATATACCCTTATACACCATTTAATAAAAAATATCACAAAATTCTTCTAAGTCCCTCGGGAAGAGTGAAAGACGCGCACGTTCATTTTCAGAGCTCCTAGACCTTCCTATAAGAAGTTAGCCAAAAAGTAGCTTCGAAAAACGCTTAGGTTAAGTTTCAGAGTTGTTTCTAATGTACCAAAGCTGGACTTAGACATAATTTCACTCTCACAACATTATGGCTGGTTGGAGAGAGTCCGAACCACAAGTTCCGGGTCCATGTTTCTGGCCGTATACTGGGGGGACGGGGACGACTCCCATTAACCCCTGACTATACCGGGGATACGCTTATCACAATGCCTTTCTGGTCTGTGCTGAAGCAGGGCATTCTGGCAGCCAAGTGGCTTGACCTTTATTAGTGAGCCTGGTTACCCCCTCTCGGAACCACAGACTTAGAAATCGCCAGCTCATATACAGTGCATAAAATATATTTATATATACCCTTATACACCATTTAATAAAAAATATCACAAAATTCTTCTAAGTCCCTCGGGAAGAGTGAAAGACGCGCACGTTCATTTTCAGAGCTCCTAGACCTTCCTATAAGAAGTTAGCCACAAAGTAGCTTCGAAAAACGCTTAGGTTAAGTTTCAGAGTTGCTTCTAATGTACCAAAGCTGGACTTAGACATAATTTCACTCTCACAACATTATGGCTGGTTGGAGACAGTCCGAACCACAAGTACCGGGTCCATGGTTCTGGCCGTATACTGGGGGGATGGGGACGACTCCCATTAACCCCTGACTATACCGGGGATACGCTTATCACAATGCCTTTCTGGTCTGTGCTGAAGCACGGCATTCTGGCAGCCAAGTGGCTTGACCTTTATTAGTGAGCCTGGTTACCCCCTCTCGGAACCACAGACTTAGAAATCGCCAGCTCATATACAGTGCATAAAATATATTTATATATATACCCTTATACACCATTTAATAAAAAATATCACAAAATTCTTCTAAGTCCCTCGGGAAGAGTGAAAGACGCGCACGTTCATTTTCAGAGCTCCTAGACCTTCCTATAAGAAGTTAGCCAAAAAGTAGCTTCGAAAAACGCTTAGGTTAAGTTTCAGAGTTGCTTCTAATGTACCAAAGCTGGACTTAGACATAATTTCACTCTCACAACATTATGGCTGGTTGGAGACAGTCCGAACCACAAGTACCGGGTCCATGGTTCTGGCCGTATACTGGGGGGACGGGGACGACTCCCATTAACCCCTGACTATACCGGGGATACGCTTATCACAATGCCTTTCTGGTCTGTGCTGAAGCAGGGCATTCTGGCAGCCAAGTGGCTTGACCTTTATTAGTGAGCCTGGTTACCCCCTCTCGGAACCACAGACTTAGAAATCGCCAGCTCATATACAGTGCATAAAATATATTTATATATACCCTTATACACCATTTAATAAAAAATATCACAAAATTCTTCTAAGTCCCTCGGGAAGAGTGAAAGACGCGCACGTTCATTTTCAGAGCTCCTAGACCTTCCTATAAGAAGTTAGCCACAAAGTAGCTTCGAAAAACGCTTAGGTTAAGTTTCAGAGTTGCTTCTAATGTACCAAAGCTGGACTTAGACATAATTTCACTCTCACAACATTATGGCTGGTTGGAGACAGTCCGAACCACAAGTACCGGGTCCATGGTTCTGGCCGTATACTGGGGGGATGGGGACGACTCCCATTAACCCCTGACTATACCAGGGATACGCTTATCACAATGCCTTTCTGGTCTGTGCTGAAGCAGGGCATTCTGGCAGCCAAGTGGCTTGACCTTTATTAGTGAGCCTGGTTACCCCCTCTCGGAACCACAGACTTAGAAATCGCCAGCTCATATACAGTGCATAAAATATATTTATATATATACCCTTATACACCATTTTAATAAAAAATATCACAAAATTCTTCTAAGTCCCTCGGGAAGTGTGAAGACGCGCACGTTCATTTTCAGAGCTCCTAGACCTTCCTATAAGTAGTTAGCCAAAAAGTAGCTTCGAAAAACGCTTAGTTTTAGTTTCAGAGTTGCTTCTAATGTACCAAAGCTGGACTCAGACATAATTTCACTCTCACAACATTATGGCTGGTTGGAGAGAGTCCGAACCACAAGTACCGGGTCCATGGTTCTGGCCGTATACTGGGGGGACGGGGACGACTCCCATTAACCCCTGACTATACCGGGGATACGCTTATCACAATGCCTTTCTGGTCTGTGCTGAAGCAGGGCATTCTGGCAGCCAAGTGGCTTGACCTTTATTAGTGAGCCTGGTTACCCCCTCTCGGAACCACAGACTTAGAAATCGCCAGCTCATATACAGTGCATAAAATATATTTATATATATACCCTTATACACCATTTTAATAAAAAATATCACAAAATTCTTCTAAGTCCCTCGGGAAGAGTGAAAGACGCGCACGTTGATTTTCAGAGCTCCTAGACCTTCCTATAAGAAGTTAGCCAAAAAGTAGCTTCGAAAAACGCTTAGGTTAAGTTTCAGAGTTGCTTCTAATGTACCAAAGCTGGACTTAGACATAATTTCACTCTCACAACATTATGGCTGGTTGGAGACAGTCCGAACCACAAGTACCGGGTCCATGGTTCTGGCCGTATACTGGGGGGACGGGGACGACTCCCATTAACCCCTGACTATACCGGGGATACGCTTATCACAATGCCTTTCTGGTCTGTGCTGAAGCAGGGCATTCTGGCAGCCAAGTGGCTTGACCTTTATTAGTGAGCCTGGTTACCCCCTCTCGGAACCACAGACTTAGAAATCGCCAGCTCATATACAGTGCATAAAATATATTTATATATATACCCTTATACACCATTTTAATAAAAAATATCACAAAATTCTTCTAAGTCCCTCGGGAAGAGTGAAAGACGCGCACGTTGATTTTCAGAGCTCCTAGACCTTCCTATAAGAAGTTAGCCAAAAAGTAGCTTCGAAAAACGCTTAGGTTAAGTTTCAGAGTTGCTTCTAATGTACCAAAGCTGGACTTAGACATAATTTCACTCTCACAACATTATGGCTGGTTGGAGACAGTCCGAACCACAAGTACCGGGTCCATGGTTCTGGCCGTATACTGGGGGGACGGGGACGACTCCCATTAACCCCTGACTATACCGGGGATACGCTTATCACAATGCCTTTCTGGTCTGTGCTGAAGCAGGGCATTCTGGCAGCCAAGTGGCTTGACCTTTATTAGTGAGCCTGGTTACCCCCTCTCGGAACCACAGACTTAGAAATCGCCAGCTCATATACAGTGCATAAAATATTTTTATATATATACCCTTATACACCATTTAATAAAAAATATCACAAAATTCTTCTAAGTCCCTCGAGAAGAGTGAAAGACGCGCACGTTCATTTTCAGAGCTCCTAGACATTCCTATAAGAAGTTAGCCAAAAAGTAGCTTCGAAAAACGCTTAGGTTAAGTTTCAGAGTTGCTTCTAATGTACCAAAGCTGGACTTAGACATAATTTCACTCTCACAACATTATGGCTGGTTGGAGACAGTCCGAACCACAAGTACCGGGTCCATGGTTCTGGCCGTATACTGGGGGGACGGGGACGACTCCCATTAACCCCTGACTATACCGGGGATACGCTTATCACAATGCCTTTCTGGTCTGTGCTGAAGCAGGGCATTCTGGCAGCCAAGTGGCTTGACCTTTATTAGTGAGCCTGGTCACCCCCTCTCGGAACCACAGACTTAGAAATCGCCAGCTCATATACAGTGCATAAAATATATTTATATATATACCCTTATACACCATTTTAATAAAAAATATCACAAAATTCTTCTAAGTCCCTCGGGAAGAGTGAAAGACGCGCACGTTCATTTTCAGAGCTTCTAGACCTTCCTATAAGAAGTTAGCCAAAAAGTAGCTTCGAAAAACGCTTAGGTTAAGTTTCAGAGTTGCTTCTAATGTACCAAAGCTGGACTTAGACATAATTTCACTCTCACAACATTATGGCTGGTTGGAGAGAGTCCGAACCACAAGTACCGGGTCCATGGTTCTGGCCGTATACTGGGGGGACGGGGACGACTCCCATTAACCCCTGACTATACCGGGGATACGCTTATCACAATGCCTTTCTGGTCTGTGCTGAAGCAGGGCATTCTGGCAGCCAAGTGGCTTGACCTTTATTAGTGAGCCTGGTTACCCCCTCTCGGAACCACAGACTTAGAAATCGCCAGCTCATATACAGTGCATAAAATATATTTATATATATACCCTTATACACCATTTAATAAAAAATATCACAAAATTCTTCTAAGTCCCTCGGGAAGAGTGAAAGACGCGCACGTTCATTTTCAGAGCTCCTAGACCTTCCTATAAGAAGTTAGCCAAAAAGTAGCTTCGAAAAACGCTTAGGTTAAGTTTCAGAGTTGCTTCTAATGTACCAAAGCTAGACTTAGACATAATTTCACTCTCACAACATTATGGCTGGTTGGAGACAGTCCGAACCACAAGTACCGGGTCCATGGTTCTGGCCGTATACTGGGGGGACGGGGACGACTCCCATTAACCCCTGACTATACCGGGGATACGCTTATCACAATGCCTTTCTGGTCTGTGCTGAAGCAGGGCATTCTGGCAGCCAAGTGGCTTGACCTTTATTAGTGAGCCTGGTTACCCCCTCTCGGAACCACAGACTTAGAAATCGCCAGCTCATATACAGTGCATAAAATATATTTATATATATACCCTTATACACCATTTAATAAAAAATATCACAAAATTCTTCTAAGTCCCTCGGGAAGAGTGAAAGACGCGCACGTTCATTTTCAGAGCTCCTAGACCTTCCTATAAGAAGTTAGCCAAAAAGTAGCTTCGAAAAACGCTTAGGTTAAGTTTCAGAGTTGCTTCTAATGTACCAAAGCTGGACTTAGACATAATTTCACTCTCACAACATTATGGCTGGTTGGAGACAGTCCGAACCACAAGTACCGGGTCCATGGTTCTGGCCGTATACTGGGGGGACGGGGACGACTCCCATTAACCCCTGACTATACCGGTGATACGCTTATCACAATGCCTTTCTGGTCTGTGCTGAAGCAGGGCATTCTGGCAGCCAAGTGGCTTGACCTTTATTAGTGAGCCTGGTTATCCCCTCTCGGAACCACAGACTTAGAAATCCCCAGCTCATATACAGTGCATAAAATATATTTATATATATACCCTTATACACCATTTTAATAAAAAATATCAAAAATTTCTTCTAAGTCCCTCGGGAAGAGTGAAAGACGCGCACGTTCATTTTCAGAGCTCCTAGACCTTCCTATAAGAAGTTAGCCAAAAAGTAGCTTCGAAAAACGCTTAGGTTAAGTTTCAGAGTTGCTTCTAATGTACCAAAGCTGGACTTAGACATAATTTCACTCTCACAATATTATGGCTGGTTGGAGACAGTCCGAACCACAAGTACCGGGTCCATGGTTCTGGCCGTATACTGGGGGGACGGGGACGACTCCCATTAACCCCTGACTATACCGGGGATACGCTTATCACAATGCCTTTCTGGTCTGTGCTGAAGCAGGGCATTCTGGCAGCCAAGTGGCTTGACCTTTATTAGTGAGCCTGGTTACCCCCTCTCGGAACCACAGACTTAGAAATCGCCAGCTCATATACAGTGCATAAAATATATTTATATATATACCCTTATACACCATTTTAATAAAAAATATCACAAAATTCTTCTAAGTCCCTCGGGAAGAGTGAAAGACGCGCACGTTGATTTTCAGAGCTCCTAGACCTTCCTATAAGAAGTTAGCCAAAAAGTAGCTTCGAAAAACGCTTAGGTTAAGTTTCAGAGTTGCTTCTAATGTACCAAAGCTGGACTTAGACATAATTTCACTCTCACAACATTATGGCTGGTTGGAGACAGTCCGAACCACAAGTACCGGGTCCATGGTTCTGGCCGTATACTGGGGGGACGGGGACGACTCCCATTAACCCCTGACTATACCGGGGATACGCTTATCACAATGCCTTTCTGGTCTGTGCTGAAGCAGGGCATTCTGGCAGCCAAGTGGCTTGACCTTTATTAGTGAGCCTGGTTACCCCCTCTCGGAACCACAGACTTAGAAATCGCCAGCTCATATACAGTGCATAAAATATATTTATATATATACCCTTATACACCATTTAATAAAAAATATCACAAAATTCTTCTAAGTCCCTCGAGAAGAGTGAAAGACGCGCACGTTCATTTTCAGAGCTCCTAGACCTTCCTATAAGAAGTTAGCCAAAAAGTAGCTTCGAAAAACGCTTAGGTTAAGTTTCAGAGTTGCTTCTAATGTACCAAAGCTGGACTTAGACATAATTTCACTCTCACAACATTATGGCTGGTTGGAGAGAGTCCGAACCACAAGTACCGGGTCCATGGTTCTGGCCGTATACTGGGGGGACGGGGACGACTCCCATTAACCCCTGACTATACCGGGGATACGCTTATCACAATGCCTTTCTGGTCTGTGCTGAAGCAGGGCATTCTGGCAGCCAAGTGGCTTGACCTTTATTAGTGAGCCTGGTTACCCCCTCTCGGAACCTCAGACTTAGAAATCGCCAGCTCATATACAGTGCATAAAATATATTTATATATATACCCTTATACACCATTTAATAAAAAATATCACAAAATTCTTCTAAGTCCCTCGGGAAGAGTGAAAGACGCGCACGTTCATTTTCAGAGCTCCTAGACCTTCCTATAAGAAGTTAGCCAAAAAGTAGCTTCGAAAAACGCTTAGGTTAAGTTTCAGAGTTGCTTCGAATGTACCAAAGCTAGACTTAGACATAATTTCACTCTCACAACATTATGGCTGGTTGGAGACAGTCCGAACCACAAGTACCGGGTCCATGGTTCTGGCCGTATACTGGGGGGACGGGGACGACTCCCATTAACCCCTGACTATACCGGGGATACGCTTATCACAATGCCTTTCTGGTCTGTGCTGAAGCAGGGCATTCTGGCAGCCAAGTGGCTTGACCTTTATTAGTGAGCCTGGTTACCCCCTCTCGGAACCACAGACTTAGAAATCGCCAGCTCATATACAGTGCATAAAATATATTTATATATATACCCTTATACACCATTTAATAAAAAATATCACAAAATTCTTCTAAGTCCCTCGGGAAGAGTGAAAGACGCGCACGTTCATTTTCAGAGCTCCTAGACCTTCCTATAAGAAGTTAGCCAAAAAGTAGCTTCGAAAAACGCTTAGGTTAAGTTTCAGAGTTGCTTCTAATGTACCAAAGCTGGACTTAGACATAATTTCACTCTCACAACATTATGGCTGGTTGGAGACAGTCCGAACCACAAGTACCGGGTCCATGGTTCTGGCCGTATACTGGGGGGACGGGGACGACTCCCATTAACCCCTGACTATACCGGTGATACGCTTATCACAATGCCTTTCTGGTCTGTGCTGAAGCAGGGCATTCTGGCAGCCAAGTGGCTTGACCTTTATTAGTGAGCCTGGTTATCCCCTCTCGGAACCACAGACTTAGAAATCCCCAGCTCATATACAGTGCATAAAATATATTTATATATATACCCTTATACACCATTTTAATAAAAAATATCAAAAATTTCTTCTAAGTCCCTCGGGAAGAGTGAAAGACGCGCACGTTCATTTTCAGAGCTCCTAGACCTTCCTATAAGAAGTTAGCCAAAAAGTAGCTTCGAAAAACGCTTAGGTTAAGTTTCAGAGTTGCTTCTAATGTACCAAAGCTGGACTTAGACATAATTTCACTCTCACAACATTATGGCTGGTTGGAGACAGTCCGAACCACAAGTACCGGGTCCATGGTTCTGGCCGTATACTGGGGGGACGGGGACGACTCCCATTAACCCCTGACTATACCGGGGATACGCTTATCACAATGCCTTTCTGGTCTGTGCTGAAGCAGGGCATTCTGGCAGCCAAGTGGCTTGACCTTTATTAGTGAGCCTGGTTACCCCCTCTCGGAACCACAGACTTAGAAATCGCCAGCTCATATACAGTGCATAAAATATATTTATATATATACCCTTATACACCATTTTAATAAAAAATATCACAAAATTCTTCTAAGTCCCTCGGGAAGAGTGAAAGACGCGCACGTTGATTTTCAGAGCTCCTAGACCTTCCTATAAGAAGTTAGCCAAAAAGTAGCTTCGAAAAACGCTTAGGTTAAGTTTCAGAGTTGCTTCTAATGTACCAAAGCTGGACTTAGACATAATTTCACTCTCACAACATTATGGCTGGTTGGAGACAGTCCGAACCACAAGTACCGGGTCCATGGTTCTAGCCGTATACTGGGGGGACGGGGACGACTCCCATTAACCCCTGACTATACCGGGGATACGCTTATCACAATGCCTTTCTGGTCTGTGCTGAAGCAGGGCATTCTGGCAGCCAAGTGGCTTGACCTTTATTAGTGAGCCTGGTTACCCCCTCTCGGAACCACAGACTTAGAAATCGCCAGCTCATATACAGTGCATAAAATATATTTATATATATACCCTTATACACCATTTAATAAAAAATATCACAAAATTCTTCTAAGTCCCTCGGGAAGAGTGAAAGACGCGCACGTTCATTTTCAGAGCTCCTAGACCTTCCTATAAGAAGTTAGCCAAAAAGTAGCTTCGAAAAACGCTTAGGTTAAGTTTCAGAGTTGCTTCTAATGTACCAAAGCTGGACTTAGACATAATTTCACTCTCACAACATTATGGCTGGTTGGAGACAGTCCGAACCACAAGTACCGGGTCCATGGTTCTGGCCGTATACTGGGGGGACGGGGACGACTCCCATTAACCCCTGACTATACCGGTGATACGCTTATCACAATGCCTTTCTGGTCTGTGCTGAAGCAGGGCATTCTGGCAGCCAAGTGGCTTGACCTTTATTAGTGAGCCTGGTTATCCCCTCTCGGAACCACAGACTTAGAAATCCCCAGCTCATATACAGTGCATAAAATATATTTATATATATACCCTTATACACCATTTTAATAAAAAATATCAAAAATTTCTTCTAAGTCCCTCGGGAAGAGTGAAAGACGCGCACGTTCATTTTCAGAGCTCCTAGACCTTCCTATAAGAAGTTAGCCAAAAAGTAGCTTCGAAAAACGCTTAGGTTAAGTTTCAGAGTTGCTTCTAATGTACCAAAGCTGGACTTAGACATAATTTCACTCTCACAACATTATGGCTGGTTGGAGACAGTCCGAACCACAAGTACCGGGTCCATGGTTCTGGCCGTATACTGGGGGGACGGGGACGACTCCCATTAACCCCTGACTATACCGGGGATACGCTTATCACAATGCCTTTCTGGTCTGTGCTGAAGCAGGGCATTCTGGCAGCCAAGTGGCTTGACCTTTATTAGTGAGCCTGGTTACCCCCTCTCGGAACCACAGACTTAGAAATCGCCAGCTCATATACAGTGCATAAAATATATTTATATATATACCCTTATACACCATTTTAATAAAAAATATCACAAAATTCTTCTAAGTCCCTCGGGAAGAGTGAAAGACGCGCACGTTGATTTTCAGAGCTCCTAGACCTTCCTATAAGAAGTTAGCCAAAAAGTAGCTTCGAAAAACGCTTAGGTTAAGTTTCAGAGTTGCTTCTAATGTACCAAAGCTGGACTTAGACATAATTTCACTCTCACAACATTATGGCTGGTTGGAGACAGTCCGAACCACAAGTACCGGGTCCATGGTTCTGGCCGTATACTGGGGGGACGGGGACGACTCCCATTAACCCCTGACTATACCGGGGATACGCTTATCACAATGCCTTTCTGGTCTGTGCTGAAGCAGGGCATTCTGGCAGCCAAGTGGCTTGACCTTTATTAGTGAGCCTGGTTACCCCCTCTCGGAACCACAGACTTAGAAATCGCCAGCTCATATACAGTGCATAAAATATATTTATATATATACCCTTATACACCATTTAATAAAAAATATCACAAAATTCTTCTAAGTCCCTCGAGAAGAGTGAAAGACGCGCACGTTAATTTTCAGAGCTCCTAGACCTTCCTATAAGAAGTTAGCCAAAAAGTAGCTTCGAAAAACGCTTAGGTTACGTTTCAGAGTTGCTTCTAATGTACCAAAGCTGGACTTAGACATAATTTCACTCTCACAACATTATGGCTGGTTGGAGACAGTCCGAACCACAAGTACCGGGTCCATGGTTCTGGCCGTATACTGGGGGGACGGGGACGACTCCCATTAACCCCTGACTATACCGGGGATACGCTTATCACAATGCCTTTCTGGTCTGTGCTGAAGCAGGGCATTCTGGCAGCCAAGTGGCTTGACCTTTATTAGTGAGCCTGGTTACCCCCTCTCGGAACCACAGACTTAGAAATCGCCAGCTCATATACAGTGCATAAAATATATTTATATATATACCCTTATACACCATTTTAATAAAAAATATCACAAAATTCTTCTAAGTCCCTCGGGAAGAGTGAAAGACGCGCACGTTCATTTTCAGAGCTCCTAGACCTTCCTATAAGAAGTTAGCCAAAAAGTAGCTTCGAAAAACGCTTAGGTTAAGTTTCAGAGTTGCTTCTAATGTACCAAAGCTGGACTTAGACATAATTTCACTCTCACAACATTATGGCTGGTTGGAGAGAGTCCGAACCACAAGTACCGGGTCCATGGTTCTGGCCGTATACTGGGGGGACGGGGACGACTCCCATTAACCCCTGACTATACCGGGGATACGCTTATCACAATGCCTTTCTGGTCTGTGCTGAAGCAGGGCATTCTGGCAGCCAAGTGGCTTGACCTTTATTAGTGAGCCTGGTTACCCCCTCTCGGAACCACAGACTTAGAAATCGCCAGCTCATATACAGTGCATAAAATATATTTATATATATACCCTTATACACCATTTAATAAAAAATATCACAAAATTCTTCTAAGTCCCTCGGGAAGAGTGAAAGACGCGCACGTTCATTTTCAGAGCTCCTAGACCTTCCTATAAGAAGTTAGCCAAAAAGTAGCTTCGAAAAACGCTTAGGTTAAGTTTCAGAGTTGCTTCTAATGTACCAAAGCTGGACTTAGACATAATTTCACTCTCACAACATTATGGCTGGTTGGAGACAGTCCGAACCACAAGTACCGGGTCCATGGTTCTAGCCGTATACTGGGGGGACGGGGACGACTCCCATTAACCCCTGACTATACCGGGGATACGCTTATCACAATGCCTTTCTGGTCTGTGCTGAAGCAGGGCATTCTGGCAGCCAAGTGGCTTGACCTTTATTAGTGAGCCTGGTTACCCCCTCTCGGAACCACAGACTTAGAAATCGCCAGCTCATATACAGTGCATAAAATATATTTATATATATACCCTTATACACCATTTAATAAAAAATATCACAAAATTCTTCTAAGTCCCTCGGGAAGAGTGAAAGACGCGCACGTTCATTTTCAGAGCTCCTAGACCTTCCTATAAGAAGTTAGCCAAAAAGTAGCTTCGAAAAACGCTTAGGTTAAGTTTCAGAGTTGCTTCTAATGTACCAAAGCTGGACTTAGACATAATTTCACTCTCACAACATTATGGCTGGTTGGAGACAGTCCGAACCACAAGTACCGGGTCCATGGTTCTGGCCGTATACTGGGGGGACGGGGACGACTCCCATTAACCCCTGACTATACCGGTGATACGCTTATCACAATGCCTTTCTGGTCTGTGCTGAAGCAGGGCATTCTGGCAGCCAAGTGGCTTGACCTTTATTAGTGAGCCTGGTTATCCCCTCTCGGAACCACAGACTTAGAAATCCCCAGCTCATATACAGTGCATAAAATATATTTATATATATACCCTTATACACCATTTTAATAAAAAATATCAAAAATTTCTTCTAAGTCCCTCGGGAAGAGTGAAAGACGCGCACGTTCATTTTCAGAGCTCCTAGACCTTCCTATAAGAAGTTAGCCAAAAAGTAGCTTCGAAAAACGCTTAGGTTAAGTTTCAGAGTTGCTTCTAATGTACCAAAGCTGGACTTAGACATAATTTCACTCTCACAACATTATGGCTGGTTGGAGACAGTCCGAACCACAAGTACCGGGTCCATGGTTCTGGCCGTATACTGGGGGGACGGGGACGACTCCCATTAACCCCTGACTATACCGGGGATACGCTTATCACAATGCCTTTCTGGTCTGTGCTGAAGCAGGGCATTCTGGCAGCCAAGTGGCTTGACCTTTATTAGTGAGCCTGGTTACCCCCTCTCGGAACCACAGACTTAGAAATCGCCAGCTCATATACAGTGCATAAAATATATTTATATATATACCCTTATACACCATTTTAATAAAAAATATCACAAAATTCTTCTAAGTCCCTCGGGAAGAGTGAAAGACGCGCACGTTGATTTTCAGAGCTCCTAGACCTTCCTATAAGAAGTTAGCCAAAAAGTAGCTTCGAAAAACGCTTAGGTTAAGTTTCAGAGTTGCTTCTAATGTACCAAAGCTGGACTTAGACATAATTTCACTCTCACAACATTATGGCTGGTTGGAGACAGTCCGAACCACAAGTACCGGGTCCATGGTTCTGGCCGTATACTGGGGGGACGGGGACGACTCCCATTAACCCCTGACTATACCGGGGATACGCTTATCACAATGCCTTTCTGGTCTGTGCTGAAGCAGGGCATTCTGGCAGCCAAGTGGCTTGACCTTTATTAGTGAGCCTGGTTACCCCCTCTCGGAACCACAGACTTAGAAATCGCCAGCTCATATACAGTGCATAAAATATATTTATATATATACCCTTATACACCATTTAATAAAAAATATCACAAAATTCTTCTAAGTCCCTCGAGAAGAGTGAAAGACGCGCACGTTAATTTTCAGAGCTCCTAGACCTTCCTATAAGAAGTTAGCCAAAAAGTAGCTTCGAAAAACGCTTAGGTTACGTTTCAGAGTTGCTTCTAATGTACCAAAGCTGGACTTAGACATAATTTCACTCTCACAACATTATGGCTGGTTGGAGACAGTCCGAACCACAAGTACCGGGTCCATGGTTCTGGCCGTATACTGGGGGGACGGGGACGACTCCCATTAACCCCTGACTATACCGGGGATACGCTTATCACAATGCCTTTCTGGTCTGTGCTGAAGCAGGGCATTCTGGCAGCCAAGTGGCTTGACCTTTATTAGTGAGCCTGGTTACCCCCTCTCGGAACCACAGACTTAGAAATCGCCAGCTCATATACAGTGCATAAAATATATTTATATATATACCCTTATACACCATTTTAATAAAAAATATCACAAAATTCTTCTAAGTCCCTCGGGAAGAGTGAAAGACGCGCACGTTCATTTTCAGAGCTCCTAGACCTTCCTATAAGAAGTTAGCCAAAAAGTAGCTTCGAAAAACGCTTAGGTTAAGTTTCAGAGTTGCTTCTAATGTACCAAAGCTGGACTTAGACATAATTTCACTCTCACAACATTATGGCTGGTTGGAGAGAGTCCGAACCACAAGTACCGGGTCCATGGTTCTGGCCGTATACTGGGGGGACGGGGACGACTCCCATTAACCCCTGACTATACCGGGGATACGCTTATCACAATGCCTTTCTGGTCTGTGCTGAAGCAGGGCATTCTGGCAGCCAAGTGGCTTGACCTTTATTAGTGAGCCTGGTTACCCCCTCTCGGAACCACAGACTTAGAAATCGCCAGCTCATATACAGTGCATAAAATATATTTATATATATACCCTTATACACCATTTAATAAAAAATATCACAAAATTCTTCTAAGTCCCTCGGGAAGAGTGAAAGACGCGCACGTTCATTTTCAGAGCTCCTAGACCTTCCTATAAGAAGTTAGCCAAAAAGTAGCTTCGAAAAACGCTTAGGTTAAGTTTCAGAGTTGCTTCTAATGTACCAAAGCTAGACTTAGACATAATTTCACTCTCACAACATTATGGCTGGTTGGAGACAGTCCGAACCACAAGTACCGGGTCCATGGTTCTGGCCGTATACTGGGGGGACGGGGACGACTCCCATTAACCCCTGACTATACCGGGGATACGCTTATCACAATGCCTTTCTGGTCTGTGCTGAAGCACGGCATTCTGGCAGCCAAGTGGCTTGACCTTTATTAGTGAGCCTGGTTACCCCCTCTCGGAACCACAGACTTAGAAATCGCCAGCTCATATACAGTGCATAAAATATATTTATATATATACCCTTATACACCATTTAATAAAAAATATCACAAAATTCTTCTAAGTCCCTCGGGAAGAGTGAAAGACGCGCACGTTCATTTTCAGAGCTCCTAGACCTTCCTATAAGAAGTTAGCCAAAAAGTAGCTTCGAAAAACGCTTAGGTTAAGTTTCAGAGTTGCTTCTAATGTACCAAAGCTGGACTTAGACATAATTTCACTCTCACAACATTATGGCTGGTTGGAGAGAGTCCGAACCACAAGTTCCGGGTCCATGTTTCTGGCCGTATACTGGGGGGACGGGGACGACTCCCATTAACCCCTGACTATACCGGGGATACGCTTATCACAATGCCTTTCTGGTCTGTGCTGAAGCAGGGCATTCTGGCAGCCAAGTGGCTTGACCTTTATTAGTGAGCCTGGTTACCCCCTCTCGGAACCACAGACTTAGAAATCGCCAGCTCATATACAGTGCATAAAATATATTTATATATATATACCCTTATACACCATTTTAATAAAAAATATCACAAATTTCTTCTAAGTCCCTCGGGAAGAGTAAAAGACGTGCACGTTCATTTTCAGAGCTCCTAGACCTTCCTATAAGAAGTTAGCCAAAAAGTAGCTTCGAAAAACGCTTAGGTTAAGTTTCAGAGTTGCTTCTAATGTACCAAAGCTGGACTTAGACATAATTTCACTCTCACAACATTATGGCTGGTTGGAGAGAGTCCGAACCACAAGTTCCGGGTCCATGTTTCTGGCCGTATACTGGGGGGACGGGGACGACTCCAATTAACCCCTGACTATACCGGGGATACGCTTATCACAATGCCTTTCTGGTCTGTGCTGAAGCAGGGCATTCTGGCAGCCAAGTGGCTTGACCTTTATTAGTGAGCCTGGTTACCCCCTCTCGGAACCACAGACTTAGAAATCGCCAGCTCATATACAGTGCATAAAATATATTTATATATACCCTTATACACCATTTAATAAAAAATATCACAAAATTCTTCTAAGTCCCTCGGGAAGAGTGAAAGACGCGCACGTTCATTTTCAGAGCTCCTAGACCTTCCTATAAGAAGTTAGCCACAAAGTAGCTTCGAAAAACGCTTAGGTTAAGTTTCAGAGTTGCTTCTAATGTACCAAAGCTGGACTTAGACATAATTTCACTCTCACAACATTATGGCTGGTTGGAGACAGTCCGAACCACAAGTACCGGGTCCATGGTTCTGGCCGTATACTGGGGGGATGGGGACGACTCCCATTAACCCCTGACTATACCGGGGATACGCTTATCACAATGCCTTTCTGGTCTGTGCTGAAGCACGGCATTCTGGCAGCCAAGTGGCTTGACCTTTATTAGTGAGCCTGGTTACCCCCTCTCGGAACCACAGACTTAGAAATCGCCAGCTCATATACAGTGCATAAAATATATTTATATATATACCCTTATACACCATTTAATAAAAAATATCACAAAATTCTTCTAAGTCCCTCGGGAAGAGTGAAAGACGCGCACGTTCATTTTCAGAGCTCCTAGACCTTCCTATAAGAAGTTAGCTAAAAAGTAGCTTCGAAAAACGCTTAGGTTAAGTTTCAGAGTTGCTTCTAATGTACCAAAGCTGAACTTAGACATAATTTCACTCTCACAACATTATGGCTGGTTGGAGACAGTCCGAACCACAAGTACCGGGTCCATGGTTCTGGCCGTATACTGGGGGGACGGGGACGACTCCCATTAACCCCTGACTATACCGGGGATACGCTTATCACAATGCCTTTCTGGTCTGTGCTGAAGCAGGGCATTCTGGCAGCCAAGTGGCTTGACCTTTATTAGTGAGCCTGGTTACCCCCTCTCGGAACCACAGACTTAGAAATCGCCAGCTCATATACAGTGCATAAAATATATTTATATATATACCCTTATACACCATTTAATAAAAAATATCACAAAATTCTTCTAAGTCCCTCGGGAAGAGTGAAAGACGCGCACGTTCATTTTCAGAGCTCCTAGACCTTCCTATAAGAAGTTAGCCAAAAAGTAGCTTCGAAAAACGCTTAGGTTAAGTTTCAGAGTTGCTTCTAATGTACCAAAGCTGAACTTAGACATAATTTCACTCTCACAACATTATGGCTGGTTGGAGACAGTCCGAACCACAAGTACCGGGTCCATGGTTCTGGCCGTATACTGGGGGGACGGGGACGACTCCCATTAACCCCTGACTATACCGGGGATACGCTTATCACAATGCCTTTCTGGTCTGTGCTGAAGCAGGGCATTCTGGAAGCCAAGTGGCTTGACCTTTATTAGTGAGCCTGGTTACCCCCTCTCGGAACCACAGACTTAGAAATCGCCAGCTCATATACAGTGCATAAAATATATTTATATATATACCCTTATAGACCATTTAATAAAAAATATCACAAAATTCTTCTAAGTCCCTCGGGAAGAGTGAAAGACGCGCACGTTCATTTTCAGAGCTCCTAGACCTTCCTATAAGAAGTTAGCCAAAAAGTAGCTTCGAAAAACGCTTAGGTTAAGTTTCAGAGTTGCTTCTAATGTACCAAAGCTGGACTTAGACATAATTTCACTCTCACAACATTATGGCTGTTTGGAGACAGTCCGAACCACAAGTACCGGGTCCATGGTTCTGGCCGTATACTGGGGGGACGGGGACGACTCCCATTAACCCCTGACTATACCGGGGATACGCTTATCACAATGCCTTTCTGGTCTGTGCTGAAGCAGGGCATTCTGGCAGCCAAGTGGCTTGACCTTTATTAGTGAGCCTGGTTACCCCCTCTCGGAACCACAGACTTAGAAATCGCCAGCTCATATACAGTGCATAAAATATATTTATATATATACCCTTATACACCATTTTAATAAAAAATATCACAAAATTCTTCTAAGTCCCTCGGGAAGTGTGAAGACGCGCACGTTCATTTTTAGAGCTCCTAGACCTTCCTATAAGTAGTTAGCCAAAAAGTAGCTTCGAAAAACGCTTAGGTTAAGTTTCAGAGTTGCTTCTAATGTACCAAAGCTGGACTCAGACATAATTTCACTCTCACAACATTATGGCTGGTTGGAGAGAGTCCGAACCACAAGTACCGGGTCCATGGTTCTGGCCGTATACTGGGGGGACGGGGACGACTCCCATTAACCCCTGACTATACCGGGGATACGCTTATCACAATGCCTTTCTGGTCTGTGCTGAAGCAGGGCATTCTGGCAGCCAAGTGGCTTGACCTTTATTAGTGAGCCTGGTTACCCCCTCTCGGAACCACAGACTTAGAAATCGCCAGCTCATATACAGTGCATAAAATATATTTATATATATACCCTTATACACCATTTAATAAAAAATATCACAAAATTCTTCTAAGTCCCTCGGGAAGAGTGAAAGACGCGCACGTTCATTTTCAGAGCTCCTAGACCTTCCTATAAGAAGTTAGCCAAAAAGTAGCTTCGAAAAACGCTTAGGTTAAGTTTCAGAGTTGTTTCTAATGTACCAAAGCTGGACTTAGACATAATTTCACTCTCACAACATTATGGCTGGTTGGAGAGAGTCCGAACCACAAGTTCCGGGTCCATGTTTCTGGCCGTATACTGGGGGGACGGGGACGACTCCCATTAACCCCTGACTATACCGGGGATACGCTTATCACAATGCCTTTCTGGTCTGTGCTGAAGCAGGGCATTCTGGCAGCCAAGTGGCTTGACCTTTATTAGTGAGCCTGGTTACCCCCTCTCGGAACCACAGACTTAGAAATCGCCAGCTCATATACAGTGCATAAAATATATTTATATATACCCTTATACACCATTTAATAAAAAATATCACAAAATTCTTCTAAGTCCCTCGGGAAGAGTGAAAGACGCGCACGTTCATTTTCAGAGCTCCTAGACCTTCCTATAAGAAGTTAGCCACAAAGTAGCTTCGAAAAACGCTTAGGTTAAGTTTCAGAGTTGCTTCTAATGTACCAAAGCTGGACTTAGACATAATTTCACTCTCACAACATTATGGCTGGTTGGAGACAGTCCGAACCACAAGTACCGGGTCCATGGTTCTGGCCGTATACTGGGGGGATGGGGACGACTCCCATTAACCCCTGACTATACCGGGGATACGCTTATCACAATGCCTTTCTGGTCTGTGCTGAAGCACGGCATTCTGGCAGCCAAGTGGCTTGACCTTTATTAGTGAGCCTGGTTACCCCCTCTCGGAACCACAGACTTAGAAATCGCCAGCTCATATACAGTGCATAAAATATATTTATATATATACCCTTATACACCATTTAATAAAAAATATCACAAAATTCTTCTAAGTCCCTCGGGAAGAGTGAAAGACGCGCACGTTCATTTTCAGAGCTCCTAGACCTTCCTATAAGAAGTTAGCCAAAAAGTAGCTTCGAAAAACGCTTAGGTTAAGTTTCAGAGTTGCTTCTAATGTACCAAAGCTGGACTTAGACATAATTTCACTCTCACAACATTATGGCTGGTTGGAGACAGTCCGAACCACAAGTACCGGGTCCATGGTTCTGGCCGTATACTGGGGGGACGGGGACGACTCCCATTAACCCCTGACTATACCGGGGATACGCTTATCACAATGCCTTTCTGGTCTGTGCTGAAGCAGGGCATTCTGGCAGCCAAGTGGCTTGACCTTTATTAGTGAGCCTGGTTACCCCCTCTCGGAACCACAGACTTAGAAATCGCCAGCTCATATACAGTGCATAAAATATATTTATATATATACCCTTATACACCATTTTAATAAAAAATATCACAAAATTCTTCTAAGTCCCTCGGGAAGTGTGAAGACGCGCACGTTCATTTTCAGAGCTCCTAGACCTTCCTATAAGTAGTTAGCCAAAAAGTAGCTTCGAAAAACGCTTAGTTTTAGTTTCAGAGTTGCTCCTAATGTACCAAAGCTGGACTCAGACATAATTTCACTCTCACAACATTATGGCTGGTTGGAGAGAGTCCGAACCACAAGTACCGGGTCCATGGTTCTGGCCGTATACTGGGGGGACGGGGACGACTCCCATTAACCCCTGACTATACCGGGGATACGCTTATCACAATGCCTTTCTGGTCTGTGCTGAAGCAGGGCATTCTGGCAGCCAAGTGGCTTGACCTTTATTAGTGAGCCTGGTTATCCCCTCTCGGAACCACAGACTTAGAAATCCCCAGCTCATATACAGTGCATAAAATATATTTATATATATACCCTTATACACCATTTTAATAAAAAATATCAAAAATTTCTTCTAAGTACCTCGGGAAGAGTGAAAGACGCGCACTTTCATTTTCAGAGCTCCTAGACCTTCCTATAAGAAGTTAGCCAAAAAGTAGCTTCGAAAAACGCTTAGGTTAAGTTTCAGAGTTGCTTCTAATGTACCAAAGCTGGACTTAGACATAATTTCACTCTCACAACATTATGGCTGGTTGGAGACAGTCCGAACCACAAGTACCGGGTCCATGGTTCTGGCCGTATACTGGGGGGACGGGGGGGACTCCCATTAACCCCTGACTATACCGGGGATACGCTTATCACAATGCCTTTCTGGTCTGTGCTGAAGCAGGGCATTCTGGCAGCCAAGTGGCTTGACCTTTATTAGTGAGCCTGGTTACCCCCTCTCGGAACCACAGACTTAGAAATCGCCAGCTCATATACAGTGCATAAAATATATTTATATATATACCCTTATACACCATTTTAATAAAAAATATCACAAAATTCTTCTAAGTCCCTCGGGAAGAGTGAAAGACGCGCACGTTGATTTTCAGAGCTCCTAGACCTTCCTATAAGAAGTTAGCCAAAAAGTAGCTTCGAAAAACGCTTAGGTTAAGTTTCAGAGTTGCTTCTAATGTACCAAAGCTGGACTTAGACATAATTTCACTCTCACAACATTATGGCTGGTTGGAGACAGTCCGAACCACAAGTACCGGGTCCATGGTTCTGGCCGTATACTGGGGGGACGGGGACGACTCCCATTAACCCCTGACTATACCGGGGATACGCTTATCACAATGCCTTTCTGGTCTGTGCTGAAGCAGGGCATTCTGGCAGCCAAGTGGCTTGACCTTTATTAGTGAGCCTGGTTACCCCCTCTCGGAACCACAGACTTAGAAATCGCCAGCTCATATACAGTGCATAAAATATATTTATATATATACCCTTATACACCATTTTAATAAAAAATATCACAAAATTCTTCTAAGTCCCTCGGGAAGAGTGAAAGACGCGCACGTTGATTTTCAGAGCTCCTAGACCTTCCTATAAGAAGTTAGCCAAAAAGTAGCTTCGAAAAACGCTTAGGTTAAGTTTCAGAGTTGCTTCTAATGTACCAAAGCTGGACTTAGACATAATTTCACTCTCACAACATTATGGCTGGTTGGAGACAGTCCGAACCACAAGTACCGGGTCCATGGTTCTGGCCGTATACTGGGGGGACGGGGACGACTCCCATTAACCCCTGACTATACCGGGGATACGCTTATCACAATGCCTTTCTGGTCTGTGCTGAAGCAGGGCATTCTGGCAGCCAAGTGGCTTGACCTTTATTAGTGAGCCTGGTTACCCCCTCTCGGAACCACAGACTTAGAAATCGCCAGCTCATATACAGTGCATAAAATATTTTTATATATATACCCTTATACACCATTTAATAAAAAATATCACAAAATTCTTCTAAGTCCCTCGAGAAGAGTGAAAGACGCGCACGTTCATTTTCAGAGCTCCTAGACCTTCCTATAAGAAGTTAGCCAAAAAGTAGCTTCGAAAAACGCTTAGGTTAAGTTTCAGAGTTGCTTCTAATGTACCAAAGCTGGACTTAGACATAATTTCACTCTCACAACATTATGGCTGGTTGGAGACAGTCCGAACCACAAGTACCGGGTCCATGGTTCTGGCCGTATACTGGGGGGACGGGGACGACTCCCATTAACCCCTGACTATACCGGGGATACGCTTATCACAATGCCTTTCTGGTCTGTGCTGAAGCAGGGCATTCTGGCAGCCAAGTGGCTTGACCTTTATTAGTGAGCCTGGTTACCCCCTCTCGGAACCACAGACTTAGAAATCGCCAGCTCATATACAGTGCATAAAATATATTTATATATATACCCTTATACACCATTTTAATAAAAAATATCACAAAATTCTTCTAAGTCCCTCGGGAAGAGTGAAAGACGCGCACGTTCATTTTCAGAGCTCCTAGACCTTCCTATAAGAAGTTAGCCAAAAAGTAGCTTCGAAAAACGCTTAGGTTAAGTTTCAGAGTTGCTTCTAATGTACCAAAGCTGGACTTAGACATAATTTCACTCTCACAACATTATGGCTGGTTGGAGAGAGTCCGAACCACAAGTACCGGGTCCATGGTTCTGGCCGTATACTGGGGGGACGGGGACGACTCCCATTAACCCCTGACTATACCGGGGATACGCTTATCACAATGCCTTTCTGGTCTGTGCTGAAGCAGGGCATTCTGGCAGCCAAGTGGCTTGACCTTTATTAGTGAGCCTGGTTACCCCCTCTCGGAACCACAGACTTAGAAATCGCCAGCTCATATACAGTGCATAAAATATTTTTATATATATACCCTTATACACCATTTAATAAAAAATATCACAAAATTCTTCTAAGTCCCTCGAGAAGAGTGAAAGACGCGCACGTTCATTTTCAGAGCTCCTAGACCTTCCTATAAGAAGTTAGCCAAAAAGTAGCTTCGAAAAACGCTTAGGTTAAGTTTCAGAGTTGCTTCTAATGTACCAAAGCTGGACTTAGACATAATTTCACTCTCACAACATTATGGCTGGTTGGAGACAGTCCGAACCACAAGTACCGGGTCCATGGTTCTGGCCGTATACTGGGGGGACGGGGACGACTCCCATTAACCCCTGACTATACCGGGGATACGCTTATCACAATGCCTTTCTGGTCTGTGCTGAAGCAGGGCATTCTGGCAGCCAAGTGGCTTGACCTTTATTAGTGAGCCTGGTTACCCCCTCTCGGAACCACAGACTTAGAAATCGCCAGCTCATATACAGTGCATAAAATATATTTATATATATACCCTTATACACCATTTTAATAAAAAATATCACAAAATTCTTCTAAGTCCCTCGGGAAGAGTGAAAGACGCGCACGTTCATTTTCAGAGCTCCTAGACCTTCCTATAAGAAGTTAGCCAAAAAGTAGCTTCGAAAAACGCTTAGGTTAAGTTTCAGAGTTGCTTCTAATGTACCAAAGCTGGACTTAGACATAATTTCACTCTCACAACATTATGGCTGGTTGGAGAGAGTCCGAACCACAAGTACCGGGTCCATGGTTCTGGCCGTATACTGGGGGGACGGGGACGACTCCCATTAACCCCTGACTATACCGGGGATACGCTTATCACAATGCCTTTCTGGTCTGTGCTGAAGCAGGGCATTCTGGCAGCCAAGTGGCTTGACCTTTATTAGTGAGCCTGGTTACCCCCTCTCGGAACCACAGACTTAGAAATCGCCAGCTCATATACAGTGCATAAAATATATTTATATATATACCCTTATACACCATTTAATAAAAAATATCACAAAATTCTTCTAAGTCCCTCGGGAAGAGTGAAAGACGCGCACGTTCATTTTCAGAGCTCCTAGACCTTCCTATAAGAAGTTAGCCAAAAAGTAGCTTCGAAAAACGCTTAGGTTAAGTTTCAGAGTTGCTTCTAATGTACCAAAGCTAGACTTAGACATAATTTCACTCTCACAACATTATGGCTGGTTGGAGACAGTCCGAACCACAAGTACCGGGTCCATGGTTCTGGCCGTATACTGGGGGGACGGGGACGACTCCCATTAACCCCTGACTATACCGGGGATACGCTTATCACAATGCCTTTCTGGTCTGTGCTGAAGCAGGGCATTCTGGCAGCCAAGTGGCTTGACCTTTATTAGTGAGCCTGGTTATCCCCTCTCGGAACCACAGACTTAGAAATCCCCAGCTCATATACAGTGCATAAAATATATTTATATATATACCCTTATACACCATTTTAATAAAAAATATCAAAAATTTCTTCTAAGTCCCTCGGGAAGAGTGAAAGACGCGCACGTTCATTTTCAGAGCTCCTAGACCTTCCTATAAGAAGTTAGCCAAAAAGTAGCTTCGAAAAACGCTTAGGTTAAGTTTCAGAGTTGCTTCTAATGTACCAAAGCTGGACTTAGACATAATTTCACTCTCACAACATTATGGCTGGTTGGAGACAGTCCGAACCACAAGTACCGGGTCCATGGTTCTGGCCGTATACTGGGGGGACGGGGACGACTCCCATTAACCCCTGACTATACCGGGGATACGCTTATCACAATGCCTTTCTGGTCTGTGCTGAAGCAGGGCATTCTGGCAGCCAAGTGGCTTGACCTTTATTAGTGAGCCTGGTTACCCCCTCTCGGAACCACAGACTTAGAAATCGCCAGCTCATATACAGTGCATAAAATATATTTATATATATACCCTTATACACCATTTAATAAAAAATATCACAAAATTCTTCTAAGTCCCTCGGGAAGAGTGAAAGACGCGCACGTTCAT